>NC_136619.1:3431170-3476342 GCF_933228915.1 Telmatherina bonti | reverse complement strand
TGTATGTATGTATATACATATATATATATATATATATATATATATATATACATGTATGTATATATATATATATATATATACATGTATGTATATATATATATATATATATATATATATATATATATATATATATATATATATATATATATATACATGTGTATATATATATATATATACATATATATATATATACATATATATGTATATATGTATATATATATATATATGTATATATATATATGTATGTATGTATGTATATACATATATATATATATATATATATATACATGTATATATATATATATATATATACATGTATGTATATATATATATATATATATACATGTATGTATATATATATATATATATACATGTGTATATATATATATATATATATATATATATATATATATATATATATATATATATACACATGTGTGTATATATATATATATATATATATATATATACATGTGTATATATATGTATATATGTATATATACATGTATATATGTATATGTATATATATATATGTATATATATATGTATGTATATGTATATATATATATATATATATATATATATATATATATGTATATGTGTATATATATGTATATACCGTGAGCAGCAGCAACATTTACCTGCAGTGATCCCAGAATCTCATCAGGTCAATTTCTTTCCCAGCAGAAGAAACAGCAACACATCTGTAAACAGCTGGAAGAGGAGCAACAAAGCCTGGAGAGGCAACAACTGCAGGAGTTTTAGACTAATAAGCAACAGGTCGGCAACGTGACCCAGTTAACTGGCAACAGGTCGGCAATGTGACCTGGTTAACTGGCAACAGGTCGGCAACGTGACCCGGTTAACTGGCAACAGGTCGGCAACGTGACCCGGTTAACTGGCAACAGGTCGGCAACGTGACCAGTTTAACTGGTGACAGGTCGGCAACGTGACCAGGTTAACTGGCAACATGTCGGCAACGTGACCAGGTTAACTGGCGACAGGTCGTCAACGTGACCAGGTTAACTGGCAACGTGACCAGGTTAACTGGCAACAGGTCGGCAACGTGACCAGTTTAACTGGCGACAGGTCGGCAACGTGACCAGGTTAACTGGCAACATGTCGGCAACGTGACCAGGTTAACTGGCAACAGGTATGCAACGTGACCAGGTTAACTGGCAACAGGTATGCAACGTGACCAGGTTAACTGGCGACCAGGTCGGTAATGTGACCAGTTTAACTGGGAACAGGTTGGTAATGTGACCAGGTTAACTGGGACCAGGTCTGTAACGTGCCCGGTTGAACTGGGACCAGGTGGGTAATGTGACTGGTGGCATTTCAGGGAGACAGAGTCTCTCAGATGGAAAGATGGACAGAGCTTCACCAGTCTGAAACAAACTGGATGTTAAAGTTCATAAAAAGGTTCTTCAGGCTTTGAAGATCCACCTTCCACCGTGTGGACTGGTATCTACAGATACAGAGAATCAGAAGGAATCTCTGTATGCATGGGACCAGGCTGGATGCTGCATTAAAAGCAGACATGATAATCTGCTGGAAATCACTGCAAGGATTTTAGAAATCCGTCTATGAAAACAGTTCAGTCTAAATGTCGGAATGCATGAAGCTGTATTTCAGTGGAAACCAAAAGATTTCACATAAACAAGAAAGAAATGGAGATTTCCTAAGTTTAGTTTTGCAAAACTTCACACATTGCAGAAACTTCTCCAAGTAAAATGGTTCCTCTTTATTTTAAAAGAAATGAATTAAACAGTGCTGCTCGAATGAAGATGAAGATGTACTCGGAGGCTTCCGTCATGTTGTTGGTGTGTTTACAAGCAAAAATGTTGCAGTGGGCCAGTTGTTGTTGGTTTGTCTTTTTGTGCAACATCAGTGTTGTTTATTCTGCTTAATGGTTTAAGACACGCAGAACCATTAACCTGAGTATTTCAGTCTGGTATTGCGTCATTCCAGAATAAAAGCACAATGTGGAAGTTCTCATCCATCTCCTGGTTAAAGCAGACCTCCAGTCTACATTCAGATCTTCTGACTTTCCTTCCTGGTAAATCTTCTAGTCAGGTCTGGCTTTGTGACCCTGATCCATCCCTTCAGTCCTGCCACTATAGGCCGAGACTGGTGGGGGACTTCCCATGATGCACTGGGCTACTGTCTGCTCTCTGTATTCTCCATGTCGAATCATCTGACTTCATTCATTCACGTTTCTCTTCTTGTTTCTGAGCAGAATCCTGGATTAGAGTTATGTTGCTGGTTGACCCTCCTTCCTGTCTTCTCCACCCCAACTGGCCCAAGAAGATGGCCATCCTGCCCGCTTTTAGTTTAGGGGGATTTCTTTATTTCTGGTCCTGGCGGAGGTTTTCCTTCTTGGTTCTGGTATTGACAGGTGAACAGATATTACTTTATTCATCACTAAAGGAAATTTCAAATATCTGGCTGCTCAATAAAAGCACTCATTCTTTCATTTCTCACAGGTTTGTTATTAAAGATAAATAAAAAAATAATTGAACAGACAGACAGGTTAAAATCCTAATAAAAGCAACATAGGCCACTCTCTCAACATATGGGTCATACAGGGGTGGACCAGCTCTTTCCCTGGGATTCCAGCCCACAGCACGACTCCGACACCTCCTTGCTGACGTTGCAGCCTTGTTGGCACCTGGTGGCCATCCACCAAACATCCGGTTCTCCATCCATACCGACCATTCAGGGTTGCGCGGCAACTTTTTCATGTTGCTTGAAAATGAAGGTCTGCTTAAGAATGTGGAACACACTTGTGGAGTAGTTTTTCCTTTATTTGAGCTCACCTGGCAAGCTAATTATCACAGGTGTCTGAGACAGATTTCAGTGGGCCACAACACCATCCATGGGTTTAAAGGAATACTACGACATCTTTATGACACCTAAATACAATTTGCATAATAATTTGGAAAGCAGCGTAGATATTTTCCTGCTGCAATGCACCTGATTCACAGTAAATGGATCTCTGACTAACAGGCCGTCTGAGTCAGGTGTGCTGCAGCAGGGAAACATGTGAAACGTGCAGAACAGTGGGCCTGGGTGAGCAGACGTGGGAATCCCTGCTCTTCTTGAGGACAGGTTGTTCCAGTCCACCAGCAGAATTCTACAGATTTTTTGAGTGGAGGAAGTGTTGGGTGTTGGCTCGGGAGGCGGAGCGGTTGCCTGGCAACTGAACTCCAGCGTGTTTATCTGTCTGCATGACAGAGCTGTGCACGTAGACCTCCACTTCACTTCCTGCATAAAAGCCTGTTAAGTTTAAACCCTTAAAATCTTAACATAATTATCATTAAATAAGAAGGAAGCCAGACGAGACGATCTTGTTCAATTTGCAAGGAGGCTCATCTCAGAAGCCTGGGCTTCAAAAAACCTCCAAGCCCTTTATTGAAAGGTACCACGTGACATACATACAAGTTGATACAATTTCAGTGTGTGTGTGTACGTGTGTTTGCTTGGTTCAAAAGTCCAATGCGTATGTCCTAATAGGACAATGCGTATGTGTGCTCTTCTTAAAGATACCATTCTGATAGGAACTGAATGTTGATCAAATTTGGTCAGACCACTCTGACCTTGCACGTCACTGGAATGTCCTGCTTATCCAGACAGCACACAGAGGAAAACTTTTAACTTGTACATGAGGATTAATGAAGAACATCAATGTAAAGTTAATAAAAGATGATCATAATATGAACTCAAAATATTATAACAACTGAAATTCCCAAAATTCCCCCCTCTTGACAGAAAAATACACAAGTTATGTCAACATCAGTCGCCTTTCACTTTTAAAAGCATTTTCGAAAGTGACATATCACTTGTATACATGGTAGTAGGCCAAGTGTTTTTATGTTTGTTTTTTTCATTACTTTGACCAGTATGCAAAGAAACACATGTGGCTATGCAGTAAATATCTGCAAAGAAAAGTCGTCCTCTTTGACAGGAGGTGATGCTGGATCCTCATCCGTTCATCAAGCAGGTTCGGCAGCAGAACTGACGGTAAAACTTCCTCTGGCACAGACGGTTGGACTTCACCATCTCACAGAAGACGTCGTCCACTGTTAGGAGACAGGAGCAGCAGTCAGTGCCGTCACATCTGCTTTACAATGAACGTCCCTAACAGAACCACACAGACCTGGTGACACACCGACCCGGTAACACACACGACCCGGCCGGCCGTCCGATATATCGGTCGAGCCCTAGTACACAGTATTGTCGGAGCACTGCATCCCCCTCCTGAGTGCCTTGTAGCCCTCCAGTCTCCATGGCCTCGCCAAACTCCTTCCACGCCTGAGTTTTTGCCTTGGCAACAGCCGAAGCCACATGCCGCTTAGCCTGTCGGTATCCACAAAAGCCTTCTTCTCAGTGGAAGGCCATCACAGCAGGTCACTGGTCAGACAGCACTCCTCCTGGACTGGTTTCCAGTCCAGTTCAGCGATAAAAGCAGGATTTAGATAGATCACCTGTCAGCCTTTATCACTAAGGCCAGTATGAGCAGGCTCATTTCTTAGTTTATCACATGGGACATGTTTATCACATCACAGTCTCTCGCATTTTCCCTGTAAAAATTTACAGAGATGAAAAACTACAAAAAAAAAACAAAACTTCACAAATCCCCAAACCAGTAAGAAACCATGGAGGCCAGTTTACTTCAGAGGTTATCGGAGCTGCTGCTGCGATGCCGAGAAGAAAATGAGCTTACCGTTATTACAGGATGCATTGACGATACAGGTCCTGCTGATCAGGCTGTAGCCTGCTTTGCATCTGGTGCATGTTGTTCCAGGACCGCCGCAGCGCAGACAGTTTTCTTCACACCTGGAAAAATGGGATAATAAACCAGCTCACCTGAGCTCACTGAGCTAAACGCAGCACAAATCCAAACAAGCTTCATCCATCATGTTATCTTGGATTACTCTTTATTAGAACCGTTAGTTGAGACTGGTCTATCCATTTAATTTTGCACCAGTAAATGTAAGTTGCATGAGACAAATGCAGCCACAGACTCAGGTTTTACAGTGAAAGTGATCAACCTAATAAAAAATAACCTGTGACAAATCTCATGAGGAAGTCCTGCTGCTTTTCCAGAGTAGTAGCCAGGAGCACAGGCCTGCACACACCTCCATTCCTGCTGCAAGTAGCCCTCAACACACTGAATACACTCCCCATTACCTGGTCCTGGAAGATACAGATGTTAAACTGAGAAACCTTTGTGAGCAGATATGTATCCAAGTGGGACGGCTGCTTCTCACCATGCACACTGACCTGTACAAGTCTTACAAGAGGAATGGCAGGGGCTGCAAGTCATCTCTTCCAGATGGAAAAATGTTCCATTGGTACATTCAGGAACACAAATCATCCCTGCAAGACTGAGAAAAGAACAACCGGATTGTGAAGTGTACTTTCAAAGTTCAGACAGAGAAATGACTGAATCGGCCAATGCAGACCTGTATCCATTGCTGCAAGCGGTGCATCTGTCTGCGTGTCTCAGACATGTCACACAGCTGTCATGGCATCTTACACACCGTCTCTGATCTGCAATACACAGCAGTAACATGCTTTACTAACATTTTTAACTAGTTTTACTAGCAGCATTAGGATGCTGGACCAAGATACTCTATTACCAGCAATAACCCACTTTACTAGCAACGTTAGCACAATTACCTAACAAACTCTGCTAGAAGCTCTAACGCACTTTACTAGCAGTGTTATCACAATTAGCTAACATGAGGAAAATACTATACTATATACTATACTATAACAAAGTACCATATGCACAATACTTAGCTATTGTGTAATTAATTAACTTAAATAAGAAAGTGTAGAGTGTGCAACATTGAACTTTACATAAAATAACACCTGTGTCACTTCACCAGCATGCGGTAAGAGGGGAGGAGTGGGATGACACTTTCATATAATTCATAATGTGGTCACTGATAGCTGGACAAGTTCAATTACTGTCTGATCATTCTGTTACGGGCGTTACCATGGCAACGTGTTAATCAGCTGGTTCAGATCAGCTGATTTTTGACAGGTGAATGAGAGAAACGCTACTTGACAACAGTTGTTTGGCATAAAAACTATAGAGGCCAACATAAAATGGTTCCTATGGGAAAAAGAAAAGAAACAGAAATAAATGTTTGTTATGAAATATTTACTGTGTGGTACCATGGTCGATGACCTGTGAGGAGCTGCTCCTCGTTATTTAGTCCTACATATTGGACTGTATCTGTTTGCTGCTTCATGACTTAAAGGGAACTCATGTCACAACAGTGTTACAACTCTAATAAAAAAGGCTAATTTATTGAATGATCACTTACTACAGATTCCTTAAAAACTGACTTAAAAACATAAAGTTGTAAACATTTTAATGAAGGAAATTCATATAAAAATAAACGTTTCCCTGAAGCTAGGCTATATATATTTTTGCGTGTATTTATTAGCTTTTCATCCATTGAAAATACATTTTTAATGTGTATATATGGTATTTATATTGGCTAATATAATTATAATTATATCTGCGGTATATAGATAAATGATCATGTTCTCCTGATGCTGTTAGATGTCGAACCGTCCACTGTGCACGACTAAACAGTCGCTGTCACGTTGTACAATTTGACTTATAAATATTTTCACTGACGCTGCAGCCACATCTCTTCACGTCTGTTTTACATGCGCTTTTTATTTTCAGGAAGTACAGTACCAGGAACAGCAGATATTTTTAAAAGGCGCGGGTTTTCTGAGGAGCGTGTATGAGTCATGTCTGTCTCTAGATACAGTCTATGGTCTCTTGGCAACCGTGACTCTCCGACATACAGGCGCAGTGGGGAGGAGGCTGAACCTGCGCAGATTCTGCATGAAAAGAACAGTTTTGCTGGCTGCTGTATTTTCTGTGTTTTATTTAGTTAACTATTTTTAAATTGAGTGTTGATGTGTGTGACCAACATGTGTAGGCTGTTGGAAAGTGATGAAAATACGGAACGAAGTGCATCCCGGAATGATCCAATACGGGACGTTTGTCTGTTAATTACAGGACGATTCTGCATTTTATGGGACGGATGGCAACCCTATCAAACACACTTTACTGGCAGCGTTATCACAATGAACTAGCACACTTTGCTAGAAGCTCTAACACACTTTACTAGCAGCGTTATCACAATGAACTAGCACACTTTGCTAGAAGCTCTAACACACTTTACAAGCAGTGTTAGCACAATTACCTAACAAACTCTGCCAGAAGCTCTAATATGCTTTACTAGCTGTGTTAGCACAATTACCTAACAAACTCTGCTAGAAGCTCTAACACAGGTAAGTGACGTAATGCTGTAGGCAAGTAGTGAGGTTGAGATGGCGGAGTCACACTAGGCAAAGGTAAACTATTCATTTATTAATGTGTGCGTTTTGCCAAATTAATTTGAACATTCTCCTAAGTAGGTAAATAGTGTCTTTTTAAGGTGCATTCTGGAGCACGACGGGGAGGATTTGGCCAGCCTGACGGACTTCATAGATCAGTGTTTGGACAGAGTTGTCATGTGGAAGCCAAAACAAACATCGACCCCAGCCGCATCATCTCAGGCTAAAAGACAGCGGAATGAGGATTCATCCGGAGCCATTTCGTCGACGGGGAACGACACGACCGATGTTCTTATTTCTATCGATAAAAAGCTCAGTAGTTTTGATGCGCGCCTGAGCCTGGTGGAGACTCTTCACAAAGAGTTTCAGGCCTTGCGGGAATCACTGGAATTTAGCCTGAAGCAAGTGGAAACACTGGCCTCAGAAAGTCAGTTAGATCCCTCACCGAGGGGTTAACCAGAGTCTCAGAGGAGAACAAGAAGATGAAGGAAGCGGTGCTGGATCTGCAAGCCAGAAGCATGAGGGACAACTTGGTGTTTGCAGGGATTCCTGAACAAGCAGATGAAGACTCCGAGACCATGGTTAAAAACTTCATCCAGACTCATCTAAAGCTCCTGGAAGAAACGGTGGGGAACATCGCTTTTCATGGAGTTCACCGTCTGGGTGGAAGGAAACCCGGAGCTCGCCGGCCACGGCCCATCGTAGCCAGGTTTGTTAACTACAAACAAAAGGAGCAGGTGAAGAGTCAGGGTCGTGAACTTCGGGGCCTCCATTATGCAGTTAATGACCAGTTTCCAAGAGAGATCCTGGATCGGCGGAGAGTCCTGTTCCCCATCAGTAGGAAATCCATCGCCGAAGGAGCTCGCGCTGTAATCTCCGTGGGTAAATTATTTATCAATGGACAGTTGTCCCGCGACCCAAACATCACTCCGTGGCTCTACTGACTTGTTGATATGTTCCTTAATAATCTTAAATCTTAAATAAGTTATGCCATATTTGTAAAACTGTGGTTTCAAAATACCCCTCCCTGAGCCGTCACCTTATCATGGTGGAGGGGTTTGTGTGTCCCAAAGATCCTAGCAGCTATGTTGTCTGGGGCTTTATGCCCCTGGTAGGGTCACCCATGGCAAACAGGTGTCTAGGGGAGGGATCAGACCAAGTACGGCTCACAAGACCCCTATGATGAACACAAACTCGGGCAGAAATGTTCCCTTGCCCGGACGCGGGTTACCGGGACCCCACTCTGGAGCCAGGCCTGGAGGTGGGGCACGTGAGCGAGCGTCTGGTGGCCGGGCCTTTACCCATGGGGCCCGGTCGGGCTCAGCCCGAAAGGGTTACGTGGGCCCCACCTCCCGTGGGCTCACCATCTGCGGGAGGAGTCGTAGGGGTCAGGTGCAATGTGAGCTGGGCAGCAGCAAGGGGCGGGGACCCTGGCGGTCCAATCCCCGGCTGCAGAAGCTGGCTCTAGGGACGTGGAACGTCACTTCTCTCTGGTGGGGAAGGAGCCTGAGCTTGTGTGCGAGGTTGAGCGGTTCCGGCTAGATATAGTTGGACTCACCTCGACACATGGCTTGGGCTCTGGAACAAGTACCCTTGAAAGGGGCTGGACCTTCTTCCACTCTGGAGTTGCTCATGGTGGGAGGCGCCAAACAGGTGTGGGCATTCTCATCAGCCCCCAGCTTGGTGCCTGCATGTTGGGGTTTACCCCAGTGGATGAAAGGGTAGTTTCCCTCCGCCTCCGGGTGGGGGGACGGGTCCTGACTGTTGTCTGTACTTATGCACCGAACAGCAGTTCAGAGTACCCACCCTTTCTGGGGTCCTTGGAGGGAGCGCTGGAGGGTGCTCCTTCTGGGGGCTCCATTGTTCTGCTGGGGGACATCAATACTCACATGGGCAATGACAGTGAGACCTGGAGGGGAGTGATTGGGAGGCATGGTCCCCCCCTCTGAAACCAAATGGTGTTTTGTTATTGGACTTCTGTGCTTGTCATGGATTGTCCATAACGAGGGGGGGTACCATACCTCCCAATCACTCCCCTCCAGGTCTCACTCGGGGGCTGGGCTGTGGCTGTAAGGTCGTTGGTGCCTGTCGTAGCGGTAATCCCAGGACTCGTTGGTGGACACCAGCAGTGAGGGATACCATCAAGCTGAAGGAGTCCTATTAGGCCTTCTTGGCCTGTGGGACTCTGGAGGCAGCTGATGGGTAGCGACGGGCTTCGGCTGTTGCCGAGGCAAAATCTCGGGCATGGGAGGAGTTCGGCGAGGCCATGGAGAAAGACTTCCGGATGGCTCAAGGTGATTCTGGTCCACCATCCGGCGGCTCAGGAGGGGGAAGCAGTGCTCCATCAATACTGTGTACAGTGGAGGTGGGGAGCTGCTGACCTCAACTCAGGAAGTTGTGGGTCGGTGGAAGGAATACTTCGAAGACCTCCTCAATCCTACCAACACGTCTTCCGATGAGGATGCAGAGCTGGTGGACTCAGGGGTGGACTCTCCTATCTCTGGGGCTGAAGTCGCTGAGGTGGTCAAAAAGCTCCTTGGTGGCAAGGCCTTGGCGGTGGATGAGATCCGGCCGGAGTTCCTTAAGGTTCTGAATGCTGTAGGGCTGTCCTGGCTGACACGCCTCTGCAGCATCGCATGGACATCGGGGGCAGTACCGCTGGATTGGCAGACTGGGGTGGTGGTCCCCCTTTTTAAGAAGGGGGACCGAAGGGTGTGTTCCAATTACAGGGGAATCACACTCCTCAGCCTCCTATTCTATTCAGGGGTCCTGGAGAGGAGGGTCCGCCGGATAGTCGAATGCCGGATTGATGAGGAGCAGTGTGGTTTTCGTCCTGGTTGCGGAACAGTGGACCAGCTCTTTACCCTCTTTGGGGTCCTGGAGGGGGCATGGGAGTTTGCCCAACCAGTCTACATGTGCTTTGTGGACCTGGAGAAGGCGTTCGACCGTGTCCCCCGGGGGCTCCTGTGGGGGGTACTCTGGGAGTATGGGATACCGGACCCCCTTGTATGAGCTGTCCGGTCCCTGTACGACAGGTGTCAGAGCTTGGTTCGCATTAAGTCGTAAGTCGGATTCGTTTCCGGTGAGGGTTGGACTCCGCCAAGGCCTTTATCACCGATTCTGTTCATAACTTATATGGACAGAATTTCTAGGCACAGCCGAGGTGTTGAGGGGATCCGGCTTGGTGGCCTCAGGATTGGGTCCCTGCTTTTTGCAGATGATGTTGTCTTGTTGGCTTCATGTAGTCGTGATCTCCAGCTCTCACTTGAGCGATTTTCGGCCGAGTGTGAAGCGGCTGGGATGAGAATCAGTACCTCCAAATCTGAGACCATGGTCCTCAGCCGGAATAGGGTGGATTGCCCTCTCCGGGTCGGGAGTGAGGTCCTGCCTCAAGTGGAGGAGTTTAAATATCTTGGGGTCTTGTTCACGAATGAGGGAAGGATGGAGCGCGAGATCGTCAGACAGATCGGTGCGCCGTCTGCAGTAATGCGGACTCTGCGCCGGTCTGTCGTGGTGAAGAAGGAGCTGAGCCAGAAGGTGAAGCTCTCAATTTACCAGTCGATCTACGTTCCTACCCTCACCTATGGTGGTCATGAGCTGTGGGTCGTGACCGAAAGAACGAGATCTTGTATACAGGCGGCTGAAATGAGTTTCCTCCGCAGGGTGGCCGGGCTCTCCCTTAGAGATAGGGTGAGGAGCTCGGTCATCCGGGAGGGGCTCAGAGTAGAGCCGCTGCTCCTCCGCATCGAGAGGAATCTGTTGAGGTGGCTCGGGCATCTGGTCAGGATGCCTCCTGGACGCCTCCCTGGTGAGGTGTTCCAGGCACGTCCCTCTGGGAGGAGACCCCGGGGAAGACCCAGGACACGCTGGAGGGATTATATCTCTCGGCTGGCCTGGGAACGCCTCGGGATCCCCCCGCAGAGTTGGCAAATGTGGCTGGGGAGAGGGAAGTCTGGGCTTCCCTGCTTAGACTGCTGCCCCCACCTGACCCCGGATAAGCGGCATGAAGATGAAGATGAAGATGAAGATGGTTTCAAAATAATTATCAGTATTAGGTCACTTTTTTCTCTTTTCACTTTTCTTTGTTTGAACCCTTTCACTTTTATCAGGAATCTCACCTACTTCTATACTGATACGTTTCATGGCGCATGCACAAGATTAAACATCGGACAACGTTATGAATGATTCACACATACACACACAGTATGAGGAAAGCACACACAGACACTTAACACGCAGATCCAGGTACCGCACACAGCTGACAGGTGCACAAGCAGCGGGTTACACACAGACACACGCTGTAGTAATATGCACATAACCTCCATCTCTGCTGGTTTATGGATACACTGAGGTTTGTCACTTGGAATGTGCGTGGAGCTGGTACAAGAGAAAAGAGGTTAAAAATTCTTAATCAGATGCGTGAAATGAAGGCAGACATCGTTCTCCTGCAGGAGACTCATTTATCTAATTCAACAATAAATCTTTCAACAGACCAGTTTCCACATGTTTACTCAGCTTGCTATAATTCCAGACAAAGAGGAGTAGCCACTCTTATTAATAAAAGGTTAAAATTTGACATTGATCAAACAATCACAGATCCAGAAGGCAGATTTTTAATAGTCACATTATCTATTCAAAATGTTAAGTTAACTATTGCAAATGTTTATGGCCCAAATGTTGATGACTCCTCCTTTTTCACTCCCTCTTTACTTTGCTCTATGATCACTTAGATAACACAATAATGGTAGCAGGGGACTTAAATGTTATTCTAGACAAATACAGTTCATCAGGGAAGTATCGAGGTTGGAAATCAGCTGAAACGGTTAAACAGTACATGAAGGATTTTGGTCTTTGCGATGCATGGCGTTCTCATCACCCGACACTGCGAGAATACACTTTCTTCTCTGCAGTTCACCATACCTATTCTAGACTAGACTACTTCCTAATCAGCACTTCACTCATGAGTGACATATCAGAGATAAAAATCCATCCCATAATCATGATCATGCACCTGTATTATTAACCCTTAGAAGTAAAAACTGTAAGCCAGCCACTAGAAACTGGAGGTTTAATACATCATTACTTAGAGATTCTGAGTTTATCAGTTACTTTAAAAGAGAATGGTCCTCATATCTAGAAAACAATAACAGACCAGAAACTTCAGCATGTGTTCTGTGGGAAGCAGGAAAAGCAGTAATGAGAGGGAAAATAATATCCTTCTCTTCCCATAAGAAAAAGAAGGAAACTTTGAGAGCATCAGAATTAGAACTCAGAATTAAATCACTAGAGGAAGCTTACCATGTCTCCCCAGAAGAACACTCGCTGAATGATATTAGAAAAGCCAAATTAGAACTTAATGAAATAATAGATAAAAGAACACAATTCATGGTGCAAAGACTTCGATTGGAGAATTTTGAACATGGTAACAAATCTGGAAAGTTCCTGGCTAACCAACTAAAGGCAAATAAGGAGAAAATAACAATTTCCTCTATAAAAGATTCAGAAGGAAATATCAGCCATGATCTTGACATGATAAACAATACTTTCAAAGAATTTCACAAAGCATTATATTCATCACAAATAAATCCAACATATGAAAATATTAACTAATTTCTTAGTCGCATCAATCTTCCTAAAATAAATCAGGAAAATAAAATGGCTCTAGATTCACCTATTTCAGTTCATGAAGCCCTCCATCATATGCGAAATAATAAAGCACCAGGTCCAGATGGTTATCCAGCTGAATTCTACAAAGAATTCTGGACCACACTGGCTCCAACCTTTTACAGCATGGTATTAGAAATAAAGGAAAAGCAAAAAATACCCTCCAATATGAACTTGGCTGATATTTCAGTCCTATTAAAACCAGGAAAGGACCCTACACTCCCATCCAGTTACCGTCCAATTTCATTAATAAACGTAGATCTCAAAATAATCAGCAAAGCTCTAGCCAGAAGGATAGAGAAAATAACTCCTTCCATTATTCATGCAGATCAAACAGGCTTTATAAAAGGTAGACATTCCTACACTAACATGCGCAGATTAATTAACATAATAGATTATTCAACTCTACACAACCTGAAGTCCACAGTTATTTCTTTAGATGCAGAGAAAGCATTTGACCGTGTAAACTGGAAATTTTTATTTGCAACTTTAAAAGAATTTGGGTTTGGGTCATCATTTATTGACTGGATAAAAATATTATACAACAACCCGAATGCATGTGTGAAGACCAATGACAAAACTTCTCCAAACTTCTGCTTACAGAGAGGCACCAGACAGGGCTGCCCACTTTCTCCATCACTCTTTGCCATTTTTATCGAACCCCTGGCAGCTGCCATAAGACAAAACCCAGAAATCAAAGGAATTCAAGCTAAAAATATTGAACATAAAATTAGTCTTTACGCAGATGACGTTTTACTTTTCCTTAACAACTCACAAACAACACTTTCTCAAACAATCACACTAATTAATAAATTCTCTTCAATATCAGACTATTCTATTAACTGGTTAAAGACTACAGCAATGCCCATTAACTGTGACTTTAAAAACATATCTAACACCACTATACAGTCAGGAAATATTAGTTATTTAGGTATAATAATCTCTCCCAGACTAACCGAATTAATAAAGTTAAATCATGATCAGCTAATAAAAACAGTAGAGGATGACCTCTCAAGGTGGAACCGCTTGCCCATATCACTTATGGGGAGGGTTTCCACCATTAAAATGATGGTTCTACCAAAAGTTAATTACCTTTTCTCAATGGTTCCCATCAGACCATCCTCCACTTGGTTTAAATCATTAGACTCCCACATATCCAGATTTCTCTGGAAAAACAAGCCATCCCGCATTAGTCTAAAAACTTTACAACAGACCAAAGACAGAGGTGGGTTGGACCTGCCAAATTTTAATCAATATTTCTTATGTAACAGGCTGCAATGCATCTCCAAGTGGCTTAATCCAAGTTCTTTGGATGAGCCATGGCTGGATGTTGAGCAAGCATTGTGTGAGGATTTAGTCATCTCTGATTTACCATTCATCAGCTCAACTGTCAAGTCATGTAAGTGTTTCAAAAGCATTAACATCAGCTCCAGTTTAACGGCTTGGTGGGAATTCCTGAACGTAACCAAGTCTGCGCTTATTCCATGTAAGCTCACACCCATCTGGAACAATGCTGACTTCCTGCAAAACAAAAAGATGATAAACTTCCCTCAGTGGAAGAATAAAGGAGTAAAGCAGTTAGAACATATAATAGAAAATGGAAACTTTCTGCCATTTGATGCAATTTCTTCACGGTATGAATTCAGCAGCACCAAATTCTTAGAATACCACCAACTTAAATCTATTATAAGTAAGAAATACACCACTAAACTTACAGTTACCTATCAGGGTTGCAGAATTATTAAATCTTAAGGCCCCGAAGCTACTATCCAAAATATACAGATTACTATTGAAGCTAGAAGATTCCATCTCTCTCCCAACTTCTAAATGGGAAGCAGACTTATCCAGCAACTTCAATCAAAATGAATGGTCACAAATCTGCTCAAACACATTCAAAATGACTAAGAATTCAAACATGCAATTAATACAATTCAAAATTCTACACAGAACTCATCATACAGGACACAGGATGTTCAAGATGGGTCTGTTACACTCACATATCTGTCCACACTGTACTGACAACATGATTGACAGCTACTATCATGCCTTGTGGTCTTGTCCACCTGTCCAGAGATTCTGGCTCCAGGTATGTAAAGATCTGTCAGACTGGTTTAAATGTAATATCCCTGCAAACCCCAAATTGTGCCTATTGAGTCACTTAGGTGAAAATAACATAGGGTTTAATTTAGCAAAACCAATCCTCAGCAGCCTGTGCATCGCGAAGAAAACTATCCTTGTGAACTGGAAAAGCAAACAGAATCTGTGTATCCAGCAGTTTAGAAATCTGTTATTAGATTACATCAGCATGGAAATGATGTCTGCCTCCTCAAAGGATCAGTCAGATGAATTTCACTCCCTCTGGTCTCCTGTGATCAACTCCATCACTTAGTGTAGGGGGGAGAGTGTGACCTCATCCTGCTCGGGGCTGGGGAGTGGCTGGGTGGCTCAGGTGGCTGTGGGTCTGGGGTGGACCCCTGGACGGGGATCTTGGCTGCTTCATTACTGGGGGGGCTAGGTTTCCAGACCTGGCGGGAGGCCTTGGGTGGATCAATGGTTGGAGTTGCCTTGCGGTGGTGGGGCGAGGTCGCTGGCGGAGGCTGGATCGGCGGGTATTGGCTCCGTGACGGGTGGCCGTGCCGCTGTGGGGTGGGCGGGGTGCGGGTCCTGGGCTCCAGTGCTGCCCCCTGCTTCTCAAGGGTGGGGGGTCGGCCCTGCCGTGGGGGGGTTGGGCTGACCTGGAGTTGCCGCCTCAGTGGGGGCAGGTCCGTGCCCTGGTGCCCGGCAGAGGGGCCCGGGCCCAAGATAGTTGAGGATGGGGGGTGCCTGTGTGTGTATGGGGTGTGTATGGAGGAGTGTAGTGGTACATGAATGTATGGGGGGTAGGGGTGCGTGTATGTGGGAGTGTGTTGGGGCATGTATGTGTGGGGGTGTAGGGGTGGGGGTTTAGGGGTGTGTGAAAGTACATGAGTGTGTGGGGTGTAGGAGGGGTACGTATGAGGGAGTGCGGTGGTGTATATGCGGGGTGTGTATAGAGGATTGTAGCGGTACATGAAGGTATAGGGAGTGAGGGGTGTGTGTATGGGGGAGTGTGTGAGGGGTGTTGGGGTGGAGGTTTAGGGGACTGTGATAGTACATGAGTGTGTGGGATGTAGGAGGTGTGTGGTGGTTTATATGTGGGGGGTTTATGGGGAGTGTAGTGGAGCATGAGTTTGTGGGGGGTAGGGTTGTGTGTAAGGGTATGTATGTGTGGGGGTGGAGGTTTGTGGGAGTGTGATAGTACATGATTGTGTGGGGGGTTGGGGGTGTGGATGAGGGAGTGGGTGGTGTGTGTGTGTGTGTGGGGGAAGGGGTAAGGGCTTGTGTGTGGGGAATCTGGTGTTAAATGCATGGGAGATAGGGGTGTGTATATAGAGGAGTGTCAAGGCGCATGTGTATGGGGGGGTAGTGGTCTGTGTATAGGGGGAGTGGGGGGGTGCATGTATATGTAGGTGTATAGGGGGGTGAAGGGTTGTGATTAGGAAGGGGGTAGGACTTAAGTGAGAGAAGTGGGGAGTTGTGGTGGTTTGTTCTAGGGTAGGTAGAATGAGAAGGGGTGTTTTGTGGTGGGCATGGGGGGGAGTGGGATGTAGGGTTTTGGAGGTGGACTAAACTTTTGGCCGTGTATCTGTTAGAATGGGTGTGTATGTGTCTTTTGTTGGTGTTGGTGTTGCTGAGGGCCCTGGTTGTTGGGGCAGCTGCCCTTGGCCTGTCCTGGCCTTCGGGGGCCCCGAGAATGGGGGACGTGCCTCGTGCCGCAGGTGGCTCATCTTCTTGAGGGAGGCGCGCTTCCCTCGGGACCTAAATCCCCAGACCCCCCTCCTTCCCTTCTTCCACCACATACAGGCAGGACGTTGGGAGGTGGACACGTTGATCTGGATGGTGAGAGAGGCCATCAAGGTGGTCTCCATCGCTGCACCCAGCATCGGTTCACCTCCCAGTTTTAATTACACTTAGTCAACATAACACAAAAAACAACCACACTGACAACACATGGACATGTTTTGGGGGGCGGGCCATGCAGTGTGCGGTGGGCGGGGCTGCTTTGGTGGTCCCGCTCCCAACATGATGTGGTTACTTCTTCCCAATTTTAATTGCAAATAACACACACTTCACAATCATTCATAAGCTGGGAGGGAGGGGGTGTCGATGGGGTCCTGCCACGCCCCTATTTCCAGGGCTGTGCCGGGGGGGTTTGGGCGGGGGAGTGGTGCTGTTCAGGGGACCTGGGTCTGTGTATGTTGGGGTATGTTGGTGGTACGGGGGAGTGATGGAGTGGGTGTACAATGAGGAGTGTGAATGTGGATAGAGGGGTGTAGGGAGGTGTGTGTGGAAGAATGGGTGATTATAGAGAGAGCGGGGATGTGTGTGTGATGGGGTGTGTGAGTATAAAGAAGGGAGTGTGAATGGGGTCTTAGTAGGGGGTGCATGTTAAAGTGTATATAGAGGGAGTTTGTGTGTGTGTGTGTGTGTGTGTGGGGGGGGGGGGGGGGGGGGGGGTGTGTTATGAGGTGTGTATGTGTGTATAGGGGAGTATAGGCCTCTGCTGCCTCCTGGGTCGGTGCATGGCTGGCTCCGGGGTGGAGCGGTTGGGGTCTGTGCCCGGGGGCGGCTGCCGATGGCCCGGGTCTCGGGGGTACTCCTGGCGTGCCTCTTGCCTTTGTGTGGGAGGGGTCACACTGGCATGATCTTCTCTGAACACGTTCCACTCTGCATGTTCTGCATGTGACACAGTCACCGAGTCGTCTGCAGGTTTATTCACTAACAGCAGCTAGTTTTCTCATTTCTGTTTGTTTCTCATTTATATTTAACTTTTTAGATTCATAGTTTAGTTACTATGATCTAAAGTTGGCTTGTATGTGTATGTGTTGATACTGGCAAGTGTGTATATGTTTGTATGTATGTATGTGTGTATGTGCATAGAGGTGTGTGTATATATGTATATATATATATATATATATATATATATATATATATATATATATATATATATATATATGTGTGTGTGTATACATATGTGTATATGTGTATACATATGTGTATATGTGTATATATATGTGTGTATGTGTGTGTATATGTATACATCTGTAGGTTGTTTTTTCTTTTTGTTTTTGGGTTATTTTTTAGTTTTTTTTCCTCTCCCTTTCCTTTTCCTTTATCTCTTTCACTTTTCTTATGAGGTGTTCTTTTTTCTTTCTTTCTCTTTCTGTCTTTCATCTGTCCTCTCCGGTCCAGCAGTACAAACTATACAATTCAAACAATAATACAAAATAAATATAGAAATAAGATAAAAATTCAGAAAGTCAAGGGGATCATTATAACTATAAAGCTTCCCTTGGGAGAACACAGCATCCAGACCATCATTCTGCTGCCTAAATGCTGGACAACAAAAAAAAAAAAAAAAAAAAGGCTCTAACATACTTTACTAGCAGTGTTATCACAATTACCTAACAAACTCTGCTAGAAACTAACAGACTTTACTAGCAGTGTTATCAAATTACCTAACAAACTCTGCTAGAAGCTCTAATACACTTTACTAGCAGTGTTATCATAGTGTAGCATAGTGTAGCATTGACATGTTTTACTAGCAGCATTAACATGCAGCATTCCCACGTGGCTGCCTTACTAGCAGTGTTAAGACCATAGACTGTATATGAAAGATGGACAGAGCCTTCGGCGGCAAAAAGTTAAGCCAATGCGTAATTGCATTAAACTGCAGTTCCCCCTTCATTCGCTAGGGGTTGGCTCCAAAACGGAGCAAATCCTCATAGATTCCCATGTTAAAAAGGCCAACTTCACAGCAGAAATAAACATGTTTACAGCCTGGTTCAAAAATCCATTTTCAGTTTAATAGGTCAGGTTTACCTTCATGACAACTGTGGGGGGAGTGAATTTTTTTCTAACTCGCCTGTTTTAAAGTAATTTAATATCGAAGTTTGGCAAATCTAGGGGCGTGTCCTTTTGATTGACAGGTACCCGATCTCCTGCTTCAAGTCAGAAGAACGTAGAACAACCGCGGTTTTTAGCTGGTTAACAACGTGACTTAGCTTTAGCCCACTAACCTCTATTAGCATGTTAGCTTCTGTTATCTCCAGGTTAGCTCGGTTAGCTCTTAGCTACAGAAAGCTCGGAGTTCACTCGATGTCAATCATCCACCATGACGCTCACAGCCCCCCTCTCAGCTCCACCTCTTTGCCCATATTTGTATTTTCCGGATGAGATATCACGCATGCCCCTGCCAAGATGGCGATGGTAGGAACCGCCCACTGAGCTTCAATTCAGCTCTTCAGAAACCTACGGGTGACATCACGGAGGCTCTGTCCATCTCTACATACAGTCTATGGTTAAGACGCTTTACTAGCAGCATTAACATGTTTTACAAGCAGCATTAATGAACTTTACTTCCAGCATTAGCATGCTTCACTGACACGCTCTGCTAGCAGCGTTAACACACTTTATAAGCAGCAATAACAAGCATTACTAGCAGCATTAATGTCCTTTACTTGCAGCGTTAATAAGCTGTGTTTCAGGATCCTGTTCACATTTGTGGCTTCTTTGTTGGATGTAACCTGCATCTGTGGTTTTTAAGGTGAAATGTGTTTGTAGTTTTTCTGACATTGTTTCAGTTTTAGATCCAGTTTGTCTCAGACTGGTGAAGCTCTGTCCATCTTTACATCTAAGAGACTCTGCTTTCTTAAAATGCTCCTTTTATCCCTTAGCAAAAGGTAGTTTATTCAACTATACTATCAGTATTCTTATTTTATACAAAACACAGACAATGTAATGTTTATTTTTGTATACAATATTGTATATATGTCAGGATAGTATAGTAAAAGTATACTTGGCTTATACTGAAAAGTATATTCTTCTATTTTTTGGTTCCCAAGATGGGCATTTTCTTTTTTTTTTTTTTCTTTTTTGACAAGAAATTACTTCAGTCCTCAGTTTGAGACGTTATTTTGTTTAAATGTTTACAAGCAAATGTGCATTTTTTCCTTTAATTTTTCAAGCAAAGAACAGTATTTGTATACATGTTGTATAGTAATATTAAAAGTTTTATAGAAATATATCATTTTGAGGACAAATTTTTAAATTTAAAGTATAGTTCAATAAACTTAAATGTGGACTAAAAGTACATAACTAGTACAATGGCAATATGTAGAATCTTGTAGTCTTCTTATCCTTATGTCTATACAAAAAAAAAACCAACTAAAATGTGGACTAGAAGTATATACCTAGTACACTAGTAGTATATAGTGTACTTGCTTTATACTTGAAAGTGTACATCTGTAAACTTAACATTACCCTGTGAAGTATAGAAGTATATTTTTATAAACTAAAAATGTTCTAATTTACTCAGAAGTATAAAGTTAGTATACTTTATAGTACTCTACTAGCATAGGTCCCGTAGTCTACTTTATATACTACAGTATACTTAATAAAATAAACTTCAAGCCCACTACTTTTTGCTAATGGATTCCCAGTTACGTCACTGACCTGTTCACAGTTAAACTGGATATGCTACTGCTCTTTTCCTAGTTAAGCAGGTTATGTTACTGCACTGTCCCCAGTTAAATTGGTGATCACCAAGTTCCCAGGTAAACTGGTTATGTTACTGGCCTGATCCCAGTTTAATTGGATATGTTACTGTCTGGTTCCCAGTTTAACCAGTTATGTTATTGCCCTGTTCCCAGTTTAATTGGTTACATTACTAGCAGGTTCCCAGTTAAACTGGTTATGTCACTGCTCGGTTCCCAGTTAAACCAGTTATGTTCATGCTCTGTTCCCAGTTAAACCCGTTATGTTACTGACCCATTCCCAGTTAAATTGGTTATGTTACTAACCTATTCCCAGTTAAACAGGTTATGTTACTGACCTGTTCAAATTTAAATCGGTTATGTTACTGACCTGTTCCCAGTTAAACCGGTTATATTACTGCCCTGTTCCCAGTTAAACCGGTTATATTACTGCCCTGTTCCCAGTTAAACCGGTTATATTACTGCCCTGTTCCTAGTTAAACCGGTTATGTTACTAACCTATTCCCAGTTAAACAGGTTATGTTACTGACCTGTTCAAATTTAAATCGGTTATGTTACTGACCTGTTCCCAGTTAAACCGGTTATATTACTGCCCTGTTCCCAGTTAAACCGGTTATATTACTGCCCTGTTCCCAGTTAAACCGGTTATATTACTGCCCTGTTCCCAGTTAAACCGGTTATATTACTGCCCTGTTCCCAGTTAAACCGGTTATATTACTGCCCTGTTCCTAGTTAAACCGGTTATATTACTGCCCTGTTCCCAGTTAAACCGGTTATATTACTGCCCTGTTCCCAGTTAAACCGGTTATATTACTGCCCTGTTCCCAGTTAAACCGGTTATATTACTGCCCTGTTCCCAGTTAAACCGGTTATGTTACTGCCCTGTTCCCAGTTAAACCGGTTATGTTACTGCCCTGTTCCCAGTTAAACCGGTTATATTACTGACCTGTTCCCAGTTAAACCGGTTATGTTACCGCCCTGTTCCTAGTTAAACCGGTTATATTACTGACCTGTTCCCAGTTAAACCGGTTATGTTACCGCCCTGTTCCTAGTTAAACCGGTTATATTACTGCCCTGTTCCCAGTTAAACCGGTTATATTACTGACCTGTTCCCAGTTAAACCGGTTATGTTACCGCCCTGTTCCCAGTTAAACCGGTTATATTACTGCCCTGTTCCCAGTTAAACCGGTTATGTTACCACCCTGTTCCTAGTTAAACCAGTTATTTTACTGACCTGTTCCCAGTTAAACCGGTTATGTTACCGCCCTGTTCCTAGTTAAACCGGTTATGTTACCGCCCTGTTCCCAGTTAAACCGGTTATGTTACTGAGCTGTTCCCAGTTAAACCGGTTATGTTACTGAGCTGTTCCCAGTTAAACCAGTTATTTTACTGACCTGTTCCCAGTTAAACCGGTTATGTTACCGCCCTGTTCCTAGTTAAACCGGTTATGTTACCGCCCTGTTCCCAGTTAAACCGGTTATGTTACTGAACTGTTCCCAGTTAAATTGGTTATGTTACTGCCCTGTTCCCAGTTAAACCGGTTATGTTACTGCCCTGTTCCCAGTTAAACCGGTTATGTTACTGAGCTGTTCCCAGTTAAACCAGTTATGTTACTGAGCTGTTCCCAGTTAAACCGGTTATGTTACTGAGCTGTTCCCAGTTAAACCAGTTATGTTACTGAGCTGTTCCCAGTTAAACTGGTTATGTTACAACCCTGTTCCCAGTTAAACCAGTTATGTAGTGTTGTATGTGGTTTAGCTTCTACTGGGGATGTAGGTAAAATGAAACTTCTGGTTTTGTTTACAGAACCAAGTCACAACGTTTTTCCAGCGACATGTTTGTTTCCATGTTTATGAACCATAATCTTCTATTTTCCAGTGTTTCCATCACACACACACCAGTGTCCAGCTGTTCAGTGGGAAGCTGTCAGACGTACTGTCATCTGTGAAGAAAGCTGGAGGACAAGTGTGGGTGCAGCGGGAGTTGTGAAGGTAAAAGCCTCGTCTGCAGGAGAGACAGTCTCCAGGTGATGGGCCGAGGCATCGCTCACAGCCCCTATAGCAGCGTCCACAGCGGCCAGATGTTGTGTTCCCGTAGTGTCCCAGTGGACAGTGGCTCACACAGGTTCTATATCCACAACAAAACAAAGAGTCATGGCAGAGAGGAACTGGGCAGTGGTTCAAAGTGGGTTTGGAGCCAAACGTCTTATTTCTGACACCTTTACTGGCTGCAGGTTGTGGATGGAAACCTTTAAACACGTTACAGTTGGTCATATGTTGCATTACAGCAATGATAAGATCATTTTTAAGGTTCTGTTGCAGAAAAACAGAAGCAGTTGTTTTTCTTGCTCCATGTTCCTCCATGTCTCCCACCTGCCACTTTTCAAGCTGCCCAGGCTGAAGTGGATGCAGTTGAGACAGTGTTCAGCATCTGGTCCATCACAGCCCTGGTTTCCACACCCACTGTGGCATGGTCCTGGATGAGGAGCATTGTTAGAGTCATAATTGATATTTTTCCTCATATTACTGATCGAGAACACATTCCTACTTTTTTTGTCTCACCATTATACTCCTCCTCCTCTTCTGCCTCCTCATGGAGCTCTGACTCTTCCGGGACCTTCTCTGAAGCTGGGATATCCAGCATGCTGTGGTGCTGGTCAGGGTTATGAGACGTCCCATAAAGAATCAGAGTCCATTCTTTTAGGCTCCCTGTGCAAAGTACCAGTTTCCAAACATCAGAGCTGATGCTAGCATCAGGGTAAACTCCCTTCACGTCACCCAGCAGTGTCTAGCATCAGCTAACTGCAGCTAGCATCAGGGTAAACTCCCTTCACATCACCCAGCAGCAGCTAGCATCAGCTAACTGCAGCTAGCATCAGGGTAAACTCCCTTCACGTCACCCAGCAGTTTCTAGCAGCAGCTAACTGCAGCTAGCATCGGACTAAACTCTCTTCACATCACCCAGCAGCAGCTAGCATCAGGGTAAACTCCCTTCACATCACCCAGCAGCAGCTAGCATCAGCTAACTGCAGCTAGCATCAGGGTAAACTCCCTTCACATCACCCAGCAGCAGCTAGCATCAGCTAACTGCAGCTAGCATCAGGGTAAACTCCCTTCACGTCACCCAGCAGTTTCTAGCAGCAGCTAACTGCAGCTAACACGTAACACGTCTCTGAGCAACGTTACCTAACACAGATACACCGCACTGTAAACAGCACTGTGTCTGCACATTGACACAGAACTCCTGCGATAAGTTTTTAACACTATAATCTTGTGAGACAGATTTTGTCTAGTTGCTGACCACTGACCTGTATGGGCTAGTCATCAAAAATGAACAATTTATTTCCAACGCCCCCCATGAACACTTCAACGCCCCCTTTTTTAAAAATATTGCTCCCAGCGCCCCCTGATGGTCTCTGAATGCCCCCTGGGGGATTAGGGGTTAGGGGTACCACCCCCATTGAGAAGCACTGTTGTAGAGGATCCTTTCAGGATCTGTTGGTGCAGATTTCAGTGACAATGTTGATGGTGGATTTGACCATTGAGAGATCCTATAAAAAAACTTGTACTCTACAGTAAAAACAATGTTACATAAAAAACTGTGACAAAATAAAATAAAATATAATCATTCCCATAAGTACTTTGCAAGGTCCTAAACTGAACAAAATTGCTCAGTGTAAAGAACAACTCCAAAAATATAAAATTATAAGGTTAGTAGTCCAAACTGACATCTTAGCATAAAGGAATACTTATGTTAAGATTAAAATAACATCAACAATGACATTTACAGTGGTTTACAATGAGGCATATTTTGTCCATTCGGTTAAATATGGGAGGTTTTGTGTAGCTTCGCTATTTCATGCTAATTCAAAGAGCTGACATTAGAATCTGAAAATGATCTAAAAAGGAAAATGACAACACGTTTGTAGGGTCTCTGATGGGTTAAATGTGAGCATTAGTGTGACTTGCATCGATGATCTCACCCAGCACCTCAGGGTTACGCAGTTTCACCGGCCGGTCAGCAATCTCTAGAGTCCATGTCCCCTCTGCTCTCTCACCCCAAAAATGGACTGTCATGAACTCCCAGTTCCTGAAGCCCTCTTTGGAACTGTCTAACAGCCTGGAGAGACCACAGGGAGTCAGGAAATCACCAGCAGCATCTTCTACAACCGAAGCTCATGTGGAGTGTTCCGTGCAGGACTCACCTCTTGGCCAGCAGCTGTGATCTTGTCCCTGAGGGAGAGATCAGGTTTATCTCCAGGTCTCCTCGTCGTGGGTGGACGATAAACATCCTGACCACCACATGCTCAAGGTAATCAACGTGCTGTTCAGGTTCTTCTAAACATCCAGTGGTGGTAATACTGCTGTTAAGGGTCTGGCCAGCATGGATGTGTCTGGGACATACACATACATGTGTAAGTATACAGTGTCGGCCCTGACCATTTGGCTATTTTAACATTGCAGGACTTGTCATGTAATTTCAGTCTTATGTTGACTATTAATTTTATTTATTTATTGTATTAGCGTTGCTGTTTACATCATTTTAATGCAACTCTAGTACAGTGTACAACCTGGATGTTACCCACATGCTTAGAAAACATGCGACACACACAGTGCTCCGTTCACAGGAGTGAATATGATGCTAAAGGTATCAGCAGGTGCATTTATGAGCTTTGAATATGGTTGAAAGACACAGAAAAAATCAGATGTTGATTGTTTTATATTATTTTTACCAATACAGTAATTGAAATGTGAGGAGGGAGAGTAATTAAACACTTTCAACGATCTGTGAAACCTTTGACAGAAACAGACTGTGAACTTTCTGCCTCCAATCCAGTTTAGGAGGTTGAGAGGAGAACCTGCAGCGAGCATCGGGGTAAACTCCCTTCACGTCACCCAGCAGCAGCTAGCAGCAGCTAGCATCAGGGTAAACTCCCTTCACGTCACCCAGCAGCGGCTAGCATCAGCTAACTGCAGCTAGCATCGGACTAAACTCTCTTCACGTCACCCAGCAGCGGCTAGCATCAGCTAACTGCAGCTAGCATCGGACTAAACTCTCTTCACGTCACCCAGCAGCGGCTAGCATCAGCTAACTGCAGCTAGCATCGGACTAAACTCTCTTCACATCACCCAGCAGCGGCTAGCATCAGCTAACTGCAGCTAGCATCGGACTAAACTCCCTTCACGTCACCCAGCAGCAGCTAGCAGCAGCTAACTGCAGCTAACACGTAACACGTCTCTGAGCAACGTTACCTAACACAGATACACCGCACTGTAAACAGCACTGTGTCTGCACATTGACACAGAACTCCTGCGATAAGTTTTTAACACTATAATCTTGTGAGACAGATTTTGTCTAGTTGCTGACCACTGACCTGTATGGGCTAGTCATCAAAAATGAACAATTTATTTCCAACGCCCCCCATGAACACTTCAACGCCCCCTTTTTTAAAAATATTGCTCCCAGCGCCCCCTGATGGTCTCTGAATGCCCCCTGGGGGATTAGGGGTTAGGGGTACCACCCCCATTGAGAAGCACTGTTGTAGAGGATCCTTTCAGGATCTGTTGGTGCAGATTTCAGACATGATGTGGACTGTGCTGAGGTAGAGGACTCAGGTGCTCGAAATATGTCAAAGTACATGTGTCTACCGGATGTTACGTTCTAATAGAAAAGTCCCATTTGAAAGGTCAGTGTCTTCATATCTGAAAATGAACCTCTTATTACAAAAAGATATGCCTCAGTAGAAGGCAACCAGAACAATAGACCATCATCATCATCGTCATGCAGCATCTGAGAAAACATCTCAGCTTTTTTTTGCAGCAACTGGATATCAAGACAATGTCTAACGGGAATGTTAGTGGGATGGAAGATGCAAGCAGCTAAGGTAGACATGGTCTGTCCAAGAAAAGACTTTAGCTGTCAGGCTTCTGGTAGAGCCTGAGCAGCAGCTCGTTGCTTATTTAGTTTTCATGGTACATGTCATACATAATCTGAAGTTTATTTGTAAAAATGCAAAGTTTTTCCAAGGTGAGTTACAGATGCTACAGAGAAGATGCATTAATCCTGTCTAAGGACAAAACAAGAACTAATATCAGAGGTGGTAAGGCTATCAGTAAAGTCAGTGTGTGAACCGTCTCAGATGCATTCAATGCTCAATGTCTCACCTGGTCTGGCGCTCAGGTATCTGATGGCAGGTGTGCTGAGGAGGAACTGTCCTCCATTTTATAGCCTCTAGCACCATGGCCTCTGCGTTCACCAGGCCAAAGCCATACAGGTGGCTGACTATGAGAAAATACATGAGATGAGTCAGCGAAAGTTAAATAAAGCCTTAATGGCGTGCAGCAACACTGGTTTTACTGGAAGAAAAGAAAGCAGGTTGTTTCAGTTTCAGAGACTTAATGTGTAGAATGCAGCGTGCCTTTGTGTCCAGCAGCATTGGTCTTCCAGTCATCAGCTTTCAGGTGGACTGGTCTGGATGTCCTCACCAGTAGATGCTGCACATCCCTCCATGTAAGTAAACGACTGCAGGAACAGAGGACGCTGCTGAACTTTAAGTGGACACAGATAAGCTTCTATCCTCCATTGTGTTAATTCTGACTGTCAAGTCAATGATAAAGCTGATCAGATAGAATTGGACACTTATCATTCAAGATAAGCAGACAAATGTGTTTATTTTGATGTATCAGCACCAAACCTTATAAAAACCACTTTATACATTAGTTTAAACCAGCTCTGATGCGGGCCAAAAAGGACACAGAGCGATTGTCAAGTCTTCCCATCAATGGCAGGATGCATATGTTCAAGATGCTATTAGTGCCAAAATTTTTACTTTTCTTTCAAACCATTCCAGTATTTACAGCATGGTCATCTTTTAAAAGGCTATATAGGCTACCTGCTTGTATAGCTGGAAGACACAAGGAATGCCTGAAAAGACGGAAGGGCCTGGCCATGCTATTATTGCTGGGCAGGCAACACATCTACATTAAACTTTCTGATTCAGCCTCCAGATGGGAAGCAATTGCCCCCAGGGCAGTGTGGAACAGAGTTTCTACAGTCCCATAGCAATGATCAATGTGCCGTAAATCAGTGAGCCAGGGGTCATTCAAGGTATGGAAGCAGCTAAGAATTCCTTTTGGGTGCAGACAGGGCCTCTCTATGACTCCCATTTGTGAAAATGCCCTCTTCCCCTAATCTCTAATTGATCCAACCACTAAGATTTGGACCAGAAAAGTTCTGGGTGTGTTTAAGAATTTCTTAACGGTCATTTGAGCAGTCAAGGTGAAACTTCAAAATTCCACAATCACATTTTTTTCAGATATCTGCACTTTCCCGCCTCTCTCCAGATACCACAAACTGTATGGTTAGAGGAATGCTTAAATGTGAGTCCTTTGAAAAAGGGGGGAGTGTCCACTATTTATGATCTCTTGCAAGTCAACAGCCTCCTCTCTGGACCATATTAAATAGCAGTGAGAAATGGAGCTCTGCCCGAGTCTCAGTCGGCTGGATGTATACTTCATCTAGCTTCTCAGACGTCGGCTGTTCCAATTTAAGGTCCTGCATGGACTCCACTCTTGCAATAGCAAACTTCCTCCAAGAACTGATGAGAACTGTGTTAACCCCTTAACAGCCACCCCCCAAAATGTCAAAAACGCCTGAAAAAGACATACCCAAATTAAAGTATATTCAATATATTCAAAAGCATGGTCTCTTTATAAAGATAACACTCTAAAGTTTTACCATGAGCTTGCAAATTTATTGTAACTGTAACCAGCATAAAGTTATTGAAGTTCGAACACAAGGAAATTTTAGGGTTTTTTTCCCCTTGTCTGAATTTCTCTTCTACTTTGTCAACATGCTGCTCATGGAGAGATGGAGATATGGACTGGAAAATAAGATGTAGCTGTAGCCTGAAGCCTTTCCTATGACCAGTTAAAATTTGGTGACAATAGCAGCCAAAATTATTTTTCTATGAGGGCTTTACTGTAAGTAATTTCACGCGCTCCCCAAAGTGTCCATTTGGAGTCTCCAAATGGACACTTTGGAGTCTCCAACTTCAATAAGCTATAACTCCAGAACACTTCAACATACAGTCATCAATGAGACTCTAATGAAAGGTGGTATCAAGAGGAATCTTGTTGGATATTCATATTTACTTTCAGCATCATTGAAATTCACCAGGTGGTGCATAAACACCCTATAAGCTTATTTTTTCTACTGTGCATTATTATAAAAGAGTCAGAATAAGTTTTACGGTCATCATTTTTATATATGTAAACAATATAATGCCATGTTATGTAATGTGAAGAAAATGGAATCATAAAAACACCAGAACACAATACAATTTACATATTTACATAAGTTTTGAACTATTGCCTGATAAAGAGTGTTTGTAAAAGTAAAGTAAAAAGCAGGAGAGCAGAATATGTAGCTGTTATGATGAGCAGGGGTCCTGGTGGTCTGAAGGGCAGGAATGTAGGCTTCCTCTGGAAGGAGCTGGTCCTTCTTCATCTGAAGAGCTGCTGGGTTTCCATCACAATCACATGACAGACTAATAAAGACAAACAAGAAATTTTTATCCCACATTAGTCCTGCGACTGTAATAAGTGTATGTTCTAACAGACACGCATCGCTGCACGCATGCGCACACAGAGTATGGAAGCGGTCCACACACACGCAGATAAATCAGCAGCAGCTTATTTTCTTTCTATCATTTTCTATTTATGAACAAATGTTTACAACTGGAGGGAAATAGAGGTGTTGAACCGCTGCGTCTCTTTCATCGCTGCTCTTTTTGCTTCACGCACACTCGGACTGAACGACACCCGCATGAACGGTTCCCCCGGTCCGGGGTCTGACGTTTTAGAGCCGAGACCCCAAGTTTTCTAACAAACCAGGTCCCACGTCTTTAGCAGACCCAACAGAACCGCTGGAGATACGGCAACAGTAAGAAACAACGGGAAGAAAACAGCGCGGACGAGCCCACCCCTCCCCCCCCCATCCCGACGCACAAAGTAAACAAGCCCCCCCCTCCCAGCCCCATAAACAACAGAGTTCCTCATCTAAACATCTTATAAAGACGCCGTAGCTGCAGATAGAAGTTCTTACTTTTCATGCTCTTCTCCTTCAGGAACCACTTCTTCTTCTGCAGTCAGAGACGTCTTCCGCTGTAAACATCACTGTTCCTCCGTGTAAACCACTCCTCCACCTCCTCGCGGGTGTAAACGACTCCTCCACCTCCTCGCGGGTGTAAACGACTCCTCCACCTCCTCGCGGGTGTAAACGCCTCCTCCACCTCCTCGCGGGTGTAAGCGACTCCTCCACCTCCTCGCGGGTGTAAACGACTCCTCCACCTCCTCGCGGGTGTAAGCGACTCCTCCACCTCCTCGCGGGTGTAAACGACTCCTCCACCTCCTCGCGGGTGTAAACGCCTCCTCCACCTCCTCGCGGGTGTAAGCGACTCCTCCACCTCCTCGCGGCTGTAAACGACTCCTCCACCTCCTCGCGGGTGTAAACGACTCCTCCACCTCCTCGCGGGTGTAAACGCCTCCTCCACCTCCTCGCGGGTGTAAACGACTCCTCCACCTCCTGGCGGGTGTATTTCCACTTTTTGGCGTGTTTATGCAAAAGTTCATACAGAGGAAAAGCGGACAAAAAAGGCTTCTTCTGCTTTTGTGCACTGACGCACACAAGTACGCACGTTGTCACAAATGTTTACACACGGACCCCCTGAAGCCATTTTACATCCCACACACACCAGCCGCACATCGCCGTGACGGGAATTTTATTGGCTTTACGGCAGTGGGGTCAGAACTGGTGTCAGAGCTGTTGGACCAGGTTTGGAAGCAGAAACACATGTGATGGTCAGACCACCTAGGTTGAGTCTCAGTGGGTATTATTGGCTAAGGAAGGATCATGGATCAATCCAACTGGTCAAAAATGGGGTCAATCAGAAGGTGAGAGCCCACCGGTGCGTCATGTGCAGTTTTATTGAAATAGGAAACGTCTAAGATATTATATGAGCGTGATATAAAAAAAAAAATAAAAAAAATAAAATGGCCCGCGGGCGGACCGCCACCGGTTAAGGGGTTAAGGTACGAATGTCATATCTTCTTGTCTTGCCCGTTGCTGAAGGGCTTTTGAGAGGGGTTTTGAAGACCTTTAGAACATTGTGGCGTATAAGTATTCAACAAAACCCTGCGTTGTTTGGGGTGGCATCACAAGACTGTAAAATCTCAGCCACCTATGCCGCACTTCCTGTCCAGCGACTCACTTTGCTTGGCTGGAAAAAGACTGCAGCACCGTCCCGTAGGTGCAGGATGATAGACTTCAGTGGATATTCGGCTCTCTTCAGAGACCCAGAACTACCGATCTTGATGGCACATCTGAAAGTGGAACAGCTTAGAGATGACTCAGGGATCTGAACCAAAGTTTAGCAGTCTTTGGCAGCCATTTTTATTTATTTATTTATTTTTTGATATTCTGGATTTTAATTTCAATTATTTTGAATAATTGTTTGTATTACAAAGTTTGTACTGCTGGACCGGACCGGAGAGGACAGAAGAGGGACAGAAAGAGAATCGAAAAGAAGAGAAACAGAAAACACCTTGTAGAGAGAAAAAGAGAGAGAGAAAGGAAAAAAAAAGATTGAAAAAGAGAACAACCTACATACATTTGTGCGTATATAAGCACACATACACACCCACTTATATATACACACATCCATACACCTATACACACTGGAGTCATGTTCCCCCTGCGGGAGGACGAAGCCATCAACTATCAGGAAAACCCAGAGCTCACAAGCTAGATCAGACACACAGGAAGAAAACCAGCCGTTGTTAGTAAATAAACCTGCAGGCGACTCAGTGACTGTGTCACATGCAGAACATACAGAGAGGAACGTGTTCAGAGAAGAGTGATCAATGTGGCCCCACCCACACAACGTGGCTCCGCCCACACGCAGGCAAGAGGCCATGCCGCAGTCCCTTCTCGCCCACACACCAATACATCCATACATTTCCACCATGGCCATGACATGCACTCACACACCAACACACACACATCCACATCCCAACCATACCGCTACACCCACCCACCCACACCCCGTCACTCAAAAATACCCCCAAGCCCAGATCCCTGCCCCTCTCCTCCCTCCACTGCACCTCCCCTGAGACATCCCTCCTCGACGCCCTCACCCATCCCATCCCCTCCTAACCATTTCCCCTCCACCCGCCGATATACACCCACCACCGCAACCACACAAGCACTCACTCCCTCCCACACACACATCCATCCCCCACATGTCCACACACTTCCCGATACCCCACCATACATGCACCAACTCACTCCTCCACACACTCATGCTCCACCACACTCCCCCATACACACACTCCTACCCCGCCCCAAACTAATACGCCCTCACACTCCCTATACACACACCCCTACCCCCCCCCCCCACATGCATCCCTACCCTCCTCCATACAAACACCCCTTTCTTCACCCCCCCCCCCCCCCCCCCCCCCACACACACACACACACACACACACACACTAAGTGATGAAGCTGATTACAGGGGACCAGAGAAAACAAAATTCGTTCAACTGATCTTTAGAGGAGGCAGACATCATCTCATTACTGATGTGCTCTGAAAGGAGGTTTCTAAACTGAATGATGCTTAAATTCTTTTTTTTCATCCAATTCATGAAAATAGTTTTCTTTACGATACACAAGGCAGTCAAGACAATACGTGCAATGTTAATTTCCATGTTAACATCACCCAAGTGACCAAGTATGCAGAGAGAGGCAGAAGCTGGGATTGTACATTTGAGCCATGTCGATAAATCTCTGCACACCTCAAGCCAGAAGTTCTGCACTGGTGAACAGGACCATACAGCATGCATGTAGTCATCTGGTCTGTTATCTGTGCACTGTGAACACAGGTTAGATGATGCAAGACCCATCTGGAACATTCTTTTTCCTGTGTAATGTGTTCTGTGAAGAATTTTTTATTGTATAAGTTGTAAGTTTGGGTGTTTAATCATTATAAAGGTGTTTAAACATATTTGTGACCAGAAGGTTTGACTAAGGTTAATGGCTAAATCAGATTCCCATTTTAAGGTTGGGAGAGAGAGTGTCTCATCCACTTCGCACATCAATGTGTACATTTTTTATATTAATTTAAGGTTACTGAGATTAAAGAACTTTGCTACCCTGATAGGAAGCTGCAAGTTTATGAGATTCCGGTTATACTTTTTGCTTATTATAGATCTAAGTTGTTGATATTCTAGAAATTTGTTGCTACTGATTCCAGATTGTGAAGTGAAAATGTCAAATGATCTAAATGTTTTGTTTACAATTATATCCTCCAAGTACTTTATTCCTTGGTTGCTCCATTGAGAGAAGTTTAGTGTTATTTTGTAGGATATCAGGATTGTTCCAGATGGGTGTATATTTACATGGGAAGAGTGGCGACTTTGTTGTTTTAAGGAATTCCCACCAGGCTGTCAGAGATTAACTAATATTGATGCTTTTAAAACTATTATGATGTTTGATAGCTTGGCTAATAAAAGGCAAGTTTTTGATTTCTAGATTTTCACAGAATGCTTCTTCAAGATCTCACCATGGCTCTTCTAATGGGTGAGACTTGTACCATTTTGAGATATATTGTAACCTGTTGACTGAGAAGAAGCAATGGAAATTGGGCCGGTCCAAACCCCCAGATCTTCTCATTTTCTGTAGAGATTTTTAGCTAATATGTGGTGGTTTGTTCTTCCAAAGAAATTCAGAAATGTGAGAGTCCAGTGACTTAAACCACTCAGGGGATGGTTTAAAGGGTATCATAGAGAAGAGGTAGTTGATTTTTGGTAAAACCGTCATTTTAACCGTGGCAAATCTGCCCATGAGATAAACGGGTAGAGACCTCCAGCGTGTGAGGTCATCCTCTATGGTTTTTGAAAGCTGAACATAATTCAGTTTTGTTAACTCTGAAAGCCTGGAAGAAATGTTTATACCAAGTATTTTATATTTCCTGGCTGTAATGTAATAGTGGTTATATTCTGGAAACAACAGTTAATGAGCAGAACTGTCGACTTTGACCAGTTAATAGAATAATCTGAGATTGAAGAGAAATCATTCATTAGTGAGATGGTCTTTGATAGAGAGGTTTGTGAATTCTGAAGAAAAAGTAATATATCATCAGCATAAAGACTTATTTTGTGTTCTATGATTTTTCCCTGGATGCCTTTGATATCCTTATTTTGCCTGATAGCGGCTGCTAAGGGTTCAATAAAGATAGCGAATAGTGAGGGTGAAAGTGGACAGCCTTGTCTAGTGCTTCTCTGTAAACTGAAGCTTGGTGAAATTTGATCATTTGTCTTCACACAGGCCTTGGGTCAGTTAGATAATATTTTTATCCAGTCAATCAAAAAGGGTCCAAATCCTAATTTATGTAGAGTTGCTGATAAAAATTTCCAGTTTACTCTGTCAAAAGCTTTCTCTGCATCTAAAGAAATTATTGTTTCTAAGTTCCTAATGGTAGAGTGGTCTATAATATTGACAAGTCTCCATGTATTAACAGAGGATTGTCTACCTTTAATGAAACCAGTTTGGTCATGATGTATAATAGATGGAGTTACCTTTTCTAGCCAGGTAGCGAGGGCTTTGCAGATTATTTTAAGATCAACATTTATGAGCGATATAGGTCGATAACTGGATGGTAGTGTATGGTCTTTATCTGGTTTTAGCAAGAGATTAATTTTAGTGGAATTCATAATTAGAGGTAATCTATTGCTTTCCTTCATTTCTGATGTCATTTTATGAAATGTAGGTGCCAATACATCCCAAAACTCTAAAATTCAGCAGGAAAACCATCTGGGCCTGGAAGCTTTACTGCTAGGCATGCGCTAGAGGGCTTTGTGGAGTTCTTCTACTGAGAGAGGTGAATCCAAACCTGTAGTCTGTTCATGATTTAATTTAGGAAGGTCGATGTTTCTGAGAAATTGATTAATATTGTCGTCTGATGGATCAATTTGTGGTGTGCATAAGTTTTGGTAAAACTCCCTGAATACTAAATTTATTTCTTGATGGTCATGGGTGATATTCCCTGATGAGTCTTTAATAGAGGCTGTGGTATTTTTTCCCCAATTCATTTTCAACTGATTGGCTAAATATTTCCCAGAGCGGTTGTCATATTTAAAGTTTTCCAAGTGAAGTCTTTGTGCTAGAAACTGTGTTTTCTTCTCTAGTATTTCATTTAGCTCTAGTTTGGCCTTCCTTATTTTCTTCAAGATGTCATCACTTAGGGAGGTACCATTGGCATCCTCTAGGGTTTTAATTTCAAGTTCTAACTGTGATTTTCTTGCATTCTTGTTCTTTTTCTTATAAGACAAAAAACTGAACATTTGTCCTTGTATTACAGCTTTTCCTGCTTCCCACAACATGCATGCTGATGTTCCTGGGAGGTAGTTATTTTGCAAATACATATTCCACTCTTTTTTAAGGAAACTAATAAAGTCAATATCTTTAAGTAATGATGTGTTGAATCTCCAGTTTTTAGATAGTGATGTGGCTTCCTTATTTATCAAAGTAAAAGAGACTGGTGCATGATCACTAATAGTGATGGGATGGATTTTAACATATTGCCCAGTAAGGTGCTGTTAACCAAGAAGTAATCTAATCTAGAATATGAGAGGTGAACTGATGAGAAGAATGTGTATTCTCTTAAAGTAGGATTGTGAGAACGCCATGCATCACAAAGACCAAAATCCTTCATGTATTGTTTGACGGTATTGACAGATTGCCAATCCCTGCTATTTCCTGTAGCGTTGATCCTGTCCATACCAGAATTCAAGACTAGGTTGAGGTCTCCTCCCACAATGATAATATCATCTAGGTGGTTTGAGAGTGCCGCAAAGAAGGAATGAAAGAAGGAGGAGTCATCAACATTTGGACTGTAAACATTAGCTAAGCATATTTTAAGATTCTGAATAGACAAGTTAACTATAATCTACATTCAGTGTCTGCCATTGTGGAGTCTAGGGTAAAATTAATTTTTCTATTGAAGAGGATTGCGACACCTCTCTGTCTAGAGTTATAACAGGCTGCAAATACATGGGGAAATTGAGGTGTTCTGAGTACATCTATTGTAGATTTAGCCATATGAATCTCTTGTAATAAAATGTCAGCCTGTAAGTCTTCCAATTGACTAAAGATTTTTAACTTCTTTTCTCTTGAACCAACTCCATGTACATTCCACGTTACAAAGTTAAGTGTTTTCATGCCCGGGTTATAATAAAGTGTCCACAAATGTGTGCATGCACATACGCTTGAGCAATTGTGAAAGGGCTGTTGTGTATAGGATGCATCTTATCTAATACTGTCTCATGCAGGACATAACATGTGATGTGGATGTTTATATGATTTATATCAAGTGAACTACAGGTGATGTGGATGTTTATATGTTTATATCAAGTAAACTACAGGTGCAACAAACAGTGAAGAGGTGAAAAGTTAAAAAGAAAAAAAGGAAAGAAAGATAGAGGAGAGAGGAGAAAAGAAAAAAGCGTTTATGCCCAAAAAAGAACAGAAAACCATCTTAGAGCCTCTGAGACTGGCAGTGATGTTAATATTCTTTAGTCTGAACTAGATACATTTAACCCTCACAGTGCAGAAAAAAGAAGTCAAAAGAAGGAAAGAGAAATTGTTCATACAGCTAGTAAAAGCCAAGGTGTAATTGTAGAGCGTCCCGTTCACAAAAAGTCGGTCCAAGGAGATGACGTGTGAGCCTTCCTCCATGAATCTTCTCCTGATTGGGAACAGAATCCTGCGTCGCTCCAAGATCTCACGGGGAAACTGGTCACCAAGGCTATAATCGAAACCTTTTAGCTCTTTCCCGCAACGTTTCACCTGTTCTTTCTGCTTGAAATGCTCGAACTTTGCCACGATGGGTTGTTGTCGGCTGGGAGCGGATCTTTTAGCTCCGATACGATGGACCCGGTGAAACGTGACGTTGTTAATGGCTTCATCGGGGAGTTTGAGCTGAGTTTTGATAAAGTTTTTTACCGTAGCTTCTGGATCTACCTCAGCTTGCTCCGGAAGGCCTGCAAATACTAAATTGTCCCTCATGTCCCTGTAAATCGAGAACGGATTCCTTGATGTTCTTATTTTCCCCCTGGAGTCGGGTCATCCCCTCTGTGAGAGATCTGACGGACTCTTTGAGAGAGGCGCTCTCCGAGGCTAACTCCTGGACCTGGTGTTGGCTAAATTCCAGGGACTCTCGTAGCGCTTGGAATTCCTTATGCAGAACCTCCACTAGAGCCAGACGTGCATCGAGGCTGGATAAATGCTGATCTATGGAGATTAGGATATCGATGGTGTCTCCTTTGGATGGAGAAATTGCTCCGGGTGACTCCTCTTCTCGTGATATTTTCATTAAAGGAGCTTTGTTAGTAGCTGATGCCGCTGCGCTGGACTTCCCCATGACAATCCGCTCGAAACACTCGTCGATATAATCTTTCAGGGGATCCAAATCTTCGTTTTGCTCCAGTATGTTATTAAGAAGAAAACAGTTAGTTAATCAGGATATTATTTAATATATTGGCACGATTTAAATATGGGAAAAGAAATGTTTGTTAGATCAGTGGAACGCCATGTGGAATATGCCAGAGTCTCGTGAGTTCTTGCGATACTACAACATCACTTACCTCTCCGCAGCCATTTTTATTGCACTTTCAGAAATTCCTGACAAAGTAACAGATTATTGTTGACCTGTACGTTTTTTTTTTGTCGCACTTCCTCCTCCCTATCCCTGTATTTCTCTCCCAGAAAGAAAAGGTGGGGGGGGGGGGGGGGGGGGGGGGGGGGGGGGGGGGCCTGATGGAGTGTATGGCGTTTGGCCATACAACAAAAACTTTGACTACAAAAAATAATTATTGAAGATTTGATTCTAAATTGAAAGAATCACATTTTTCTCCATTAACTGAAACTTTAAGCATTTTTTTGCCAATGTTTTTTTTTTTAATGAAGGTAAATTCTCGACCCTTTCAAGCACAAACTACACACACACATAATCTGCATATCATTCTGCAAGTCTCAGCTTTCAGGAGGAAAATATATGCAAAACAGAAACTATGTCAGGAGAAAGAAAAGAGAAATGATGCTGACTTTGCCTCCAGAGCGAGAGCGATGATTCCAGCCACGATAGGAGCAGAGACAGATGTTCCTGTATGACCATCAGTGCAGCGCTGCTGTACATCTGTGGTTACCTAGCAACAAGCAAAACATGCTGAGTTCCCGCTGTTTTAAAAGGGAACTTTATCTAGGTTTTCTTCTTTTCATTGATCAACATCCTGTGTGTTACTGATAAGCAGCTTTTGTTTTGGTAATATCTTCATTCATACACAGATGGGGAAGGATAATAAATACAACTAAACATCTACTAATGTGTAACTCATAAACTTCATTCAGTAATTAGACTGAAACACTTCTAAGATGCAGGAGCTTAGCCTGCATGTTATTATACACTGTTCTACCCCTGGTTCATCCCCCCTGGTTCCTGGTTCTGGTCCTGATGGAGGTTTTCTTTCCTGGTTCTGGTCCTGATGGAGGTTTTCTTTCCTGGTTCTGGTCCTGATGGAGGTTTTCCTTCCCGGTTCTGGTCCTGATGGAGGTTTTCCTTCCTGGTTCTGGTCCTGATGGAGGTTTTCTTTCCTGGTTCTGGTCCTGATGGAGGTTTTCCTTCCTGGTTCTGGTCCTGATGGAGGTTTTCCCTCCTGGTTCTGGTCCTGATGGAAGTTCTCCTTCCTGGTTCTGGTCCTGATGGAAGTTCTCCTTCCTGGTTCAGGTCCTGATGGAGGTTTTCCTTCCTGGTTCTGGTCCTGATGAAGGTTTTCCCTCCTGGTTCTGGTCCTGATGGAGGTTTTCCCTCCAGGTTCTGGTCCTGATGGAAGTTCTCCTTCCTGGTTCTGGTCCTGATGGAAGTTCTCCTTCCTGGTTCAGGTCCTGATGGAGGTTCTCCTTCCTGGTTCAGGTCCTGATGGAGGTTTTTCTTCCTGGTTCTGGTCTGGATGCCAGTTTTTCTTACTTTTCTGAGCTGATTTAAACAAAGTTATTTTTAACCAGACTGATATGGATAATATGATGGATTTGGTTTAATTGGAATATAACTGGATTTAATTTAACTGGGTGTAAAAGTTAAAAGTAACCTGAAATGATTTTATTGTGAACATTATCTTTATGAATTAAGCTCCCTCCCTGAGCCATCACCTTATCGTGGCGGAGGGGTTTGTGTGTCCTGAAGATCCTAGCAGCTATGTGGTCTGGGGCTTTATGCCCCTGGTAGGGTCACCCATGGCAAACGGGTGTTTAGAGGAGGGACCAGACCAAGCACGGCTCATAGACCTCTATGATGACTACAACCATGGGCGGAAATGTTCCCTTGCCCGGGCGTAGGTCACTGGGGCCCCCCTCGAGAGCCAGGCCTGGGGATTGGGCACTAGAGTGAGCGTCTGGTGGCCGGGCCTTTGCCCGTGGGGCCTGGTCAGACTCAGCCAGAAAGGGTTACTAGGCCTCCACCTTCCGTGGGCTCATCATCTGCGGGAGGAGTCATAGGGGTCGGGTGCAGTGTGAGCTGGGAGGCAGCAAGAGGCGGGGACCCTGGCGGTCTGATCCCCGGCTGCAGAAGCTGCAGCTGGGACGTGGAATGTCACCTCTCTGGTGGGGAAGGAGCCTGAGCTTGTGCGTGAGGTTGAGCTGTTCTGACTAGATATAGTTGGACTCACCTTGACGCATGGCTTGGGCTCTGGAACCAGAACCTTCGAGAGGGGAACTTCTTCCACTCTGGAGTAGCTCATGGTGAGAGGCGCTGAGCAGGTGTGGGCATTCTCATCAGCCCCCAGCTTCATGCCTTTACATAGGGGTTTACCCTGATGGACAAAAGGGTAGTTTCCCTCCGCCTTCGGGTGGGGGAACAGGTCCTGACTGTTGTCTGTGCTTATGCACCAGACAGCAGTTCAGAGTACAGCAATATCCAGAACTCCTTGGTGGACACCAGCAGGGATGTCATCAAGCTGAAGAAGGAGTCCTATCAGGCCTTCTTGGCCTGTGGGACTCTGGAGGCAGCTGATGGGTAACGACGGGCTAAGTGACATGCGAAGTCGCATGTCTGTCGCCAAGGCAAAAACTCAGGCGTGGGAGGAGTTCAGCAAGGCCATGGAGAATGACTTCCAGATGGCTTCGAGGCGATTCTGGTCCGTCAATGTGTACAGTGGAGATGGGGGAGATGCTGACTTCAACTTGGGAGAATGTGGATCGGTGGAAAGAAAAATTTGAAGACATCTTCAATCCTACCAACACGTCTTCCAGTGAGGAAGCAGAGCTGGTGGACTCAGGGGTGGACTCTCCTATCTCTGGGGCTGATGTCACTGAGGTGGTTAAAAAGTTCCTTGGTGGCAAGGCCCCGGGGGTGGATGAGATCCGCCCGGAGTTCCTTAAGGCTCTGGATGCTGTGGAGCTGTCCTGGCTGACACGCCTCTGCAGCACCGCGTGGACATCAGGGACAGTGCCTCTGGACTGGCAGACTGAGGTGGTGGTCCCCCTTTTTTAGAAGGGGGACCGGAGGGTGTGTTCCAATTACAGGGGAATCACACTCCTCAGCCTCCCTGGTAAGGTCTATTCAGGGGTCCTGGAGAGGAGGGTCCACCAGATAGTTGATTCTTGGACTGAGGAGGAGCAGTGCGGTTTTTTGTTCTTGTCACGGAACAGTGGAGCAGCTCTATACCCTCTTTGGGTCCGGAGTGGGGTGGGGGGGAGCGTGTGATTGACAGACGGTTTGGTGCGGCGTCTGCAGTAATGCAGACTCTGTGCCAGTCTGTTGTGGTGCAGAAGTAGCTGAGCCAAAAGGCAAAGCTCTTGATTTACCAGTCGATCTATCTTCCTACTCTCACCTATGGTCATGAGCTGTGGGTCATGACCAAAAGGACGAGATCTCGTTTACAGGCGGCTGAATGAGTGGCCGGGCTCACCCTTAGAGATAGGGTGAGGAGCTCAGTCATCCGGGAGGAGATCAGAGTAGAGCCGCTGCTCCTCCACATCAAGAGGAACCAGTTGAGGTGGATCGGGCATCTGGTCAGGATGCCTCCTGGACCTCCCTGGTGAGGTGTTCCGGTCATGTCCCTCTGGGAGGAGACCCCGGGGAAGACCCAGGACACGCTGGAGGATTATTTCTCTCAGCTGGCCTGGGAACACCTTGGGATCCCCCCCGCAGAGTTGGCAGATATGGCTGGGGAGAGGGAAGTCTGGGCATCTACTTCTAAAATCCTACTAAAAAAATGACACTTACTATCTTCCTCTCATGGAAATCTCCGCTGCTGTACGTTGTGACCAGGATGGAGCTACAGACCTCCAGATACCAGGGCTTATTTCCATTCTCCGTGGTGCTGGAGATGGAGATGGTGTAGATGCTGCTGGTATATCCATCACATGAGCAGTGGTCACCCTGCCGACCTCCATTCCCAGCTGCCCAGACAAAGATGGACCCCAGGCCTCTGCGGCCCTGCATGACATAAACACACATTGATGTGTTGCTGTGATTCTGACATTATGGATGTTCATACAGACTATACTCAAACACAGCTCAGGTTTTGGACCTTTCTGATGCCTTGCTCAAATGCCTGCTGGGTTAGGGTACCCGGGCCGTCCACTGTCTTGCCATCATCTTTTGGCCCCCAACTGGCGCTGTAGATGTGGATGTAGTCAGGTCGAATTCCCAAAGATTTGGCCTCCACGATGTCGGTCACATCACCGTCTAGCATGCGAATCCCTGTTTGCAGGAAAGCATGAACCTCACAAACCCAGGCACCTCACTGGAAAAGGATCTTCAGCATCTCCACATCAACGGAGAGCCATGACCAGCCACCAAGCTGCAACCCAGTGCATCAGACACCCCCAAACCACCACCACCCACAACACACACTCACACAAACACCCATTCCCTCTTCCCTACACACACCTTTCACGCCCCATCTCTTACATGCACTGCCCCACTCCTCTGCCCGACTCACATACCCCCCCTCACACACACTCCTCCCACACACCCCTTCTCATCCCCCACTACATCACTCCCTCACACCTCCCTACACACCATCACCCACACACACGCCCCATCCAACCCCCACCTTGCAACATACCCCCCACAGATTTATTACAATCGACATACACCCACCCCTCCTTCCTTCCACCCAATCACCCACCCACTTACCTAAACTCTTCACCCTGATTCCACTGCTTAATAAACCTGTTTTTTTGGACAGCACTTCCCCCCCGCCCACGGTATACTGCATGGCCCCGCCCACATCCCACTGTCTGCCCCTCCCACTGTACACTACATGGTTCCACCCCCCAAAACTTGTCCATGAGTTGTGTTTTTATGTTATGATGACTAAATGTAATTAAAACTGGGAGGTGAGCTGATACTGAGTGCAGCAATCAAGACCACCTCGATGACCTCTCTCACCACCCCACATGCTCAACGTGCACAACGTGCACAACATGCTCAATGTGCACAACAAGGGGGGGAGGAGAGGGGTCTGGGAATTTAGAGGGAAGTGAGCGTCCATCCAGAAGGGGAGCCACTAGCTGCAGTAGGCATCCCTAATCAATCATCATCTCATCATCATTAGTCTCATCATAATCATCAACCTGATCCTCATAATCATCATTATCATCAACAGCAGCAGTAGTACCATCATCATCATCATCATCCTAATCCTCTAAATGATGATGATGATGATCATCATATGATCCTTTAACTTTCACACTAATAAAAACCCCAGAGAAAATGTTTCACTGTGTTTTTTGTTTGTTTTGGACAAGAATAAATAGAATAAATGTTTTATATTTATCTATTTACATTAAACTGAAAAAATGTATCTTGATCCAAACAAGATGAGAACAGTTGGTTTAGTTCTGAGAGGATTATTTTGGTATTTTGAGTACAAAGATGGATGTCAAGTAAACTGTCTGTTTGCCTCAATGACAGCAGAATGTGATGTTATTGTTTAGAGGTGGAAACTTTTCACATTTCATATCAGCAAACCAGTGCTACAACCAGATAAACCTGGAGGCTCAACTTTACCATCAACAAAGTCATAAGGATTAGGTGCATTTGCATCAGGATGAATGTAAGGCAGGAATGGAGAACCATACCTCCAATGTGAGCATCGTAGGCAATCCCAACGATGCAGTGGGAGTTGTTAGCCGCTGCTGCAACTTCACCTGCACACCGAGTTCCATGTCTACATGTCAACAGAGCACACAGAGAATACTAATATACAGAAAGGACCTGCTTACATGTCCAACCAAATGGAACATTGCACACAAAACAACTAAACAATGTAAGTTAAAGACAAGAGAATTCCTTTTGTTCACAAGTTTCAGCGTAACTGCAGCTTGCAGAGATGTCTTTCTGCTCAGGCTTAGCAATGCTGTCACTGTGACTGAAGCCCAAACTGCACATAAACAGCCGTAACTGTTACCATACTGAACACAAAATTAGCTTAGTTATTAGGGAATGTCTCAGGAATGAACCAGGAACTAATGGTTAGTTAACCAGTACTTCCTGGTGAATACAAAGCCAGGCCTTATTGGGGCACTTCAACTTAGTTATCAGGAAAACAAAGACAAAGAAATCAGGAATTAATGTGTTGTCATCAAAGAAACCAAAGAGTAACAAATCAGGAACTAACCAGCTAACTAACTAACTAACTAACTAACTGGTAGCACTTATTGATGAACACACAGGCCTGACTTTTTACACCATTACTGGTTATTTATCAGGACAACAAAGAGGAATGAGTAAGAAACTAATGAATAGTTAACCAGTACTTACTCATGAACATGAAGCTTAGGTTTAAAAGATTCAATGTTATTTTCCATCTTTACATATACTCTTGTTCAGGGTTTCCATTGGAATTGATTATTCCATTAAGATTCAATGTTATTTTCCATCTTTACATATACTCTTGTTCAGGGTTTCCATTGGAATTGATTATTCCATTATTATTTGTTATCGATGATCACATGATAGCCAGTTAGCGTAGAAAATGACAGATTGCAATCAGTAAAAATCTGTCAGAAATGTATCACTACTGAATAACCAATTAATCATTACCAACCAATTACCTGCTATTTTTTGTGTACTTAATGTAAAGTTAATCTCTAGTTAATCAATTTTAACCAGTATTTTAGATTTTTTCCAAGATTTACAAGAGTTCTAAATTCATACCAACCAGTATTACTGGTTGGTATGAATTGGGATTAATCCCCTAATAAGCTTGGCCTGTGTATCTACCAACAAGTACTGGTTAACTAACCATTAGTTCCCTCAGCAACATGTGTCCAGAATTGTAAAGTTTAACCCAAACAGCTTTTCCCTCAACCATTCTGCTCTCAGGTGCGTCGGGAAATATCAGGAATTCTCTGCCATGTAATTAAGCAACTACTATGTTTTACATGTGATAGTGTTTCACCCCGTGGCTTTAAGGGGACAGGTATCTGAGCATCATCTGCAAAGCAATGATCAGCAATGTTATGCTTTTAAAACATAGACCTAGAGGCAGCATATACAAGGAAATAAGTAGTGGATTCTTGTGGACCCCACAACTGAGAGGGGCTCATCAATGTGAACACTGACTGAGCAATCTGAGGGCTACGACTGGATCCAGTTCAGGACAGTGCCTCTAATACAGACATATTGCTTGGTGTGTGAGCAGGACGTGATGGTCAACTGTGCCAAATACTGGGGTGAAGTCTAAATGAATCAAGACAGCGGGGTTTCCAGAGGGAGGTCATTAAAAACTCTTAAATTGCAGTTACTTAACTGGGAAGAGACTTAAAACCAGCCTGGAACGTTTGTAAAACATTCACATCTGAGCCTGTAGTTGTATGTGCTTTTCTTTCTCTAACACGTTTGTTAAAAAGTTTAGAGATAGACCTGAGTTTGTAAGAATCGAAGCATCCAAATTTAGTTTCTTCATAAGAGGTTGAGTAAGAGTATGCTTAAAGGTAGAGTATGTAAGATTTTCAATATTTTCAATATAAATTAACTAAAAAAATAACTAAAATCATAATTAAATTGTTTTTTTTAAACATGTAGGTTCCAGTCTGTCCACATTTGATGCGTTATTAAATTACAAGTTTAATTAATGACAAAGACCCTTCTTGAATGTTTTCTGACCAGTAAAAAAAAAGTACTTTTTTTTCCACCAGTAGGGGGTGTATAAGCCCATTTATTGCAGAGCGACGTTGAGCTACAGCTCACAAGCTCATTGGAGCTGGCAAGGAGGAGGGGTGAGGGGTGAGTTTTGCTCATTACTGCCAACCTGTGGTCATTTGTGGAGGTAGTAGTTTTGTGGTTTTGCTCACGACCTGGTGTTTGCCACCTGGTAGTGGAAAGAATGGCCTTGAAATCTTACATACTCTCCCTTTAAGAACAGTTGGAATACAACCTGCAGAGCAGGAGAAGTTCATAAAGACAAAATAACAGGTGCTAAAAAGGCGTGAGAAAA
>NC_136619.1:3418670-3426170 GCF_933228915.1 Telmatherina bonti | reverse complement strand
ACCCAATCCCCCCATTCTCTTACACACTCTCAAACTGTAGGTGTGTGTGTGTGTGTGTGTGTGTGTGTGTGGGGGGGGGGGGGGGGGGGGGGCTGCAGAAGGAGAGAGGAGAAGGCCCACCGCCTCCACACCCCCAGGTGACGCTCCCACCCAGAGTCACGTTGCATTCCCTCCTCCTTCACACATCAATACATTCACACCCCCTCACCATCAGCCTGGTATACACACACATCTACACACACACACACACCTACACACATATACACACACACACACACACCTACACACACCTACAGACCCACACATCTACACACACACACACACACTCCTACAGACCCACACATCTACACATACACACACCTACAGACCCACACATCCACACACACACACACATACACACACATCTACACACACACACACCTACAGACCCACACATCTACACACACACACACACACACACACACACACACACACACACACACACACACACACACACACACACACACCTACAGACCCACACATCTACACACACACACACACACACTCCTACAGACCCACACATCTACACATACACACACCTACAGACCCACACATCTACACACACACACACATACACACACATCTACACACACACACACCTACAGACCCACACATCTACACACACACACACACACACACACACACACACACACACACACACACACACACACCTACACATACACACCTACACATACACACACCTACACACATATACACACACACCTACACACATATACACACACACACACACACCTACACACACCTACAGACCCACACATCTACACACACACACACACACCTACAGACCCACACATCTACACACACACACACCTACAGACCCACACATCTACACACACACACACACACCTACAGACCCACACATCTACACATACACACACCTACAGACCCACACATCCACACATCCACACACACACAGACCCACACATCTACACACACACACACCTACAGACCCACACATCTACACACACACACAGACCCACACATCTACACACACACACCTACAGACCCACACATCTACACATACACACACCTACAGACCCACACATCTACACACACACACAGACCCACACATCTACACACACACACCTACAGACCCACACATCTACACATACACACAGACCCACACATCTACACACACACACCTACAGACCCACACATCTACACATACACACACCTACAGACCCACACATCTACACACACACACAGACCCACACATCTACACACACACACCTACAGACCCACACATCTACACATACACACACCTACAGACCCACACATCTACACATACACACACCTACAGACCCACACATCCACACATCCACACACACACAGACCCACACATCTACACACACACACACCTACAGACCCACACATCTACACACACAGACCCACACATCTACACACACACACACACACACACCTACAGACCCACACATCTATACACACACACACCTACAGACCCACACATCTACACACACACACACCTACAGACCCACACATCTACACACACACACACCTACAGACCCACACATCTACACACACACACCTACAGACCCACACATCTATACACACACACACCTACAGACCCACACATCTATACACACACACACCTACAGACCCACACATCTACACACACACACACCTACAGACCCACACATCTACACACACACACCTACAGACCCACACATCTACACACACACACACCTACAGACCCACACATCTACACACACACACACCTACAGACCCACACATCTACACACACACACACCTACAGACCCACACATCTACACACACACACACCTACAGACCCACACATCTACACACACACACACCTACAGACCCACACATCTACACACACACACACCTACAGACCCACACATCTACACACACACACACCTACAGACCCACACATCTACACACACACACCTACAGACCCACACATCTACACACACACACCTACAGACCCACACATCTATACACACACACACCTACAGACCCACACATCTACACACACACACACACCTACAGACCCACACATCTACACACACACACACCTACAGACCCACACATCTACACACACACACACCTACAGACCCACACATCTACACACACACACACCTACAGACCCACACATCTACACACACACACACCTACAGACCCACACATCTATACACACACACACCTACAGACCCACACATCTACACACACACACACCTACAGACCCACACATCTACACACACACACCTACAGACCCACACATCTACACACACACACACACACCTACAGACCCACACATCTACACACACACACACCTACAGACCCACACATCTACATACACACACCTACAGACCCACACATCTACACACACACACCTACAGACCCACACATCTACACACACACACCTACAGACCCACACATCTACACACACACACACCTACAGACCCACACATCTACACACACACACACCTACAGACCCACACATCTACACACACACACCTACAGACCCACACATCTACACACACACACACCTACAGACCCACACATCTACACACACACACACCTACAGACCCACACATCTATACACACACACACCTACAGACCCACACATCTACACATACACACACCTACAGACCCACACATCTACACACACACACACCTACAGACCCACACATCTACACACACACACACCTACAGACCCACACATCTACACACACACACACCTACAGACCCACACATCTACACACACACACACCTACAGACCCACACATCTACACACACACACACCTACAGACCCACACATCTACACACACACACACACCTACAGACCCACACATCTACACACACACACACCTACAGACCCACACATCTACACACACACACACCTACAGACCCACACATCTACACACACACACACCTACAGACCCACACATCTACACACACACACACCTACAGACCCACACATCTATACACACACACACCTACAGACCCACACATCTACACACACACACCTACAGACCCACACATCTACACACACACACACACACCTACAGACCCACACATCTACACACACACACACCTACAGACCCACACATCTACACACACACACACCTACAGACCCACACATCTACACACACACACACCTACAGACCCACACATCTACATACACACACCTACAGACCCACACATCTACACACACACACCTACAGACCCACACATCTACACACACACACCTACAGACCCACACATCTACACACACACACACCTACAGACCCACACATCTACACACACACACACCTACAGACCCACACATCTACACACACACACACACACCTACAGACCCACACGTACATCACACTCATGACATTTTCTAAATCAGCTTCATAAGGCAGTCACCTGGAATGGCTTATCAATTGCTCCTGGAGGTGTCGAGTACTTGTTAGAGGCTTTGCCGTCACTCTTTGGTCCAAAACATCCCAAACCATCTCAAGTGAGTTAAGGTCAAGTGATTGTGGAAGCAGGTCGTCTTATGCAGCACTCCATCATTCTGTTTCTTGGTCAAACATCCCCTACACAGTCTGGAGGTGTGTTTGGGATCATTGCCCTCTGAGATACAAATGATGGTCCCGCCAAGTGCAAACCAGATGGGATGGCCTGTCGCTGTGGTCGCCATGCTGGTTAAGTGTTCTTTGGATGTTGACTGATTAATCAACTGTTTCACTAGCAAAGAACCCCCATACCACCACGTCTCCTCCTGCATGCTTCACCGTGGGAACCACACATCTCGGAACCATCTGCTCACCTTTTCTGCATCTCACCAAAACATGGCGAGTGGAACTAAAAATCTCATAATTTAATTCATCAGGCCAGAGCACAGATTTCCACTGATATGAAGTCATTCCTGATGTTTCTTGGCCCAAATTAGTCCCTTATTCTTATTGTTCTTTCTCAGAAGTGGCTTCTTTACAGCAATTTGACCATGGAGGCCTAATTTAGGCAGTCTCCTCTGAACAGTTGATGTTGAAATGCATCACCATCTTGAATTCTGTGAATCATTTCCGTAGGCTCTTATCTGAGGTGCAGTTTATTTGCGGTTTCTGAGATTGGTGACTCTGGTAAGCTTATCCTATGCAGCTGAGGTAACTCTTGGTCTTCCTGTCCGGAGGAGGTCCTCATGAGAGCCAGTTTCAACGTCATGTTTGATGGTCTTTGTAACAAGAGAATACCTTCAAACCTCTTGAAGTTTTCCTGATGGACTGACCAACATGTCTTAAAGTAATGATGTACTGTCATTTCTCTTCACTTAGTGGAGTGGTTTTTGCCATAATATGGATTATGAATGAATGAAATGAAATGAAAACTACTTTATTAATCCCCAGAGGGAAATTCAATACTGTAGTATATAATAATAATAATAATAACTAGAGGAGGTCTTGTTCCGGAGGCTGATGGCTGCTGGCAGGAATGATCTTCTGTATCTTTCAGTCTTACATCGGACCTGAAGAAGCCTCTCACTGAACACACTTTGTTGTTTCATCACTGTGTTGTGGAGAGGGTGTGAAGAATCCTCCATCATCTTCATCAGCTTGTGCAGCATTGTAAACAAGTCTTTCGTCTCTCTCTCTCTCTCTCTCTCTCTCTCTCTCTCTCTCTCTCTCTCTCTCTCTCTCTCTCTCTCTCTCTCTATATATATATATATATATATATATATATATATATATATGTACATGAATAAAGGTGGTCCTTGGGTTCTGCGGTTCTCGACTTTCATTATTTCGACTTTACGACGCTCATTACATAAATGTAAACAAAAAAAACCAGAGCACGTTTTGAAGTTAAGAGGGTCCATACAAGCTCTTATGATGCGTGACATGGAGGTTGACATGACGCCTCAGTGTGTATTTTAATTGCCTGGATTGTTTTTTATATTATGATGTATAATACGTGCCTTTAGTTCATAATTTAGTGATCAAGGAGGCAATATTAGGATTTTTTTTCTTATGTATGAAACACAGAAAACTAAACTCAGTCCATAACATGTTTTTACTGTGCAAGCAGAGAATAAAATAACCGCGTCAGTCTACTTTATTCTCACCAGCTGTAACATGTTGGAGTATTTTCTTCTCAGCTGTTTGAAATGGTGACCTGGAAAAGTACAGTTATAACAGGAATATATGTACTGCTGCCAGTGCTGTACTTTTAACCCAGTCCAATGTGTTTGGACTGCTTCTCTGCTGTAAATGCTGAGTCCCGGGTCTTACCTTGGGATCCAAATGGATGAAGCTGTGCAGGCCCTTCATAGAATATGCAGCTCTGCGTACCACTCTGCTGTGGTGAAAATGGTAATGGTCCTCCAGACTTCCTATCTGACCAAACAAATCCAGAAAGACAATGGAACAATGAAACTGGAAGTAATTTACACATATGTGTACTTTCTTTCTCAATGACTGCTGCAGTACTGCTAAATGAAAGCATGTTATGTCAAAGCTCAAGTTACCATGTTTCTGCATTTTCAGCACATTTCTCCATCTGTATGAAGTATATTATGTCATCCAATAAATATGCATGTTCTTCTTTGACTTTGCAGCAGCCTTCTCTGCACATGTGCATAGCTGGCACGGGGCATGCTTCGTTCCCAGATTACATCTGGTTTCATTCTCTCCAACCTCCTTCAGACTCAAACTGTTTCACTTTTCTCTTCTAAATTTCACAGATCAGCTAAAAGCAAGCAAACAGCGTGTGTGTGTGTGTGTGTGTGTGTGATCTAATGGAGAAGTCTGGAGTACTATTTATGACACAGTCAAATCTGAAAAAGAAGAAAAATCTTGTCATACTTATTGGAAAGTAGAATAAACTGTTTATTTAGAAGAGACTCACCTCTTCCCGTCTGCTGATCAGCTTAAATCTGTATCTCATTCCTTTTTTACATCACTTCCAGAGGAGTTGCTACTTCTTGTCAGTAAAACATATTTTTCCCTCTAGGGGAAATTAAAATGGTTGATATAACTTTGTTAGAGGCATTTAGAGACATTATACTCTGGAATTCACACAGTCCTAATCATGAGGATTTTTAATTTATTGACGATCTTAATCTTTTGTTGTTTCATTAGATTGGATTGATCCTCCCAGAACAAATATGTATTACCTAATATAACAACTGCCTTACATATAGTGCAGGGAATTTATGAAGTATGGAGAGCCTTTCATCCAGAGGAGACAACTTTTATTCCCATGTACAAAAATCGTATTCAAGGAGAGATTTTTGTCCCAGTTATTTATATGTCAAAGATAATAAACAGTTTCCATCAAGCTGGGACTTTTTCAGATCTTTCTGCTTTGAGATTTGAATTAGAATTTCAGAAAATATTGTCAAATCCAAAATCCTGGAGATTTAATGTTACATTTCTCTCCACAGAGGACATAACAACTTATATGAAGGCTGATTTAAAACTTTTTGTTTTGGTGGATGAAATAGTTTTGTATGTCCATTAAATAAGTTAACGATAAAACCTCCGCCAAGGCCTTTAAAAAGTTCCTGGATCCAAACGGTGATCCGGATCACCACTAAAATGAAAAATGTTCTTCCTTTTCACATTTCCAACAAGTCCTGAAAATTTAATTAAAATCCGTCCCTAACTTGTTGCGTTGTGTTAAAAACAAACTAAAAAGGAAACATAATATTGAATAATGACGAAAAAGTTATTTCTAAGAATTACAACATTTTTCTTCATTGTTTTGTTACAAACAGTAAAAATTTAAGACGTAAGTGGGAACAAGATCATCCTGTGGATACGCAGTAAGAGGAGCGGTCTTATATACAAGTTCATATAAACTGAGACATAAACTCGCTCTACTACTACTACTGCTGCTACTACTGCTATTGCTACTGCTACTACTATTACTACTACTACTGCTGCTACTACTGCTATTGCTACTGCTACTACTATTACTGCTACTACTGCTACTGCTACTACTACTGCAACTACTACTGCTACTGCTACTGCTGCTGCTGCTGCTGCTAGTGCGACTACTACTGCTACTGCTACTACTGCTACTACTACTACTACTGCTACTACTACTACTGCTACTACTACTACTACTGCTACTACTACTACTACTGCTACTACTACTGCTAGTGCTACTGCTGCTGCTGCTAATACTACTGCTACTACTGCTACTGCTACTACTACTACTACTACTACTACTACTACTGCTATTGCCATTACTGCTACTACTGCTACTGCTACTACTACTACTACTACTACTACTACTGCTATTGCCATTACTGCTACTACTGCTACTACTACTGCTACTGCTACTACTACTTCTGCTACTACTACTGCTACTGCTACTACTGGTACTACTACTACTACTGCTACTACTGCTACTGCTACTACTACTGCTACTGCTACTACTACTGCTGCTACTACTTCTGCTACTGCA
>NC_136619.1:3203670-3396170 GCF_933228915.1 Telmatherina bonti | reverse complement strand
TACTACTGCTGCTACTACAACTGTTACTACTGCTACTACTACTACTGCTACTACTACTTCTGCTACTGCTACTTCTGCTACTGCTACCACTGCTACAGCTACTACTGCTACTACTACTACTACTGCTACTGCTACTACTGCTGCTACTACAACTGCTACTGCTACTACTACTGCTACTACTGCTACTGCTACTACTACTACTACTACTACTACTGCTACTGTTGCTACTGCTACTAGTGCTACTGCTACTACTACTGCTACTACTGCTACTGCTACTGGTGCTACTACTGGTGCTACTACTACTGCTGCTGCTACTGGTGCTACTACTGGTGCTACTACTACTGCTACTACTACTGCTACTACTACTGCTGCTGCTGCTGCTGCTGCTGCTACTACTACTACTGTTCCTACTACTGCTACTACTACTACTACTGCTACCTCTGCTACTGCTGCTACTACTACTTCTGCTACTGCAAGTACTACTGCTGCTACTACTACTTCTGCTACTGCTGCTACTACTACTACTGCTACTGCTACTACTACTACTACTACTGCTACTACTACTATTGCTACTGCTACTAGTGCTACTGCTACTACTACTACTGCTACTGCTGCTGCTACTACAACCTCTGCTACTGCTGCTACTACTACTACTTCTGCTACTGCAAGTACTACTGCTGCTACTACTACTACTGCTACTACTACTACTGCTACTGCTACTACTACTACTACTATTGCTACTGCTACTACTGCTGCTGCTACTACTACTAGTGCTACTGCTACTACTACTACTACTACTATTGCTACTGCTGCTACTACTACTGCTACTGCTGCTACTACAACCTCTGCTACTGCTACTACTACTGCTACTGTTGCTACTGTTACTAGTGCTACTGCTACTACTACTGCTGCTGCTACTGCTACTACTGCTACTACTACTACTACTAGTGCCACTAACGCTACTGCTGCTACTACTACTACTACTGCTGCTGCTGCTACTACTGCTGCTACTACAACTGTTACTACTGCTACTACTACTACTGCTACTACTACTTCTGCTACTGCTACTTCTGCTACTGCTACCACTGCTACAGCTACTACTGCAACTACTACTACTACTACTACTGCTACTACTGCTTCTACTACTACTACTACTACTACAGCTACTACTACTACTGCTACTGCTGCTGCTACTACTGCTACTACTACTACCTATCCTACTACTGCTACTACTGATTCTGCTGCTACTACTACTACTACAGCTACTACTAATACTGCTACTACTACTGCTACTACTACTGCTGCTACTACTGCTGCTACTACTACTGCTACTACTACTGCTACTACTGCTACTACTGCTACTACTACTGCTGCTGCTACTACTGCTGCTGCTGCTACTGCTGCTGCTACTACTGCTGCTACTACTGCTGCTGCTGCTACTGCTACTACTGCTGCTGCTACTACTACTACTACTACTACTACTGCTACTACTGCTACTCCTGCCGCTACTGCTACTACTGCTACTACTGCTACTACAACTGCTACTACTGCTGCTACTACTGCTACTACTACTGCTACTACTACTATTACTGCTGCTACTACTACTACTGCAACACCTCCAACGAGGTCTGGACTCTGATGGACCAAAACTGAGACCTGGTCCTCCACCAGCCGGTCTGGTTTCTGCAGTCCGGATGAGGTCTGGACTTTGTGTTTGGGATCATGGTCCTGCTGCATGAGACAGGTTTAACTTCGGTCTGACCTGAGAGGAGTTTCCTTCTGATACAGCTTCTTATTTTCTCCTCCAACTTTCCCAACAAGCCATACTGGTTCACTCGGGCTGTGACGATATGCTTTTGTCCCAATTCGAATCGATTCCGATTTTTTTCTGGTGCAGATTCGATTTAAAATTGCGATTCTCAAAGTTCTTCAATATTGATGACTTTTATAGATTAAAAACTAATTTTTAAAAATTTTTTTTTTATAAAACTTCTTTTTGCTTTTGTAATTTTTCTTGATTTCAGTGAGGAAAAAACAACAGAGTAGCCAGATCATCATTCTGCTGCTACAATGCCCAAGAAGAAAAGTAAAAAGATCAATAAAACCACTGAAAATGACAAAAATTTTATAGTGGATTAATTTTATTTATTTAACCAATAAATCGATTTTGAACAAAAAAAAAAAATCAATTTTAAAATTGCGAAGAAAAAAAATCCAGATTTCCGATTCGATTTTCCCGACCCTATGGTTCAGTCTGATTCTTACTGGACAGACCTGAACCATAACGTGTCACCTGGAAACTCTCAGATGGACATCTAAGCTGTCTCCGAACCTCGGACTAAACCTGCTGGGACATCCACTGCTATCCTGCAAGGTTTTGGGAGTTTCCCTGCTCCAATGCACTTTACTCAAAAGTGTCATTGTGTAGAACTTAGCAAGGTGTTGGGTCTGGATGAGTTGGATCGGATCAGAGAAGGGTCTAAAACCTGCAGGACAACGTTTGAGATCCATGATGAAGAATGGACAGCAAGTGGTTTGGAAAAGACCTCATGACCCTTCAGACTGGTGGACTGAAGCAGAGCAGAGCAGAGGAGGTGACCACACTGATGACAATCAGTAATCCGTAAATCAATAATCAGTATTCAGTAAATCAGCCGTCATATTTCCAGATCCTGCTTCTGCCTTTTAACTTCACCAGTGATGAATAAATGATGATGCAGTTTTAATTTTCATTTCCAGCTGTTTTAAAGGTGGAGTATGTAAGATTTTCAATATTTTCAAAATAAATGAACTAAAAAAATAACTACAATCATAATTAGATAGTTTTTTTAAACACGTCATCTGCAAAAAGCAGGGACCCAATCCTGAGGCCACCAATCCGGATCCCCTCAACACCTCGGCTGCGCCTAGAAATTCTGTCCATATAAGTTATGAACAGAATCGGTGATAAAGGGCAGCCTTGGCGGAGTCTAACCCTCACCGGAAACGAATCCGACTTACTACCGGCAATGCGGACCAAGCTCTGACACCTGTCGTACAGGGACCGGACAGCTCATACAAGGGGGTCCGTTCCCCATACTCCCGGAGTACCCCCCACAGGAGCCCCTGGGGGACATGGTCGAACGCCTTCTCCAGGTCCACAAAGCACATGTAGACTGGTTGGGCAAACTCCCATGCCCCCTCCAGGACCCCAAAGAGGGTATAGAGCTGGTCCACTGTTCCACGACCAGGATGGAAACCACACTGCTCCTCCTCAATCCAGGATTCGACTATCCGGCGGACCCTCCTCTCCAGGACCCCTGAATAGACCTTACCTGGGAGGCTGAGGAGTGTGATTCCCCTGTAATTGGAACACACCCTCCGGTCCCCCTTCTTAAAAAGGGGGACCACCACCCCAGTCTGCCAGTCCAGCGGTACTGTCCCCGATGTCCACGCGATGCTGCAGAGGCGTGTCAGCCAGGACAGCCCCACAGCATCCAGAGCCTTAAGGAACTCCGGGCGGATCTCATCCACCCCCGGGGCCTTGCCGCCAAGGAGCTTTTTAACCACCTCAGCAACTTCAGCCCCAGAGATAGGAGAGTCCACCCCTGAGTCCACCAGCTCTGCTCCCTCATGGGAAGACGTGTTGGTAGGATTGAGGAGGTCTTCGAAGTATTCCCTCCACCGACCCACAACGTCCCGAGTTGAGGTCAGCAGCTCCCCATCTCCACTGTACACAGTATTGATGGAGCACTGCTTCCCCCTCCTGAGCCGCCGGATGGTGGACCAGAATCTCCTCGAAGCCGTCCGGAAGTCTTTCTCCATGGCCTCACCGAACTCCTCCCATGCCCGAGTTTTTGCCTTGGCAACAGCCGAAGCCGCATGCCGCTTAGCCTGTCGGTACCCATCAGCTGCCTCCAGAGTCCCACAGGCCAAGAAGGCCTGATAGGACTCCTTCTTCAGCTTGACGGCATCCCTCACTGCTGGTGTCCACCAACGAGTCCTGGGATTACCACCACGACAGGCACCAACGACCTTGCAGCCACAGCTCCGGCTGGCCGCCTCAGCAATAGAGGCACGGAACACAGCCCATTCGGACTCAATGTCCCCCGTCTCACTCGGGACATGGTTGAAGCTCTGCTGAAGGTGGGAGTTGAAGCTCGCTCTGACAGGGGACTCAGCCAGACGTTCCCAGCAGACCCTCACAACACGTTTGGGCCTGCCAGCTCTGACCGGCTTCCTCCCCCACCATCTGAGCCAACTCACCACCAGGTGGTGATCAGTTGACAGCTCCGCCCCCCTCTTCACCCGAGTGTCCAAGGCATGTGGCCGCAGGTCCGACGATACGACTACAAAGTCGATCATTGAACTGCGGCCCAGGGAATCCTGATGCCAGGTGCACATATGGACACTCTTATGCTGGAACATGGTGTTCGTTATGGACAATCCATGACGAGCACAGAAGTCCAATAACAAAACACCATTTGGGTTCGGGGGGGGGGGGGGGGGGGGGGACCATGCCTCCCAATCACTCCCCTCCAGGTCTCACTGTCATTGCCCACGTGAGCATTGAAGTCCCCCAGCAGAACAATGGAGTCCCCAGAAGGAGCACCCTCCAGCACTCCCTCCAAGGACTCCAGAAAGGGTGGGTACTCTGAACTGCTGTTCGGTGCATAAGCACAGACAACAGTCAGGACCCGTCCCCCCACCCGGAGGCGGAGGGAAACTACCCTTTCATCCACCGGGGTAAACCCCAACGTGCAGGCACCAAGCTGGGGGCTGATGAGAATGCCCACACCTGCTCAGTGCCTCTCACCATGAGCAACTCCAGAGTGGAAGAAAGTCCAGCCCCTCTCGAGGGTTCTGGTTCCAGAGCCCAAGCCATGCGTCGAGGTGAGTCCAACTATATCTAGTCGGAACCGCTCAACCTCGCGCACAAGCTCAGGCTCCTTCCCCACCAGAGAGGTGACGTTCCACGTCCCTAGAGCCAGCTTCTGCAGCCGGGGATCGGACCGCCAGGGTCCCCGCCCCTTGCTGCCGCCCAGCTCACATTGCACCCGACCCCTACGGCTCCTCCTGCAGATGGTGAGCCCACGGGAGGTGGGCCCATGTAACCCTGTAGCCATGTAAAAACAGAGTTACTTTTCATTTTTACTTAATATGATAAAGAAAACATGCAGTCTGCTCTGCTGCTTCTTTAACTCTGGATCACAGACTGGTCTGTGACCAGACCTCCCAGCAGACACAGCGAAGGCGAATGAAGTTGACTGCTCATTGCATCCATCAAGTAAAAACCCTGAATCATCAAATCAGCCTCTTCTCCTGAGGGCAACACTGCACCGAGGGGCTTCGGGCAGGAATTTAGCTTTTACAGCTTTAAGTCCAAAACGTTGGGACCAAACAGAACATTTTGAGCACAGATTTTAATCCCAGTAGAACATAAACAGCGTTGTTTATGGGAAATATGAGCTGATGTTGAAGCTGAAGCATCTGATAGAAATAAAGATTTTTACCATCAATGTGGCGGAAATGATCCACAAACTGCAGAGAACTGTTACCAGTGTGAGGACTCTTCCCTTTCAACAGGAGGAAAGTGGGTCTGGCTGACTGGTCAGAGCTCAGATCCAGTATAAACCAGCATTACTGGTTCTTTTGGGGAAATGTGATGTCATCTTTTATAACGACAAACCTGTTTAGGTCATTCATCTTCCATGTTTTACCTGAGCAGGATAAAAACAGAGAGATGGAAGAGCGAACCTACCTGTCCCAGGTTCCTGTATCCATACTTCACCGCCACCATGTCGGCTTGTTCCGGACCACCTGCGATCCGAACCGCCCAGTGGTTCGTGTAAAGCTCCCGTCGTGCCGACACCACCGCAGAACCGCAGTCCACGCGAGACAAAAAGAAAAGCAGAACCAGAGCCATGTTCGGTCCACAGCTGGAAGTCCACAGGCTGGTCCTCGTGCAACTTTCTGACGCGCTCTCGCGCGCAGAGCGTCACTCCGGTGAAGGTCTGGACCCCGTCCCGGTGTAGCACCTGGACCCGTTTAACACATGGAAACCGGGTTAGAAGAGACAGAAGGTTCAGTTTTATGTCGAAAAGGTTTTACTAGAATATTCAGAAAGAAAAAATATCATGATACTGAAAATGGAGTAATTAGACTTTTCTTTTTTCTGCAGGAAATATATTTAGATGGGTGAGCTGGGTGTGCTAGGAAGAAAGCAAAGAACAGGTCTTATCTCTGTAAATAAATAACCTGCAAATGATCTAAACAGCAACTGACTCAGTCTAACAGAAGCTTTAATCAAGTTTTTGAAAATTCTTGATACTTTCTTGCAGAAAGAGAAAACATTTTTCTCTGAACAGAAAGTAAATAAAACATACGAAGTTGTAACTGGCATTGCAGCCGAGAGAATCTGCTGCAGCGCGTTTGGTGTCATGAGAAAATGTAAACAAATCCCAACATTTCTGCTCATCCGGCGCAGACAGAACAAGCCAACCTGCAGCAGAGAGGACTGCCATCAGTCTGCTGAAACCCTGAAGGAAGAAAAACACCATCAGAGCATCCAAGTCTGGTTTCCTTTCATCGTATCTGACATCTGCAGTGCAGGTGTCAAGGAGTGGTGGCAGTATGACAGTACCCCCCCCTCAAGGGCCGGCCCAAAAAAGTCAAGAGTCCAGAGACGGGTGGGAGGAGGGGGCCCCGGAGGAGGGACCAGGGCGAAACAACGGCCAGGAACCCAAGGCGGCATAGTCCAGGAGGAGAGCCGGGAAGACGGGGGCAAGCCTGACTCTGGATCCACCTCGTCAGGCACTCGGGACGGAGGAGGAGCGTCCCAATCTGGGACCTCCTCGGGAACTCAGGACAGAGATGGTGGACAGGATCTTGGCGCTGGCGGCGTGGACCAGGGCTGGGACGCAGGCGGGGACACCGGAGACGGGGGCCGCGGAGCAGGCGGGGGTAGTGGTCCTGATGTGCGGAGCGCCAGCCTAATTCCCAGAAAAGGGGACTGGTCCGGGCTCTCCCCTGGGCCCACCAGTCGTCAGTGCCGTCTGCGCCTGTTTCTTCTTGGAGAGGTCCAGTGAGGCTCCGGGTCCAGAGGCTCGTAGGTCGGGAGGTGTTTGGCCGCCTCCCGACAAAAAAACTCAAACAAAGTTATCATCTCTGCTCGGTCCTCGTTTAGCTGGATCATTATGTCAACAGGTGGCAGTGAGGAAGGTGAAGGTGTGGACCCAAACGCAGAGATGAGGGAACAGGGATTCAGATTTTAGTAGATTTATTTTAACCAAGGATCTCCGGGGACTACAACAAACAAACTAACACAACAAACTAACACAACAAATCCAGCAACCAAGAACTAAAACTGAGGGGTATAAATACACTGGGGAACCAAACAAGAAACAGGTGTACTGAATAAACTGAAACAAGACCAGGTGAACAGGAACAGGAAATCAATAAAGCTAAACAACAAACAAGGAAACCAAACAGGAAAAACTACAAAATAAAACAGGAAACCTGAACTAAGGAAAAACACAAACCACCACATCATGACAGCAGGTCTGCTGTACAAACAACCCACCATCTCTCCATTACTGCATTACATACAGCTAGTACCATCAGGATACGATGGAACAGGACCACAGGCTCTCATCATGCTCCCAGTGAGAAAAACGTTTAAAACCGGGTGTGGGGGTGTGTGACCTCACAGGCCAGTGTGAAGCTGGTGTCTTTAGGTGGAACCATTCCCGGCTCCGGTCACCGCTGGGTCAAACACCTCGGTTCTCTCCACTGCTGGCGACATGCTGGAAACCTTCAGATTGTCTCCACATTGACTTGATTATTTTCCACTTTGCTTACAGGACCGACTGTGACAACGATCCAGCTGCGTCTTTCTGTGTTTTACTGAAAGCAGAAGTTGAGCATTTGGCAGGCAGCGAAGCTGAACTCCACACTGCAACAGTCCTGTAGATCCATCATGTTTCAGCTCAACATGAAGTGGAATTCCTGACCTCTGATGGTGGCTTCATGTCCGGCGTGAAGATGCTTCTTTACCACAATGAATACTTCTCATCAGTAATTCTACTTTCGTGTCCACATACTGAGGCCTTGAAACCAGCAGTACAACTGTAATACATCTGGTCTTCCATGCATCTGGATCAGACTTTTTTATTCCTGTAGTTTTCCAGTCAACAATCAGATATTCCCAAACAACTGAGACTTTAGGAACAGCAACTCTTTTCTGGTGCTTCCATGACACTGAAGCTGTTTCAGGAGCCGTTCAGATGGTTTCTTTAATGAAATGGGTGAAAGGTCTGCAACTGTGCCAGCGTGGGTTTCATGTTTGTAATTACTGCAGTGAAGCACACGTGGTTTATGGAGCGCTCAGCGGAGAACAAACAGCAGCCTCACACTGCAGAGACACAGTGGACCAATCCCAGAGATTACAGGAACGCCTGGATCAATAAATGAATCTGAAACATACATGTCCTGTCCAACACCGTAACATACATGTCCTGTCCAACATCATAACATACATGTCGTGTCAAACACCGTAACATACATGTCCTGTCCAACACCGTAACATACATGTCCTGTCCAACATCGTAACATACATGTCCTGTCCAACATCGTAACATACATGTCGTGTCAAACACCGTAACATACATGTCCTGTCCAGCACTATAATATACATGTCCTGTCCAACACTGTAACATACATATCCTGTTCAACATCGTAACATACATGTCCTGTCCAACATCATGACGTACATGTCCTGTCCAACACCACAACATACATGTCCTGTCCAACACCGTAACATACATGTCTTTTCCGACACCGTAACATACATGTCCTGTCAAACATCAAAACATAAATGTTCTGTCCAACACCGTAACATACATGTCCTGTCCAACATCGTAACATACATGTCCTGTCCAACACCGTAACATACATGTCCTGTCCAACATCGTAACATACATGTCCTGTCCAACACCGTAACATACATGTCCTGTCCAACATCGTAACATACATGTCCTGTCCAACACCGTAACATACATGTCCTGTCAAACACCGTAACATACATGTCCTGTCCAACATCGTAACATACATGTCGTGTCAAACACCGTAACATACATGTCCTGTCCAACACCGTAACATACATGTCCTGTCCAACATCGTAACATACATGTCATGTCAAACACCGTAACATACATGTCCTGTCCAACACCGTAACATACATGTCCTGTCCAACATCGTAACATACATGTCGTGTCAAACACCGTAACATACATGTCCTGTCCAGCATCATAACATACATGTCCTGTCCAACACCGTAACATACATGTCCTGTCCAACATCGTAACATACATGTCGTGTCAAACACCGTAACATACATGTCCTGTCCAACACCGTAACATACATGTCCTGTCCAACATCGTAACATACATGTCCTGTCCAACATCGTAACATACATGTCGTGTCAAACACCGTAACATACATGTCCTGTCCAGCACTATAATATACATGTCCTGTCCAACACTGTAACATACATATCCTGTTCAACATCGTAACATACATGTCCTGTCCAACATCATGACGTACATGTCCTGTCCAACACCACAACATACATGTCCTGTCCAACACCGTAACATACATGTCTTTTCCGACACCGTAACATACATGTCCTGTCAAACATCAAAACATAAATGTTCTGTCCAACACCGTAACATACATGTCCTGTCCAACACCGTAACATACATGTTATGTCCAACACCGTAACATATATGTCCTGTCCAACATGGTAACTTACATGTCCTGTCCAACATCGTAACATACATGTCCTGTCCAACACTGTAACATACATGTCCTGTCTAACATCATAACGTACATGTCCTGTCCAACACCGTTACATACATGTCCTGTCCAACACCGTAACATATATGTCCTGTCCAACATGGTAACTTACATGTCCTGTCCAACATCGTATCATACATGTCCTGTCCAACACCGTAACATACATGTCCTGTCTAACATCATAACGTACATGTCCTGTCCAACACCGTAACATACATGACCTCTCCAACACCGCAACATACCTGTCCTGTCCAACACCGTAACATACATCTCCTGTCCAACAATGTAACATACATTGCCTGCCCAACACCGTAACATACATGTCCTGTCCAAAAATGTAACATACATGTACTGTCCAATATCGTAACTTACATGTCCTGTCCAAAACTGTAACATACATGTCCTGTCCAACACCGTAACATACATGTCCTGTCCAAAATTGTAACATACATGTCCTGTTCAACATCGTAACATACATGTCCTGTCCAAAATTGTAACATACATGTCCTGTCCAACATCGTAACATACATGTCCTGTCAAACACCGTAACATACATGTCCTGTCCAACATCGTAACATACATGTCCTGTCCAATATCGTAACTTACATGTCCTGTCCAACATCATAACGTACATGTCCTGTCCAACATCGTAACATACATGTCCTGTCAAACACCGTAACATACATGTCCTGTCCAACATCGTAACATACATGTCCTGTCCATTATCGTAACTTACATGTCCTGTCCAAAACTGTAACATACATGTCCTGTCCAACACCGTAACATACATGTCCTGTCCAAAATTGTAACATACATGTCCTGTCCAACATCGTAACATACATGTCCTGTCCAACATCGTAACATACATGTCCTGTCCAATATCGTAACTTACATGTCCTGTCCAACATCCTAACGTACATGTCCTGTCCAACATCGTAACTTACATGTCCTGTCCAACACTTTAACATACATGTCCTGTCCAACATCGTAACTTACATGTCCTGTCCAACACCGTAACATACATGTCTTCTCCAACATCGTAACATACATGTCCTGTCCAACACCGTAACATACATGTCCTGTCCAACACCGTAACATACATGTCCTGTCCAGCACTATAATATACATGTCCTGTCCAACATCGTAACATACATGTCCTGTCCAACACCGTAACATACATGTCCTGTCCAACACCGTAACATACATGTCCTGTCCAACATCGAAATATACATGTTCTGTCCAACACCGTAACATACATGTCCTGTCCAACATCGTGACTTACATGTCCTGTCCAACACCGTAAAATACATGTCCTGTCCAACATCGTAACATACATGTCCTGTCCAACACTGTAAAATACATGTCGTGTCAAACACTGTAACATACATGTCCTGTCCAACATCATTATGTACATTTCCTGTCCAACATCGTAATATACGTGTCCTGTCCAACACCGTAACATATATGTCCTGTCCAACATCATAACGTACATGTCCTGTCCAACATCGTAACATACATGTCGTGTCAAACACCGTAACATACATGTCCTGTCCAACATCATAACGTACATTTCCTGTCCAACATCGTAACTTACATGTCCTTTCCAACACTTTAACATACATGTCCTTTCCAACATCGTAACTTACATGTCCTGTCCAATACTGTAACATACATGTCTTCTCCAACATCGTAACATACATGTCCTGTCCAACACCGTAACATACATGTCCTGTCCAACACCGTAACATACATGTCCTGTCCAGCACTATAATATACATGTCCTGTCCAACATCGTAACATACATGTCCTGTCCAACACCGTAACATACATGTCCTGTCCAACATCGTAACATACATGTCCTGTCCAACATCGAAATATACATGTTCTGTCCAACACCGTAACATACATGTCCTGTCCAACATCGTGACTTACATGTCCTGTCCAACACCGTAACATACATGTCCTGTCCAACATCGTAACATACATGTCCTGTCCAACACTGTAAAATACATGTCGTGTCAAACACCGTAACATACATGTCCTGTCTAACATCATAACGTACATGTCCTGTCCAACACCGTAACATACATGTCCTGTCCAACACCGCAACATACCTGTCCTGTCCAACACCGTAACATACATCTCCTGTCCAACAGTGTAACATACATTGCCTGCCCAACACCGTAACATACATGTCCTGTCCAAAAATGTAACATACATGTCCTGTCCAATATCGTAACTTACATGTCCTGTCCAAAACTGTAACATACATGTCCTGTCCAACACCGTAACATACATGTCCTGTCCAAAATTGTAACATACATGTCCTGTTCAACATCGTAACATGCATGTCCTGTCCAAAATTGTAACATACATGTCCTGTCCAACATCGTAACATACATGTCCTGTCAAACACCGTAACATACATGTCCTGTCCAACATCGTAACATACATGTCCTGTCCAATATCGTAACTTACATGTCCTGTCCAACATCATAACGTACATGTCCTGTCCAACATCGTAACATACATGTCCTGTCAAACACGGTAACATACATGTCCTGTCCAACATCGTAACATACATGTCCTGTCCAATATCGTAACTTACATGTCCTGTCCAATATCGCAACTTACATGTCCTGTCCAACACTGTAACATACATGTCCTATCCAACACTGTAACATACATGTCCTGTTCAACACCGTAACATACATGTCCTGTTCAACACCGTAACATAAATGTCCTGTCCAATATCGTAACTTACATGTCCTGTCCAACACTGTAACATACATGTCCTGTCCAACATCATAACGTACATGTCCTGTCCAACACTGTAAAAGACATGTCGTGTCAAACACCGTAACATACATGTCCTGTCCAACATCATTACGTACATTTCCTGTCCAACATCGTAATATACGTGTCCTGTCCAACACCGTAACATATATGTCCTGTCCAACGTCATAACGTACATGTCCTGTCCAACATCGTAACATACATGTCGTGTCAAACACCGTAACATACATGTCCTGTCCAACATCATAACGTACATTTCCTGTCCAACATCGTAACTTACATGTCCTGTCCAACACTTTAACATACATATCCTGTCCAACATCGTAACTTACATGTCCTGTCCAACATCGTAACATACATGTCCTGTCCAACATCGTAACATACATGTCCTGTCCAACACCGTAACATACATGTCCTGTCCAGCACTATAATATACATGTCCTGTCCAACATCGTAACATACATGTCCTGTCCAACACCGAAATATACATGTTCTGTCCAACACTTTAACATACATGTCCTGTCCAACATCGTAACATACATGTCCTGTCCAATATCGTAACTTACATGTCCTGTCCAACACTGTAACATACATATCCTGTTCAACATCATAACATACATGTCCTGTCCAACATCATGACGTACATGTCCTGTCCAACACCACAACATACATGTCCTGTCCAACACCGTAACATACATGTCTTTTCCGACACCGTAACATACATGTCCTGTCCAACATCAAAACATAAATGTTCTGTCCAACACCGTAACATACATGTCCTGTCCAACACCGTAACATACATGTTATGTCCAACACCGTAACATATATGTCCTGTCCAACATGGTAACTTACATGTCCTGTCCAACATCGTAACATACATGTCCTGTCCAACACTGTAACATACATGTCCTGTCTAACATCATAACGTACATGTCCTGTCCAACACCGTTACATACATGTCCTGTCCAACACCGTAACATATATGTCCTGTCCAACATGGTAACTTACATGTCCTGTCCAACATCGTATCATACATGTCCTGTCCAACACCGTAACATACATGTCCTGTCTAACATCATAACGTACATGTCCTGTCCAACACCGTAACATACATGACCTCTCCAACACCGCAACATACCTGTCCTGTCCAACACCGTAACATACATCTCCTGTCCAACAATGTAACATACATTGCCTGCCCAACACCGTAACATACATGTCCTGTCCAAAAATGTAACATACATGTACTGTCCAATATCGTAACTTACATGTCCTGTCCAAAACTGTAACATACATGTCCTGTCCAACACCGTAACATACATGTCCTGTCCAAAATTGTAACATACATGTCCTGTTCAACATCGTAACATACATGTCCTGTCCAAAATTGTAACATACATGTCCTGTCCAACATCGTAACATACATGTCCTGTCAAACACCGTAACATACATGTCCTGTCCAACATCGTAACATACATGTCCTGTCCAATATCGTAACTTACATGTCCTGTCCAACATCATAACGTACATGTCCTGTCCAACATCGTAACATACATGTCCTGTCAAACACCGTAACATACATGTCCTGTCCAACATCGTAACATACATGTCCTGTCCATTATCGTAACTTACATGTCCTGTCCAAAACTGTAACATACATGTCCTGTCCAACACCGTAACATACATGTCCTGTCCAAAATTGTAACATACATGTCCTGTCCAACATCGTAACATACATGTCCTGTCCAACATCGTAACATACATGTCCTGTCCAATATCGTAACTTACATGTCCTGTCCAACATCCTAACGTACATGTCCTGTCCAACATCGTAACTTACATGTCCTGTCCAACACTTTAACATACATGTCCTGTCCAACATCGTAACTTACATGTCCTGTCCAACACCGTAACATACATGTCTTCTCCAACATCGTAACATACATGTCCTGTCCAACACCGTAACATACATGTCCTGTCCAACATCGTAACATACATGTCCTGTCCAACACCGTAACATACATGTCCTGTCCAACACCGTAACATACATGTCCTGTCCAACATCGAAATATACATGTTCTGTCCAACACCGTAACATACATGTCCTGTCCAACATCGTGACTTACATGTCCTGTCCAACACCGTAAAATACATGTCCTGTCCAACATCGTAACATACATGTCCTGTCCAACACTGTAAAATACATGTCGTGTCAAACACTGTAACATACATGTCCTGTCCAACATCATTATGTACATTTCCTGTCCAACATCGTAATATACGTGTCCTGTCCAACACCGTAACATATATGTCCTGTCCAACATCATAACGTACATGTCCTGTCCAACATCGTAACATACATGTCGTGTCAAACACCGTAACATACATGTCCTGTCCAACATCATAACGTACATTTCCTGTCCAACATCGTAACTTACATGTCCTTTCCAACACTTTAACATACATGTCCTTTCCAACATCGTAACTTACATGTCCTGTCCAATACTGTAACATACATGTCTTCTCCAACATCGTAACATACATGTCCTGTCCAACACCGTAACATACATGTCCTGTCCAACACCGTAACATACATGTCCTGTCCAGCACTATAATATACATGTCCTGTCCAACATCGTAACATACATGTCCTGTCCAACACCGTAACATACATGTCCTGTCCAACATCGTAACATACATGTCCTGTCCAACATCGAAATATACATGTTCTGTCCAACACCGTAACATACATGTCCTGTCCAACATCGTGACTTACATGTCCTGTCCAACACCGTAACATACATGTCCTGTCCAACATCGTAACATACATGTCCTGTCCAACACTGTAAAATACATGTCGTGTCAAACACCGTAACATACATGTCCTGTCTAACATCATAACGTACATGTCCTGTCCAACACCGTAACATACATGTCCTTTCCAACACCGCAACATACCTGTCCTGTCCAACACCGTAACATACATCTCCTGTCCAACAGTGTAACATACATTGCCTGCCCAACACCGTAACATACATGTCCTGTCCAAAAATGTAACATACATGTCCTGTCCAATATCGTAACTTACATGTCCTGTCCAAAACTGTAACATACATGTCCTGTCCAACACCGTAACATACATGTCCTGTCCAAAATTGTAACATACATGTCCTGTTCAACATCGTAACATGCATGTCCTGTCCAAAATTGTAACATACATGTCCTGTCCAACATCGTAACATACATGTCCTGTCAAACACCGTAACATACATGTCCTGTCCAACATCGTAACATACATGTCCTGTCCAATATCGTAACTTACATGTCCTGTCCAACATCATAACGTACATGTCCTGTCCAACATCGTAACATACATGTCCTGTCAAACACGGTAACATACATGTCCTGTCCAACATCGTAACATACATGTCCTGTCCAATATCGTAACTTACATGTCCTGTCCAATATCGCAACTTACATGTCCTGTCCAACACTGTAACATACATGTCCTATCCAACACTGTAACATACATGTCCTGTTCAACACCGTAACATACATGTCCTGTTCAACACCGTAACATAAATGTCCTGTCCAATATCGTAACTTACATGTCCTGTCCAACACTGTAACATACATGTCCTGTCCAACATCATAACGTACATGTCCTGTCCAACACTGTCAAAGACATGTCGTGTCAAACACCGTAACATACATGTCCTGTCCAACATCATTACGTACATTTCCTGTCCAACATCGTAATATACGTGTCCTGTCCAACACCGTAACATATATGTCCTGTCCAACGTCATAACGTACATGTCCTGTCCAACATCGTAACATACATGTCGTGTCAAACACCGTAACATACATGTCCTGTCCAACATCATAACGTACATTTCCTGTCCAACATCGTAACTTACATGTCCTGTCCAACACTTTAACATACATATCCTGTCCAACATCGTAACTTACATGTCCTGTCCAACATCGTAACATACATGTCCTGTCCAACATCGTAACATACATGTCCTGTCCAACACCGTAACATACATGTCCTGTCCAGCACTATAATATACATGTCCTGTCCAACATCGTAACATACATGTCCTGTCCAACACCGAAATATACATGTTCTGTCCAACACTTTAACATACATGTCCTGTCCAACATCGTAACATACATGTCCTGTCCAATATCGTAACTTACATGTCCTGTCCAACACTGTAACATACATATCCTGTTCAACATCATAACATACATGTCCTGTCCAACATCATGACGTACATGTCCTGTCCAACACCACAACATACATGTCCTGTCCAACACCGTAACATACATGTCTTTTCCGACACCGTAACATACATGTCCTGTCCAACATCAAAACATAAATGTTCTGTCCAACACCGTTACATACATGTCCTGTCCAACACCGTAACATACATGTTATGTCCAACACCGTAACATATATGTCCTGTCCAACATGGTAACTTACATGTCCTGTCCAACATCGTAACATACATGTCCTGTCCAACACTGTAACATACATGTCCTGTCTAACATCATAACGTACATGTCCTGTCCAACACCGTTACATACATGTCCTGTCCAACACCGTAACATATATGTCCTGTCCAACATGGTAACTTACATGTCCTGTCCAACATCGTATCATACATGTCCTGTCCAACACCGTAACATACATGTCCTGTCTAACATCATAACGTACATGTCCTGTCCAACACCGTAACATACATCTCCTGTCCAACAGTGTAACATACATTGCCTGCCCAACACCGTAACATACATGTCCTGTCCAAAAATGTAACATACATTTCCTGTCCAATATCGTAACTTACATGTCCTGTCCAAAACTGCAACATACATGTCCTGTCCAACACCGTAACATACATGTCCTGTCCAACATCGTAACATACATGTCCTGTCCAATATCGTAACTTACATGTCCTGTCCAACATCATAACGTACATGTCCTGTCCAACACCGTAACATACATGTCCTGTCCAAAATTGAAACATACATGTCCTGTCCAACATCGTAACATACATGTCCTGTCCAACATCATAACGTACATGTCCTGTCCAACATCGTAACATACATGTCCTGTCAAACACCGTAACATACATGTCCTGTCCAACATCGTAACATACATGTCCTGTCCAATATCATCACTTACATGTCCTGTCCAACACTGTAACATACATGTCCTATCCAACACTGTAACATACATGTCCTGTTCAACACCGTAACATACATGTCCTGTTCAACACCGTAACATAAATGTCCTGTCCAATATCGTAACGTACATTTCCTTTCCAACATCGTAACTTACATGTCCTGTCCAACACTGTAACATACATGTCCTGTCCAACATCATAACGTACATGTCCTGTCCAACACTGTAAAATACATGTCGTGTCAAACACCGTAACATACATGTCCTGTCCAACATCATTATGTACATTTCCTGTCCAACATCGTAATATACGTGTCCTGTCAAACACCGTAACATATATGTCCTGTCCAACATCATAACGTACATGTCCTGTCCAACATCGTAACATACATGTCGTGTCAAACACCGTAACATACATGTCCTGTCCAACATCATAACGTACATTTCCTGTCCAACATCGTAACTTACATGTCCTGTCCAACACTTTAACATACATGTCCTGTCCAACATCGTAACTTACATGTCCTGTCCAACACCGTAACATACATGTCTTCTCCAACATCGTAACATACATGTCCTGTCCAACACCGTAACATACATGTCCTGTCCAACACCGTAACATACATGTCCTGTCCAGCACTATAATATACATGTCCTGTCCAACATCGTAACATACATGTCCTGTCCAACACCGTAACATACATGTCCTGTCCAACACCGTAACATACATGTCCTGTCCAACATCGAAATATACATGTTCTGTCCAACACCGTAACATACATGTCCTGTCCAACATCGTGACTTACATGTCCTGTCCAACACCGTAAAATACATGTCCTGTCCAACATCGTAACATACATGTCCTGTCCAACACTGTAAAATACATGTCGTGTCAAACACCGTAACATACATGTCCTGTCCAATCTCATTATGTACATTTCCTGTCCAACATCGTAATATACGTGTCCTGTCCAACACCGTAACATATATGTCCTGTCCAACATCATAACGTACATGTCCTGTCCAACATCGTAACATACATGTCGTGTCAAACACCGTAACATACATGTCCTGTCCAACATCATAACGTACATTTCCTGTCCAACATCGTAACTTACATGTCCTTTCCAACACTTTAACATACATGTCCTTTCCAACATCGTAACTTACATGTCCTGTCCAATACTGTAACATACATGTCTTCTCCAACATCGTAACATACATGTCCTGTCCAACACCGTAACATACATGTCCTGTCCAACACCGTAACATACATGTCCTGTCCAGCACTATAATATACATGTCCTGTCCAACATCGTAACATACATGTCCTGTCCAACACCGTAACATACATGTCCTGTCCAACATCGTAACATACATGTCCTGTCCAACATCGAAATATACATGTTCTGTCCAACACCGTAACATACATGTCCTGTCCAACATCGTGACTTACATGTCCTGTCCAACACCGTAACATACATGTCCTGTCCAACATCGTAACATACATGTCCTGTCCAACACTGTAAAATACATGTCGTGTCAAACACCGTAACATACATGTCCTGTCCAAAATCATTACGTACATTTCCTGTCCAACATCGTAATATACGTGTCCTGTCCAACACCGTAACATATATGTCCTGTCCAACATCATAACGTACATGTCCTGTCCAACATCGTAACATACATGTCGTGTCAAACACCGTAACATACATGTCCTGTCCAACATCATAACGTACATTTCCTGTCCAACATCGTAACTTACATGTCCTGTCCAACACTTTAACATACATGTCCTGTCCAACATCGTAACTTACATGTCCTGTCCAACACCGTAACATACATGGCCTGTCCAACACCGTAACATACATGTCCTGTCCAACATCGAAACATACATGTCCTGTCCAACATCGAAATATACATGTTCTGTCCAACACCGTAACATACATGTCCTGTCCAACATCGTGACTTACATGTCCTGTCCAACACCGTAACATACATGTCCTGTCCAACATCGTAACATACATGTCCTGTCCAACATCGAAATATACATGTTCTATCCAACACCGTAACATACATGTCCTGTCCAACATCGTGACTTACATGTCCTGTCCAACATCGTAACATACATGTCCCTTCCAACACTGTAACATACATGTCCTGTCCAACACTGTTACATACATGTCCTGTACAACTCCGTAACATACATGTCCTGTCCAACATCGTAACATACATGTTCTGTCCAACATCGGAACATACATGTCCTGTCCAACACCGTAACATACATGTCCTGTTTAACACCATAACATACATGTCCTGTCCAACACCGTAACATACATGTCCTGTCCAATATCGTAACTTACATGTCCTGTCCAACATCATAACGTACATGTCCTGTCCAACATCGTAACATACATGTCCTGTCAAACACCGTAACATACATGTCCTGTCCAACATCGTAATATACATGTCCTGTCCAATATCGTAACTTACATGTCCTGTCCAACACTGTAACATACATATCCTGTTCAACATCATAACATACATGTCCTGTCCAACACCATGACGTACATGTCCTGTCCAACACCACAACATACATGTCCTGTCCAACACCGTAACATACATGTCTTTTCCGACACCGTAACATACATGTCCTGTCCAACATCAAAACATAAATGTTCTGTCCAACACCGTAACATACATGTCCTGTCCAACACCGTAACATACATGTTATGTCCAACACCGTAACATATATGTCCTGTCCAACATGGTAACTTACATGTCCTGTCCAACATCGTAACATACATGTCCTGTCCAACACTGTAACATACATGTCCTGTCTAACATCATAACGTACATGTTATGTCCAACACCGTAACATATTTGTCCTGTCCAACATGGTAACATACATGTCCTGTCCAATATCGTAACTTACATGTCCTGTCAAACATCATAACGTACATGTCCCTTCCAACATCGTAACATACATGTCCTGTCAAACACCGTAACATACATGTCCTGTCCAACATCGTAACATACATGTCCTGTCCAATATCGTAACTTACATGTCCTGTCCAAAACTGTAACATACATGTCCTGTCCAACACCGTAACATACATGTCCTGTCCAAAATTGAAACATACATGTCCTGTCCAACATCGTAACATACATGTCCTGTCAAACATCGTAACATACATGTCCTGTCCAACATCATAACGTACATGTCCTGTCCAACATCGTAACATACATGTCCTGTCCAACATCGTAACATACATGTCCTGTCCAATATCATCACTTACATGTCCTGTCCAACACTGTAACATACATGTCCTATCCAACACTGTAACATACATGTCCTGTTCAACACCGTAACATACATGTCCTGTTCAACACCGTAACATAAATGTCCTGTCCAATATCGTAACGTACATTTCCTTTCCAACATCGTAACTTACATGTCCTGTCCAACACTGTAACATACATGTCCTGTCCAACATCATAACGTACATGTCCTGTCCAACACTGTAAAATACATGTCGTGTCAAACACCGTAACATACATGTCCTGTCCAACATCATTATGTACATTTCCTGTCCAACATCGTAATATACGTGTCCTGTCCAACACCGTAACATATATGTCCTGTCCAACATCATAACGTACATGTCCTGTCCAACATCGTAACATACATGTCGTGTCAAACACCGTAACATACATGTCCTGTCCAACATCATAACGTACATTTCCTGTCCAACATCGTAACTTACATGTCCTGTCCAACACTTTAACATACATGTCCTGTCCAACATCGTAACTTACATGTCCTGTCCAACACCGTAACATACATGTCTTCTCCAACATCGTAACATACATGTCCTGTCCAACACCGTAACATACATGTCCTGTCCAACACCGTAACATACATGTCCTGTCCAGCACTATAATATACATGTCCTGTCCAACATCGTAACATACATGTCCTGTCCAACACCGTAACATACATGTCCTGTCCAACACTGTAACATACATGTCCTGTCCAACATCGAAATATACATGTTCTGTCCAACACCGTAACATACATGTCCTGTCCAACATCGTGACTTACATGTCCTGTCCAACACCGTAAAATACATGTCCTGTCCAACATCGTAACATACATGTCCTGTCCAACACTGTAAAATACATGTCGTGTCAAACACCGTAACATACATGTCCTGTCCAACATCATTATGTACATTTCCTGTCCAACATCGTAATATACGTGTCCTGTCCAACACCGTAACATATATGTCCTGTCCAACATCATAACGTACATGTCCTGTCCAACATCGTAACATACATGTCGTGTCAAACACCGTAACATACATGTCCTGTCCAACATCATAACGTACATTTCCTGTCCAACATCGTAACTTACATGTCCTTTCCAACACTTTAACATACATGTCCTTTCCAACATCGTAACTTACATGTCCTGTCCAATACTGTAACATACATGTCTTCTCCAACATCGTAACATACATGTCCTGTCCAACACCGTAACATACATGTCCTGTCCAACACCGTAACATACATGTCCTGTCCAGCACTATAATATACATGTCCTGTCCAACATCGTAACATACATGTCCTGTCCAACACCGTAACATACATGTCCTGTCCAACATCGTAACATACATGTCCTGTCCAACATCGAAATATACATGTTCTGTCCAACACCGTAACATACATGTCCTGTCCAACATCGTGACTTACATGTCCTGTCCAACACCGTAACATACATGTCCTGTCCAACATCGTAACATACATGTCCTGTCCAACACTGTAAAATACATGTCGTGTCAAACACCGTAACATACATGTCCTGTCTAACATCATAACGTACATGTCCTGTCCAACACCGTAACATACATGTCCTGTCCAACACCGCAACATACCTGTCCTGTCCAACACCGTAACATACATCTCCTGTCCAACAGTGTAACATACATTGCCTGCCCAACACCGTAACATACATGTCCTGTCCAAAAATGTAACATACATGTCCTGTCCAATATCGTAACTTACATGTCCTGTCCAAAACTGTAACATACATGTCCTGTCCAACACCGTAACATACATGTCCTGTCCAAAATTGTAACATACATGTCCTGTTCAACATCGTAACATGCATGTCCTGTCCAACATCGTAACATACATGTCCTGTCCAATATCGTAACTTACATGTCCTGTCCAACATCATAACGTACATGTCCTGTCCAACATCGTAACATACATGTCCTGTCAAACACGGTAACATACATGTCCTATCCAACACTGTAACATACATGTCCTGTTCAACACCGTAACATACATGTCCTGTTCAACACCGTAACATAAATGTCCTGTCCAATATCGTAACTTACATGTCCTGTCCAACACTGTAACATACATGTCCTGTCCAACATCATAACGTACATGTGCTGTCCAACACTGTAAAAGACATGTCGTGTCAAACACCGTAACATACATGTCCTGTCCAACATCATTACGTACATTTCCTGTCCAACATCGTAATATACGTGTCCTGTCCAACACCGTAACATATATGTCCTGTCCAACGTCATAACGTACATGTCCTGTCCAACATCGTAACATACATGTCGTGTCAAACACCGTAACATACATGTCCTGTCCAACATCATAACGTACATTTCCTGTCCAACATCGTAACTTACATGTCCTGTCCAACACTTTAACATACATATCCTGTCCAACATCGTAACTTACATGTCCTGTCCAACATCGTAACATACATGTCCTGTCCAACATCGTAACATACATGTCCTGTCCAACACCGTAACATACATGTCCTGTCCAGCACTATAATATACATGTCCTGTCCAACATCGTAACATACATGTCCTGTCCAACACCGAAATATACATGTTCTGTCCAACACTTTAACATACATGTCCTGTCCAACATCGTAACATACATGTCCTGTCCAATATCGTAACTTACATGTCCTGTCCAACACTGTAACATACATATCCTGTTCAACATCATAACATACATGTCCTGTCCAACATCATGACGTACATGTCCTGTCCAACACCACAACATACATGTCCTGTCCAACACCGTAACATACATGTCTTTTCCGACACCGTAACATACATGTCCTGTCCAACATCAAAACATAAATGTTCTGTCCAACACCGTAACATACATGTCCTGTCCAACACCGTAACATACATGTTATGTCCAACACCGTAACATATATGTCCTGTCCAACATGGTAACTTACATGTCCTGTCCAACATCGTAACATACATGTCCTGTCCAACACTGTAACATACATGTCCTGTCTAACATCATAACGTACATGTCCTGTCCAACACCGTTACATACATGTCCTGTCCAACACCGTAACATATATGTCCTGTCCAACATGGTAACTTACATGTCCTGTCCAACATCGTATCATACATGTCCTGTCCAACACCGTAACATACATGTCCTGTCTAACATCATAACGTACATGTCCTGTCCAACACCGTAACATACATCTCCTGTCCAACAGTGTAACATACATTGCCTGCCCAACACCGTAACAGACATGTCCTGTCCAAAAATGTAACATACATTTCCTGTCCAATATCGTAACTTACATGTCCTGTCCAAAAATGTAACATACATTTCCTGTCCAACATCGTAACATACATGTCCTGTCCAATATCATCACTTACATGTCCTGTCCAACACTGTAACATACATGTCCTATCCAACACTGTAACATACATGTCCTGTTCAACACCGTAACATACATGTCCTGTTCAACACCGTAACATAAATGTCCTGTCCAATATCGTAACGTACATTTCCTTTCAAACATCGTAACTTACATGTCCTGTCCAACACTGTAACATACATGTCCTGTCCAACATCATAACGTACATGTCCTGTCCAACACTGTAAAATACATGTCGTGTCAAACACCGTAACATACATGTCCTGTCCAACATCATTATGTACATTTCCTGTCCAACATCGTAATATACGTGTCCTGTCCAACACCGTAACATATATGTCCTGTCCAACATCATAACGTACATGTCCTGTCCAACATCGTAACATACATGTCGTGTCAAACACCGTAACATACATGTCCTGTCCAACATCATAACGTACATTTCCTGTCCAACATCGTAACTTACATGTCCTGTCCAACACTTTAACATACATGTCCTGTCCAACATCGTAACTTACATGTCCTGTCCAACACCGTAACATACATGTCTTCTCCAACATCGTAACATACATGTCCTGTCCAACACCGTAACATACATGTCCTGTCCAACACCGTAACATACATGTCCTGTCCAGCACTATAATATACATGTCCTGTCCAACATCGTAACATACATGTCCTGTCCAACACCGTAACATACATGTCCTGTCCAACACCGTAACATACATGTCCTGTCCAACATCGAAATATACATGTTCTGTCCAACACCGTAACATACATGTCCTGTCCAACATCGTGACTTACATGTCCTGTCCAACACCGTAAAATACATGTCCTGTCCAACATCGTAACATACATGTCCTGTCCAACACTGTAAAATACATGTCGTGTCAAACACCGTAACATACATGTCCTGTCCAACATCATTATGTACATTTCCTGTCCAACATCGTAATATACGTGTCCTGTCCAACACCGTAACATATATGTCCTGTCCAACATCATAACGTACATGTCCTGTCCAACATCGTAACATACATGTCGTGTCAAACACCGTAACATACATGTCCTGTCCAACATCATAACGTACATTTCCTGTCCAACATCGTAACTTACATGTCCTTTCCAACACTTTAACATACATGTCCTTTCCAACATCGTAACTTACATGTCCTGTCCAATACTGTAACATACATGTCTTCTCCAACATCGTAACATACATGTCCTGTCCAACACCGTAACATACATGTCCTGTCCAACACCGTAACATACATGTCCTGTCCAGCACTATAATATACATGTCCTGTCCAACATCGTAACATACATGTCCTGTCCAACACCGTAACATACATGTCCTGTCCAACATCGTAACATACATGTCCTGTCCAACATCGAAATATACATGTTCTGTCCAACACCGTAACATACATGTCCTGTCCAACATCGTGACTTACATGTCCTGTCCAACACCGTAACATACATGTCCTGTCCAACATCGTAACATACATGTCCTGTCCAACACTGTAAAATACATGTCGTGTCAAACACCGTAACATACATGTCCTGTCTAACATCATAACGTACATGTCCTGTCCAACACCGTAACATACATGTCCTGTCCAACACCGCAACATACCTGTCCTGTCCAACACCGTAACATACATCTCCTGTCCAACAGTGTAACATACATTGCCTGCCCAACACCGTAACATACATGTCCTGTCCAAAAATGTAACATACATGTCCTGTCCAATATCGTAACTTACATGTCCTGTCCAAAACTGTAACATACATGTCCTGTCCAACACCGTAACATACATGTCCTGTCCAAAATTGTAACATACATGTCCTGTTCAACATCGTAACATGCATGTCCTGTCCAAAATTGTAACATACATGTCCTGTCCAACATCGTAACATACATGTCCTGTCAAACACCGTAACATACATGTCCTGTCCAACATCGTAACATACATGTCCTGTCCAATATCGTAACTTACATGTCCTGTCCAACATCATAACGTACATGTCCTGTCCAACATCGTAACATACATGTCCTGTCCAGCACTATAATATACATGTCCTGTCCAACATCGTAACATACATGTCCTGTCCAACACCGTAACATACATGTCCTGTCCAACATCGTAACATACATGTCCTGTCCAACATCGAAATATACATGTTCTGTCCAACACCGTAACATACATGTCCTGTCCAACATCGTAACATACATGTCCTGTCCAACACTGTAAAATACATGTCGTGTCAAACACCGTAACATACATGTCCTGTCCAAAATCATTACGTACATTTCCTGTCCAACATCGTAATATACGTGTCCTGTCCAACACCGTAACATATATGTCCTGTCCAACATCATAACGTACATGTCCTGTCCAACATCGTAACATACATGTCGTGTCAAACACCGTAACATACATGTCCTGTCCAACATCATAACGTACATTTCCTGTCCAACATCGTAACTTACATGTCCTGTCCAACACTTTAAAATACATGTCCTGTCCAACATCGTAACTTACATGTCCTGTCCAACACCGTAACATACATGTCCTGTCCAACATCGTAACATACATGTCCTGTCCAACACCGTAACATACATGGCCTGTCCAACACCGTAACATACATGTCCTGTCCAACATCGAAACATACATGTCCTGTCCAACATCGAAATATACATGTTCTGTCCAACACCGTAACATACATGTCCTGTCCAACATCGTGACTTACATGTCCTGTCCAACACCGTAACATACATGTCCTGTCCAACATCGTAACATACATGTCCTGTCCAACATCGAAATATACATGTTCTATCCAACACCGTAACATACATGTCCTGTCCAACATCGTGACTTACATGTCCTGTCCAACATCGTAACATACATGTCCTGTCCAACACTGTAACATACATGTCCTGTCCAACACTGTTACATACATGTCCTGTACAACTCCGTAACATACATGTCCTGTCCAACATCGTAACATACATGTTCTGTCCAACATCGGAACATACATGTCCTGTCCAACACCGTAACATACATGTCCTGTTTAACACCATAACATACATGTCCTGTCCAACACCGTAACATACATGTCCTGTCCAATATCGTAACTTACATGTCCTGTCCAACATCATAACGTACATGTCCTGTCCAACATCGTAACATACATGTCCTGTCAAACACCGTAACATACATGTCCTGTCCAACATCGTAATATACATGTCCTGTCCAATATCATAACTTACATGTCCTGTCCAACACTGTAACATACATGTCCTATCCAACACTGTAACATACATGTCCTGTTCAACACCGTAACATACATGTCCTGTTCAACACCGTAACATAAATGTCCAGTCCAATATCGTAACTTACATGTCCTGTCCAACACTGTAACATACATGTCCTGTCCAACATCATAACGTACATGTCCTGTCCAACACTGTAAAATACATGTCGTGTCAAACACCGTAACATACATGTCCTGTCCAACATCATTACGTAAATTTCCTGTCCAACATCGTAATATACGTGTCCTGTCCAACACCGTAACATATATGTCCTGTCCAACATTATAACGTACATGTCCTGTCCAACATCGTAACATACATGTCGTGTCAAACACCGTAACATACATGTCCTGTCCAACATCGAAATATACATGTTCTGTCCAACACCGTAGCATACATGTCCTGTCCAACATCTTGACTTACATGTCCTGTCCAACACCGTAAAATACATGTCCTGTCCAACATCGTAACATACATGTCCTGTCCAACACTGTAAAATACATGTCGTGTCAAACACCGTAACATACATGTCCTGTCCAACACCGTAACATATATGTCCTGTCCAACATCATAACGTACATGTCCTGTCCAACATCGTAACATACATGTCGTGTCAAACACCGTAACATACATGTCCTGTCCAACATCATAACGTACATTTCCTGTCCAACATCGTAACTTACATGTCCTTTCCAACACTTTAACATACATGTCCTTTCCAACATCGTAACTTACATGTCCTGTCCAATACTGTAACATACATGTCTTCTCCAACATCGTAACATACATGTCCTGTCCAACACCGTAACATACATGTCCTGTCCAACACCGTAACATACATGTCCTGTCCAGCACTATAATATACATGTCCTGTCCAACACCGCAACATACCTGTCCTGTCCAACACCGTAACATACATCTCCTGTCCAACAGTGTAACATACATTGCCTGCCCAACACCGTAACATACATGTCCTGTCCAAAAATGTAACATACATGTCCTGTCCAATATCGTAACTTACATGTCCTGTCCAAAACTGTAACATACATGTCCTGTCCAACACCGTAACATACATGTCCTGTCCAAAATTGTAACATACATGTCCTGTTCAACATCGTAACATGCATGTCCTGTCCAAAATTGTAACATACATGTCCTGTCCAACATCGTAACATACATGTCCTGTCAAACACCGTAACATACATGTCCTGTCCAACATCGTAACATACATGTCCTGTCCAATATCGTAACTTACATGTCCTGTCCAACATCATAACGTACATGTCCTGTCCAACATCGTAACATACATGTCCTGTCCAGCACTATAATATACATGTCCTGTCCAACATCGTAACATACATGTCCTGTCCAACACCGTAACATACATGTCCTGTCCAACATCGTAACATACATGTCCTGTCCAACATCGAAATATACATGTTCTGTCCAACACCGTAACATACATGTCCTGTCCAACATCGTAACATACATGTCCTGTCCAACACTGTAAAATACATGTCGTGTCAAACACCGTAACATACATGTCCTGTCCAAAATCATTACGTACATTTCCTGTCCAACATCGTAATATACGTGTCCTGTCCAACACCGTAACATATATGTCCTGTCCAACATCATAACGTACATGTCCTGTCCAACATCGTAACATACATGTCGTGTCAAACACCGTAACATACATGTCCTGTCCAACATCATAACGTACATTTCCTGTCCAACATCGTAACTTACATGTCCTGTCCAACACTTTAAAATACATGTCCTGTCCAACATCGTAACTTACATGTCCTGTCCAACACCGTAACATACATGTCCTGTCCAACATCGTAACATACATGTCCTGTCCAACACCGTAACATACATGGCCTGTCCAACACCGTAACATACATGTCCTGTCCAACATCGAAACATACATGTCCTGTCCAACATCGAAATATACATGTTCTGTCCAACACCGTAACATACATGTCCTGTCCAACATCGTGACTTACATGTCCTGTCCAACACCGTAACATACATGTCCTGTCCAACATCGTAACATACATGTCCTGTCCAACATCGAAATATACATGTTCTATCCAACACCGTAACATACATGTCCTGTCCAACATCGTGACTTACATGTCCTGTCCAACATCGTAACATACATGTCCTGTCCAACACTGTAACATACATGTCCTGTCCAACACTGTTACATACATGTCCTGTACAACTCCGTAACATACATGTCCTGTCCAACATCGTAACATACATGTTCTGTCCAACATCGGAACATACATGTCCTGTCCAACACCGTAACATACATGTCCTGTTTAACACCATAACATACATGTCCTGTCCAACACCGTAACATACATGTCCTGTCCAATATCGTAACTTACATGTCCTGTCCAACATCATAACGTACATGTCCTGTCCAACATCGTAACATACATGTCCTGTCAAACACCGTAACATACATGTCCTGTCCAACATCGTAATATACATGTCCTGTCCAATATCATAACTTACATGTCCTGTCCAACACTGTAACATACATGTCCTATCCAACACTGTAACATACATGTCCTGTTCAACACCGTAACATACATGTCCTGTTCAACACCGTAACATAAATGTCCAGTCCAATATCGTAACTTACATGTCCTGTCCAACACTGTAACATACATGTCCTGTCCAACATCATAACGTACATGTCCTGTCCAACACTGTAAAATACATGTCGTGTCAAACACCGTAACATACATGTCCTGTCCAACATCATTACGTAAATTTCCTGTCCAACATCGTAATATACGTGTCCTGTCCAACACCGTAACATATATGTCCTGTCCAACATTATAACGTACATGTCCTGTCCAACATCGTAACATACATGTCGTGTCAAACACCGTAACATACATGTCCTGTCCAACATCGAAATATACATGTTCTGTCCAACACCGTAGCATACATGTCCTGTCCAACATCTTGACTTACATGTCCTGTCCAACACCGTAAAATACATGTCCTGTCCAACATCGTAACATACATGTCCTGTCCAACACTGTAAAATACATGTCGTGTCAAACACCGTAACATACATGTCCTGTCCAACACCGTAACATATATGTCCTGTCCAACATCATAACGTACATGTCCTGTCCAACATCGTAACATACATGTCGTGTCAAACACCGTAACATACATGTCCTGTCCAACATCATAACGTACATTTCCTGTCCAACATCGTAACTTACATGTCCTTTCCAACACTTTAACATACATGTCCTTTCCAACATCGTAACTTACATGTCCTGTCCAATACTGTAACATACATGTCTTCTCCAACATCGTAACATACATGTCCTGTCCAACACCGTAACATACATGTCCTGTCCAACACCGTAACATACATGTCCTGTCCAGCACTATAATATACATGTCCTGTCCAACACCGCAACATACCTGTCCTGTCCAACACCGTAACATACATCTCCTGTCCAACAGTGTAACATACATTGCCTGCCCAACACCGTAACATACATGTCCTGTCCAAAAATGTAACATACATGTCCTGTCCAATATCGTAACTTACATGTCCTGTCCAAAACTGTAACATACATGTCCTGTCCAACACCGTAACATACATGTCCTGTCCAAAATTGTAACATACATGTCCTGTTCAACATCGTAACATGCATGTCCTGTCCAAAATTGTAACATACATGTCCTGTCCAACATCGTAACATACATGTCCTGTCAAACACCGTAACATACATGTCCTGTCCAACATCGTAACATACATGTCCTGTCCAATATCGTAACTTACATGTCCTGTCCAACATCATAACGTACATGTCCTGTCCAACATCGTAACATACATGTCCTGTCCAGCACTATAATATACATGTCCTGTCCAACATCGTAACATACATGTCCTGTCCAACACCGTAACATACATGTCCTGTCCAACATCGTAACATACATGTCCTGTCCAACATCGAAATATACATGTTCTGTCCAACACCGTAACATACATGTCCTGTCCAACATCGTAACATACATGTCCTGTCCAACACTGTAAAATACATGTCGTGTCAAACACCGTAACATACATGTCCTGTCCAAAATCATTACGTACATTTCCTGTCCAACATCGTAATATACGTGTCCTGTCCAACACCGTAACATATATGTCCTGTCCAACATCATAACGTACATGTCCTGTCCAACATCGTAACATACATGTCGTGTCAAACACCGTAACATACATGTCCTGTCCAACATCATAACGTACATTTCCTGTCCAACATCGTAACTTACATGTCCTGTCCAACACTTTAAAATACATGTCCTGTCCAACATCGTAACTTACATGTCCTGTCCAACACCGTAACATACATGTCCTGTCCAACATCGTAACATACATGTCCTGTCCAACACCGTAACATACATGGCCTGTCCAACACCGTAACATACATGTCCTGTCCAACATCGAAACATACATGTCCTGTCCAACATCGAAATATACATGTTCTGTCCAACACCGTAACATACATGTCCTGTCCAACATCGTGACTTACATGTCCTGTCCAACACCGTAACATACATGTCCTGTCCAACATCGTAACATACATGTCCTGTCCAACATCGAAATATACATGTTCTATCCAACACCGTAACATACATGTCCTGTCCAACATCGTGACTTACATGTCCTGTCCAACATCGTAACATACATGTCCTGTCCAACACTGTAACATACATGTCCTGTCCAACACTGTTACATACATGTCCTGTACAACTCCGTAACATACATGTCCTGTCCAACATCGTAACATACATGTTCTGTCCAACATCGGAACATACATGTCCTGTCCAACACCGTAACATACATGTCCTGTTTAACACCATAACATACATGTCCTGTCCAACACCGTAACATACATGTCCTGTCCAATATCGTAACTTACATGTCCTGTCCAACATCATAACGTACATGTCCTGTCCAACATCGTAACATACATGTCCTGTCAAACACCGTAACATACATGTCCTGTCCAACATCGTAATATACATGTCCTGTCCAACACCGTAACATACATGTCCTGTCCAACATCGTAACATACATGTCCTGTGCAACACTGTAAAATACATGTCGTGTCAAACACCGTAACATACATGTCCTGTCCAACATCATTACGTACATTTCCTGTCCAACATCGTAATATACGTGTCCTGTCCAACACCGTTACATATATGTCCTGTCCAACATCATAACGTACATGTCCTGTCCAACATCGTAACTTACATGTCCTGTCCAACATCGTAACATACATGTCGTGTCAAACACCGTAACATACATGTCCTGTCCAACATCATAACGTACATTTCCTGTCCAACATCGTAACTTACATGTCCTGTCCAACACTTTAACATACATGTCCTGTCCAACATCGTAACTTACATGTCCTGTCCAACACCGTAACATACATGTCCTGTCCAACATCGTAACATACATGTCCTGTCCAACACCGTAACATACATGTCCTGTCCAACACCGTAACATACATGTCCTGTCCAACAACGTAACATACATGTCCTGTCCAACATCGAAATATACATGTTCTGTCCAACATCGAAATATACATGTTCTATCCAACACCGTAACATACATTTCCTGTCCAACATCGTGACTTACATGTCCTGTCCAACATCGTAACATACATGTCCTGTCCAACACTGTAACATACATGTCCTGTCCAACACTGTTACATACATGTCCTGTCCAACTCCGTAACATACATGTCCTGTCCAACATCGTAACATACATGTTCTGTCCAACATCGGAACATACATGTCCTGTCCAACACCGTAACATACATGTCCTGTTTAACACCATAACATACATGTCCTGTCCAACACCGTAACATACATGTCCTGTCCAATATCGTAACTTACATGTCCTGTCCAACATCATAACGTACATGTCCTGTCCAACATCGTAACATACATGTCCTGTCAAACACCGTGACATACATGTCCTGTCCAACATCGTAATATACATGTCCTGTCCAATATCATAACTTACATGTCCTGTCCAACACTGTAACATACATGTCCTATCCAACACTGTAACATACATGTCCTGTTCAACACCGTAACATACATGTCCTGTTCAACACCGTAACATAAATGTCCAGTCCAATATCGTAACTTACATGTCCTGTCCAACACTGTAACATACATGTCCTGTCCAACATCATAACGTACATGTCCTGTCCAACACTGTAAAATACATGTCGTGTCAAACACCGTAACATACATGTCCTGTCCAACATCATTACGTAAATTTCCTGTCCAACATCGTAATATACGTGTCCTGTCCAACACCGTAACATATATGTCCTGTCCAACATTATAACGTACATGTCCTGTCCAACATCCTAACATACATGTCGTGTCAAACACCGTAACATACATGTCCTGTCCAACATCGAAATATACATGTTCTGTCCAACACCGTAGCATACATGTCCTGTCCAACATCGTGACTTACATGTCCTGTCCAACACCGTAACATACATGTCCTGTCCAACATTGTAACATACATGTCCTGTGCAACACTGTAAAATACATGTCGTGTCAAACACCGTAACATACATGTCCTGTCCAACATCATTACGTACATTTCCTGTCCAACATCGTAATATACGTGTCCTGTCCAACACCGTTACATATATGTCCTGTCCAACATCATAACGTACATGTCCTGTCCAACATCGTAACTTACATGTCCTGTCCAACATCGTAACATACATGTCGTGTCAAACACCGTAACATACATGTCCTGTCCAACATCATAACGTACATTTCCTGTCCAACATCGTAACTTACATGTCCTGTCCAACACTTTAACATACATGTCCTGTCCAACATCGTAACTTACATGTCCTGTCCAACACCGTAACATACATGTCCTGTCCAACATCGTAACATACATGTCCTGTCCAACACCGTAACATACATGTCCTGTCCAACACCGTAACATACATGTCCTGTCCAACATAGTAACATACATGTCCTGTCCAACATCGAAATATACATGTTCTGTCCAACATCGAAATATACATGTTCTATCCAACACCGTAACATACATTTCCTGTCCAACATCGTGACTTACATGTCCTGTCCAACATCGTAACATACATGTCCTGTCCAACACTGTAACATACATGTCCTGTCCAACACTGTTACATACATGTCCTGTCCAACTCCGTAACATACATGTCCTGTCCAACATCGTAACATACATGTTCTGTCCAACATCGGAACATACATGTCCTGTCCAACACCGTAACATACATGTCCTGTTTAACACCATAACATACATGTCCTGTCCAACACCGTAACATACATGTCCTGTCCAATATCGTAACTTACATGTCCTGTCCAACATCATAACGTACATGTCCTGTCCAACATCGTAACATACATGTCCTGTCCAACACCGTAACATACATGTCCTGTCCAACATCGTAACATACATGTCCTGTCCAATATCATAACTTACATGTCCTGTCCAACACTGTAACATACATGTCCTATCCAACACTGTAACATACATGTCCTGTTCAACACTGTAACATACATGTCCTGTTCAACACCGTAAACTAAATGTCCTGTCCAACACCGTAACATACATGTCCTGTCCAACATCGTAACATACATTTCCTGTCCAACACTGTAAAATACATGTCGTGTCAAACACCGTAACATACATGTCCTGTCCAAAATCATTACGTACATTTCCTGTCCAACATCGTAATATACGTGTCCTGTCCAACACCGTAACATATATGTCCTGTCCAACATCATAACGTACATGTCCTGTCCAACATCATAACATACATGTCGTGTCAAACACCGTAACATACATGTCCTGTCCAACATCATAACGTACATTTCCTGTCCAACATCGTAACTTACATGTCCTGTCCAACACTTTAACATACATGTCCTGTCCAACATCGTAACTTACATGTCCTGTCCAACACCGTAACATACATGTCCTGTCCAACATCGTAACATACATGTCCTGTCCAACACCGTAACATACATGGCCTGTCCAACACCGTAACATACATGTCCTGTCCAACATCGAAACATACATGTCCTGTCCAACATCGAAATATACATGTTCTGTCCAACACCGTAACATACATGTCCTGTCCAACATCGTGACTTACATGTCCTGTCCAACACCGTAACATACATGTCCTGTCCAACATCGTAACATACATGTCCTGTCCAACATCGAAATAAACATGTTCTATCCAACACCGTAACATACATGTCCTGTCCAACATCGTGACTTACATGTCCTGTCCAACATCGTAACATACATGTCCTGTCCAACACTGTAACATACATGTCCTGTCCAACACTGTTACATACATGTCCTGTACAACTCCGTAACATACATGTCCTGTCCAACATCGTAACATACATGTTCTGTCCAACATCGGAACATACATGTCCTGTCCAACACCGTAACATACATGTCCTGTTTAACACCATAACATACATGTCCTGTCCAACACCGTAACATACATGTCCTGTCCAATATCGTAACTTACATGTCCTGTCCAACATCATAATGTACATGTCCTGTCCAACATCGTAACATACATGTCCTGTCAAACACCGTAACATACATGTCCTGTCCAACATCGTAATATACATGTCCTGTCCAATATCATAACTGACATGTCCTGTCCAACACTGTAACATACATGTCCTATCCAACACTGTAACATACATGTCCTGTTCAACACCGTAACATACATGTCCTGTTCAACACCGTAACATAAATGTCCAGTCCAATATCGTAACTTACATGTCCTGTCCAACACTGTAACATACATGTCCTGTCCAACATCATAACGTACATGTCCTGTCCAACACTGTAAAATACATGTCGTGTCAAACACCGTAACATACATGTCCTGTCCAACATCATTACGTAAATTTCCTGTCCAACATCGTAATATACGTGTCCTGTCCAACACCGTAACATATATGTCCTGTCCAACATCATAACGTACATGTCCTGTCCAACATCGTAACATACATGTCGTGTCAAACACCGTAACATACATGTCCTGTCCAACATCGAAATATACATGTTCTGTCCAACACCGTAACATACATGTCCTTTCCAACATCGTGACTTACATGTCCTGTCCAACACCGTAACATACATGTCCTGTCCAACATCGTAACATACATGTCCTGTGCAACACTGTAAAATACATGTCATGTCAAACACCGTAACATACATGTCCTGTCCAACATCATTACGTACATTTCCTGTCCAACATCGTAATATACGTGTCCTGTCCAACACCGTTACATATATGTCCTGTCCAACATCATAACGTACATGTCCTGTCCAACATCGTAACTTACATGTCCTGTCCAACATCGTAACATACATGTCGTGTCAAACACCGTAACATACATGTCCTGTCCAACATCATAACGTACATTTCCTGTCCAACATCGTAACTTACATGTCCTGTCCAACACTTTAACATACATGTCCTGTCCAACATCGTAACTTACATGTCCTGTCCAACACCGTAACATACATGTCCTGTCCAACATCGTAACATACATGTCCTGTCCAACACCGTAACATACATGTCCTGTCCAACACCGTAACATACATGTCCTGTCCAACATCGTAACATACATGTCCTGTCCAACATCGAAATATACATGTTCTGTCCAACACCGTAACATACATGTCCTGTCCAACATCGTGACTTACATGTCCTGTCCAACACTGTAACATACATGTCCTGTCCAACATCGTAACATACATGTCCTGTCCAACATCGAAATATACATGTTCTATCCAACACCGTAACATACATTTCCTGTCCAACATCGTGACTTACATGTCCTGTCCAACATTGTAACATACATGTCCTGTCCAACACTGTAACATACATGTCCTGTCCAACACTGTTACATACATGTCCTGTCCAACTCCGTAACATACATGTCCTGTCCAACATCGTAACATACATGTTCTGTCCAACATTGGAACATACATGTCCTGTCCAACACCGTAACATACATGTCCTGTTTAACACCATAACATACATGTCCTGTCCAACACCGTAACATACATGTCCTGTCCAATATCGTAACTTACATGTCCTGTCCAACATCATAACGTACATGTCCTGTCCAACATCGTAACATACATGTCCTGTCCAACACCGTAACATACATGTCCTGTCCAACATCGTAACATACATGTCCTGTCCAATATCATAACTTACATGTCCTGTCCAACACTGTAACATACATGTCCTATCCAACACTGTAACATACATGTCCTGTTCAACACTGTAACATACATGTCCTGTTCAACACCGTAACATAAATGTCCTGTCCAATATCGTAACTTACATGTCCTGTCCAACACTGTAACATACATGTCCTGTCCAACATCATAACGTACATGTCCTGTCCAACACTGTAAAATACATGTCGTGTCAAACACCGTAACATACATGTCCTGTCCAACATCATTACGTACATTTCCTGTCCAACATCGTAATATACGTGTCCTGTCCAACACCGTAACATATATGTCCTGTCCAACATCATAACGTACATGTCCTGTCCAACATCGTAACATACATGTCGTGTCAAACACCGTAACATACATGTCCTGTCCAACAACATAACGTACATTTCCTGTCCAACATCGTAACTTACATGTCCTGTCCAACACTTTAACATACATGTCCTGTCCAACATCGTAACTTACATGTCCTGTCCAACACCGTAACATACATGTCCTGTCTAACATCGTAACATACATGTCCTGTCCAACACCGTAACATACATGTCCTGTCCAACACCGTAACATACATGTCCTGTCCAGCACTATAATATACATGTCCTGTCCAACATCGTAACATACATGTCCTGTCAAACATCGAAATATACATGTTCTGTCCAACACCGTAACATACATGTCCTGTCCAACATCGTGACTTACATGTCCTGTCCAACATCGTAACATACATGTCCTGTCCAACTCCGTAACATACATGTCCTGTCCAACATCGTAACATACATGTTCTGTCCAACATCGGACCATACATGTCCTGTCCAACACCGTAACAGACATGTCCTGTCCAACACCATAACTTACATGTCCTGTCCAACATCGTAACATACATGTCCTGTCCAACATTGTAACATACATGTCCTGTCTAACATCATAACGTAGATGTCCTGTCCAACACCGTTACATACATGTCCTGTCCAACACCGTAACATATATTTCCTGTCCAACATGGTAACTTACATGTCCTGTCCAACATCGTATCATACATGTCCTGTCCAACACCGTAACATACATGTCCTGTCCAATATCGTAACTTACATGTCCAGTCCAACATCATAACGTACATGTCCTGTCCAACATCGTAACATACATGTCCTGTCCAACACCGTAACATACATGTCCTGTCCAACATCGTAACATACATGTCCTGTCCAATATCATAACTTACATGTCCTGTCCAACACTGTAACATACATGTCCTATCCAACACTGTAACATACATGTCCTGTTCAACACTGTAACATACATGTCCTGTTCAACACCGTAACATAAATGTCCTGTCCAACACCGTAACATACATGTCCTGTCCAACATCGTAACATACATGTCCTGTCCAACACTGTAAAATACATGTCGTGTCAAACACCGTAACATACATGTCCTGTCCAAAATCATTACGTACATCTCCTGTCCAACATCGTAATATACGTGTCCTGTCCAACACCGTAACATATATGTCCTGTCCAACATCATAACGTACATGTCCTGTCCAACATCGTAACATACATGTCGTGTCAAACACCGTAACATACATGTCCTGTCCAACATCATAACGTACATTTCCTGTCCAACATCGTAACTTACATGTCCTGTCCAACACTTTAACATACATGTCCTGTCCAACATCGTAACTTACATGTCCTGTCCAACACCGTAACATACATGTCCTGTCCAACATCGTAACATACATGTCCTGTCCAACACCGTAACATACATGGCCTGTCCAACACCGTAACATACATGTCCTGTCCAACATCGAAACATACATGTCCTGTCCAACATCGAAATATACATGTTCTGTCCAACACCGTAACATACATGTCCTGTCCAACATCGTGACTTACATGTCCTGTCCAACACCGTAACATACATGTCCTGTCCAACATCGTAACATACATGTCCTGTCCAACATCGAAATATACATGTTCTATCCAACACCGTAACATACATGTCCTGTCCAACATCGTGACTTACATGTCCTGTCCAACATCGTAACATACATGTCCTGTCCAACACTGTAACATACATGTCCTGTCCAACACTGTTACATACATGTCCTGTAGAACTCCGTAACATACATGTCCTGTCCAACATCGTAACATACATGTTCTGTCCAACATCGGAACATACATGTCCTGTCCAACACCGTAACATACATGTCCTGTTTAACACCATAACATACATGTCCTGTCCAACACCGTAACATACATGTCCTGTCCAATATCGTAACTTACATGTCCTGTCCAACATCATAACGTACATGTCCTGTCCAACATCGTAACATACATGTCCTTTCAAACACCGTAACATACATGTCCTGTCCAACATCGTAATATACATGTCCTGTCCAATATCATAACTGACATGTCCTGTCCAACACTGTAACATACATGTCCTATCCAACACTGTAACATACATGTCCTGTTCAACACCGTAACATACATGTCCTGTTCAACACCGTAACATAAATGTCCAGTCCAATATCGTAACTTACATGTCCTGTCCAACACTGTAACATACATGTCCTGTCCAACATCATAACGTACATGTCCTGTCCAACACTGTAAAATACATGTCGTGTCAAACACCGTAACATACATGTCCTGTCCAACATCATTACGTAAATTTCCTGTCCAACATCGTAATATACATGTCCTGTCCAACACCGTAACATATATGTCCTGTCCAACATCATAACGTACATGTCCTGTCCAACATCGTAACATACATGTCGTGTCAAACACCGTAACATACATGTCCTGTCCAACATCGAAATATACATGTTCTGTCCAACACCGTAACATACATGTCCTGTCCAACATCGTGACTTACATGTCCTGTCCAACACCGTAACATACATGTCCTGTCCAACATCGTAACATACATGTCCTGTGCAACACTGTAAAATACATGTCATGTCAAACACCGTAACATACATGTCCTGTCCAACATCATTACGTACATTTCCTGTCCAACATCGTAATATACGTGTCCTGTCCAACACCGTTACATATATGTCCTGTCCAACATCATAACGTACATGTCCTGTCCAACATCGTAACTTACATGTCCTGTCCAACATCGTAACATACATGTCGTGTCAAACACCGTAACATACATGTCCTGTCCAACATCATAACGTACATTTCCTGTCCAACATCGTAACTTACATGTCCTGTCCAACACTTTAACATACATGTCCTGTCCAACATCGTAACTTACATGTCCTGTCCAACACCGTAACATACATGTCCTGTCCAACATCGTAACATACATGTCCTGTCCAACACCGTAACATACATGTCCTGTCCAACACCGTAACATACATGTCCTGTCCAACATCGTAACATACATGTCCTGTCCAACATCGAAATATACATGTTCTGTCCAACACCGTAACATACATGTCCTGTCCAACATCGTAATATACGTGTCCTGTCCAACACCGTTACATATATGTCCTGTCCAACATCATAACGTACATGTCCTGTCCAACATCGTAACTTACATGTCCTGTCCAACATCGTAACATACATGTCGTGTCAAACACCGTAACATACATGTCCTGTCCAACATCATAACGTACATTTCCTGTCCAACATCGTAACTTACATGTCCTGTCCAACACTTTAACATACATGTCCTGTCCAACATCGTAACTTACATGTCCTGTCCAACACCGTAACATACATGTCCTGTCCAACATCGTAACATACATGTCCTGTCCAACACCGTAACATACATGTCCTGTCCAACACCGTAACATACATGTCCTGTCCAACATCGTAACATACATGTCCTGTCCAACATCGAAATATACATGTTCTGTCCAACACCGTAACATACATGTCCTGTCCAACATCGTGACTTACATGTCCTGTCCAACACTGTAACATACATGTCCTGTCCAACATCGTAACATACATGTCCTGTCCAACATCGAAATATACATGTTCTATCCAACACCGTAACATACATTTCCTGTCCAACATCGTGACTTACATGTCCTGTCCAACATTGTAACATACATGTCCTGTCCAACACTGTAACATACATGTCCTGTCCAACACTGTTACATACATGTCCTGTCCAACTCCGTAACATACATGTCCTGTCCAACATCGTAACATACATGTTCTGTCCAACATTGGAACATACATGTCCTGTCCAACACCGTAACATACATGTCCTGTTTAACACCATAACATACATGTCCTGTCCATCACCGTAACATACATGTCCTGTCCAATATCGTAACTTACATGTCCTGTCCAACATCATAACGTACATGTCCTGTCCAACATCGTAACATACATGTCCTGTCCAACATTGTAACATACATGTCCTGTCTAACATCATAACGTAGATGTCCTGTCCAACACCGTTACATACATGTCCTGTCCAACACCGTAACATATATTTCCTGTCCAACATGGTAACTTACATGTCCTGTCCAACATCGTATCATACATGTCCTGTCCAACACCGTAACATACATGTCCTGTCCAATATCGTAACTTACATGTCCTGTCCAACATCATAACGTACATGTCCTGTCCAACATCGTAACATACATGTCCTGTCCAACACCGTAACATACATGTCCTGTCCAACATCGTAACATACATGTCCTGTCCAATATCATAACTTACATGTCCTGTCCAACACTGTAACATACATGTCCTATCCAACACTGTAACATACATGTCCTGTTCAACACTGTAACATACATGTCCTGTTCAACACCGTAACATAAATGTCCTGTCCAACACCGTAACATACATGTCCTGTCCAACATCGTAACATACATGTCCTGTCCAACACTGTAAAATACATGTCGTGTCAAACACCGTAACATACATGTCCTGTCCAAAATCATTACGTACATCTCCTGTCCAACATCGTAATATACGTGTCCTGTCCAAAACCGTAACATATATGTCCTGTCCAACATCATAACGTACATGTCCTGTCCAACATCGTAACATACATGTCGTGTCAAACACCGTAACATACATGTCCTGTCCAACATCATAACGTACATTTCCTGTCCAACATCGTAACTTACATGTCCTGTCCAACACTTTAACATACATGTCCTGTCCAACATCGTAACTTACATGTCCTGTCCAACACCGTAACATACATGTCCTGTCCAACATCGTAACATACATGTCCTGTCCAACACCGTAACATACATGGCCTGTCCAACACCGTAACATACATGTCCTGTCCAACATCGAAACATACATGTCCTGTCCAACATCGAAATATACATGTCCTGTCCAACATCATAACGTACATGTCCTGTCCAACATCGTAACATACATGTCCTGTCCAACATTGTAACATACATGTCCTGTCTAACATCATAACGTAGATGTCCTGTCCAACACCGTTACATACATGTCCTGTCCAACACCGTAACATACATGTCCTGTCCAACATCGTGACTTACATGTCCTGTCCAACACCGTAACATACATGTCCTGTCCAACATCGTAACATACATGTCCTGTCCAACATCGAAATATACATGTTCTATCCAACACCGTAACATACATGTCCTGTCCAACATCGTGACTTACATGTCCTGTCCAACATCGTAACATACATGTCCTGTCCAACACTGTAACATACATGTCCTGTCCAACACTGTTACATACATGTCCTGTAGAACTCCGTAACATACATGTCCTGTCCAACATCGTAACATACATGTTCTGTCCAACATCGGAACATACATGTCCTGTCCAACACCGTAACATACATGTCCTGTTTAACACCATAACATACATGTCCTGTCCAACACCGTAACATACATGTCCTGTCCAATATCGTAACTTACATGTCCTGTCCAACATCATAACGTACATGTCCTGTCCAACATCGTAACATACATGTCCTGTCAAACACCGTAACATACATGTCCTGTCCAACATCGTAATATACATGTCCTGTCCAATATCATAACTGACATGTCCTGTCCAACACTGTAACATACATGTCCTATCCAACACTGTAACATACATGTCCTGTTCAACACCGTAACATACATGTCCTGTTCAACACCGTAACATAAATGTCCAGTCCAATATCGTAACTTACATGTCCTGTCCAACACTGTAACATACATGTCCTGTCCAACATCATAACGTACATGTCCTGTCCAACACTGTAAAATACATGTCGTGTCAAACACCGTAACATACATGTCCTGTCCAACATCATTACGTAAATTTCCTGTCCAACATCGTAATATACGTGTCCTGTCCAACACCGTAACATATATGTCCTGTCCAACATCATAACGTACATGTCCTGTCCAACATCGTAACATACATGTCGTGTCAAACACCGTAACATACATGTCCTGTCCAACATCGAAATATACATGTTCTGTCCAACACCGTAACATACATGTCCTGTCCAACATCGTGACTTACATGTCCTGTCCAACACCGTAACATACATGTCCTGTCCAACATCGTAACATACATGTCCTGTGCAACACTGTAAAATACATGTCATGTCAAACACCGTAACATACATGTCCTGTCCAACATCATTACGTACATTTCCTGTCCAACATCGTAATATACGTGTCCTGTCCAACACCGTTACATATATGTCCTGTCCAACAACATAACGTACATGTCCTGTCCAACATCGTAACATACATGTCCTGTCCAACACCGTAACATACATGTCCTGTCCAACACCGTAACATACATGTCCTGTCCAACATCGTAACATACATGTCCTGTCCAACATCGAAATATACATGTTCTGTCCAACACCGTAACATACATGTCCTGTCCAACATCGTGACTTACATGTCCTGTCCAACACTGTAACATACATGTCCTGTCCAACATCGTAACATACATGTCCTGTCCAACATCGAAATATACATGTTCTATCCAACACCGTAACATACATTTCCTGTCCAACATCGTGACTTACATGTCCTGTCCAACATTGTAACATACATGTCCTGTCCAACACTGTAACATACATGTCCTGTCCAACACTGTTACATACATGTCCTGTCCAACTCCGTAACATACATGTCCTGTCCAACATCGTAACATACATGTTCTGTCCAACATCGGAACATACATGTCCTGTCCAACACCGTAACATACATGTCCTGTTTAACACCATAACATACATGTCCTGTCCAACACCGTAACATACATGTCCTGTCCAATATCGTAACTTACATGTCCTGTCCAACATCATAACGTACATGTCCTGTCCAACATCGTAACATACATGTCCTGTCCAACACCGTAACATACATGTCCTGTCCAACATCGTAACATACATGTCCTGTCCAATATCATAACTTACATGTCCTGTCCAACACTGTAACATACATGTCCTATCCAACACTGTAACATACATGTCCTGTTCAACACTGTAACATACATGTCCTGTTCAACACCGTAACATAAATGTCCTGTCCAATATCGTAACTTACATGTCCTGTCCAACACTGTAACATACATGTCCTGTCCAACATCATAACGTACATGTCCTGTCCAACACTGTAAAATACATGTCGTGTCAAACACCGTAACATACATGTCCTGTCCAACATCATTACGTACATTTCCTGTCCAACATCGTAATATACGTGTCCTGTCCAACACCGTAACATATATGTCCTGTCCAACATCATAACGTACATGTCCTGTCCAACATCGTAACATCCATGTCGTGTCAAACACCGTAACATACATGTCCTGTCCAACAACATAACGTACATTTCCTGTCCAACATCGTAACTTACATGTCCTGTCCAACACTTTAACATACATGTCCTGTCCAACATCGTAACTTACATGTCCTGTCCAACACCGTAACATACATGTCCTGTCTAACATCGTAACATACATGTCCTGTCCAACACCGTAACATACATGTCCTGTCCAACACCGTAACATACATGTCCTGTCCAGCACTATAATATACATGTCCTGTCCAACATCGTAACATACATGTCCTGTCAAACATCGAAATATACATGTTCTGTCCAACACCGTAACATACATGTCCTGTCCAACATCGTGACTTACATGTCCTGTCCAACATCGTAACATACATGTCCTGTCCAACACTGTAACATACATGTCCTGTCCAACACTGTTACATACATGTCCTGTCCAACTCCGTAACATACATGTCCTGTCCAACATCGTAACATACATGTTCTGTCCAACATCGGACCATACATGTCCTGTCCAACACCGTAACAGACATGTCCTGTCTAACACCATAACTTACATGTCCTGTCCAACATCGTAACATACATGTCCTGTCCAACATTGTAACATACATGTCCTGTCTAACATCATAACGTAGATGTCCTGTCCAACACCGTTACATACATGTCCTGTCCAACACCGTAACATATATTTCCTGTCCAACATGGTAACTTACATGTCCTGTCCAACATCGTATCATACATGTCCTGTCCAACACCGTAACATACATGTCCTGTCTAACATCATAACGTACATGTCCTGTCCAACACCGTAACATACATGTCCTGTCCAACACCGCAACATACCTGTCCTGTCCAACACCGTAACATACATCTCCTGTCCAACAGTGTAACATACATTGCCTGCCCAACACCGTAACATACATGTCCTGTCCAAAAATGTAACATACATGTCCTGTCCAATATCGTAACTTACATGTCCTGTCCAAAACTGTAACATACATGTCCTGTCCAACACCGTAACATACATGTCCTGTCCAAAATTGTAACATACATGTCCTGTTCAACATCGTAACATACATGTCCTGTCCAAAATTGTAACATACATGTCCTGTCCAACATCGTAACATACATGTCCTGTCAAACACCGTAACATACATGTCCTGTCCAACATCATAACATACATGTCCTGTCCAATATCGTAACTTACATGTCCTGTCCAACATCATAACGTACATGTCCTGTCCAACATCCTAACATACATGTCCTGTCAAACACCGTAACATACATGTCCTGTCCAACATCGTAACATACATGTCCTGTCCAATATCGTAACATAAATGTCCTGTCCAATATCGTAACTTACATGTCCGGTCCAACACTGTAACATACATGTCCTGTCCAACATCATAACGTACATGTCCTGTCCAACACTGTAAAATACATGTCGTGTCAAACACCGTAACATACATGTCCTGTCCAACATCATTACGTACATTTCCTGTCCAACATCGTAATATACGTGTCCTGTCCAACACCGTAACATATATGTCCTGTCCAACGTCATAACGTACATGTCCTGTCCAACATCGTAACATACATGTCGTGTCAAACACCGTAACATACATGTCCTGTCCAACATCATAACGTACATTTCCTGTCCAACATCGTAACTTACATGTCCTGTCCAACACTTTAACATACATATCCTGTCCAACATCGTAACTTACATGTCCTGTCCAACATCGTAACATACATGTCCTGTCCAACATCGTAACATACATGTCCTGTCCAACACCGTAACATACATGTCCTGTCCAGCACTATAATATACATGTCCTGTCCAACATCGTAACATACATGTCCTGTCCAACACCGAAATATACATGTTCTGTCCAACACTTTAACATACATGTCCTGTCCAACATCGTAACATACATGTCCTGTCCAATATCGTAACTTACATGTCCTGTCCAACACTGTAACATACATATCCTGTTCAACATCATAACATACATGTCCTGTCAGACATCATGACGTACATGTCCTGTCCAACACCACAACATACATGTCCTGTCCAACACCGTAACATACATGTCTTTTCCGACACCGTAACATACATGTCCTGTCCAACATCAAAACATAAATGTTCTGTCCAACACCGTAACATACATGTCCTGTCCAACACCGTAACACACCTGTGCTGTCCAACACCGTAACATACATCTCCTGTCCAACAGTGTAACATACATTGCCTGCCCAACACCGTAACATACATGTCCTGTCCAAAAATGTAACATACATGTCCTGTCCAATATCGTAACTTACATGTCCTGTCCAAAACTGTAACATACATGTCCTGTCCAACACCGTAACATACATGTCCTGTCCAAAATTGTAACATACATGTCCTGTTCAACATCGTAACATACATGTCCTGTCCAAAATTGTAACATACATGTCCTGTCCAACATCGTAACATACATGTCCTGTCAAACACCGTAACATACATGTCCTGTCCAACATCGTAACATACATGTCCTGTCCAATATCGTAACTTACATGTCCTGTCCAACATCATAACGTACATGTCCTGTCCAACATCCTAACATACATGTCCTGTCAAACACCGTAACATACATGTCCTGTCCAACATCGTAACATACATGTCCTGTCCAATATCGTAACATAAATGTCCTGTCCAATATCGTAACTTACATGTCCGGTCCAACACTGTAACATACATGTCCTGTCCAACATCATAACGTACATGTCCTGTCCAACACTGTAAAATACATGTCGTGTCAAACACCGTAACATACATGTCCTGTCCAACATCATTACGTACATTTCCTGTCCAACATCGTAATATACGTGTCCTGTCCAACACCGTAACATATATGTCCTGTCCAACGTCATAACGTACATGTCCTGTCTAACATCGTAACATACATGTCGTGTCAAACACCGTAACATACATGTCCTGTCCAACATCATAACGTACATTTCCTGTCCAACATCGTAACTTACATGTCCTGTCCAACACTTTAACATACATATCCTGTCCAACATCGTAACTTACATGTCCTGTCCAACATCGTAACATACATGTCCTGTCCAACATCGTAACATACATGTCCTGTCCAACACCGTAACATACATGTCCTGTCCAGCACTATAATATACATGTCCTGTCCAACATCGTAACATACATGTCCTGTCCAACACCGAAATATACATGTTCTGTCCAACACTTTAACATACATGTCCTGTCCAACATCGTAACATACATGTCCTGTCCAATATCGTAACTTACATGTCCTGTCCAACACTGTAACATACATATCCTGTTCAACATCATAACATACATGTCCTGTCAGACATCATGACGTACATGTCCTGTCCAACACCACAACATACATGTCCTGTCCAACACCGTAACATACATGTCTTTTCCGACACCGTAACATACATGTCCTGTCCAACATCAAAACATAAATGTTCTGTCCAACACCGTAACATACATGTCCTGTCCAACACCGTAACACACCTGTGCTGTCCAACACCGTAACATACATCTCCTGTCCAAAAGTGTAACATACATTGCCTGCCCAACACCGTAACATACATGTCCTGTCCAAAAATGTAACATACATGTCCTGTCCAATATCGTAACTTACATGTCCTGTCCAAAACTGTAACATACATGTCCTGTCCAACACCGTAACATACATGTCCTGTCCAAAATTGTAACATACATGTCCTGTTCAACATCGTAACATACATGTCCTGTCCAAAATTGTAACATACATGTCCTGTCCAACATCGTAACATACATGTCCTGTCAAACACCGTAACATACATGTCCTGTCCAACATCGTAACATACATGTCCTGTCCAATATCGTAACTTACATGTCCTGTCCAACATCATAACGTACATGTCCTGTCCAACATCGTAACATACATGTCCTGTCAAACACCGTAACATACATGTCCTGTCCAACATCGTAACATAAATGTCCTGTCCAATATCGTAACTTACATGTCCTGTCCAACACTGTAACATACATGTCCTGTCCAACATCATAACGTACATGTCCTGTCCAACACTGTAAAATACATGTCGTGTCAAACACCGTAACATACATGTCCTGTCCAACATCATTACGTACATTTCCTGTCCAACATCGTAATATACGTGTCCTGTCCAACACCGTAACATATATGTCCTGTCCAACGTCATAACGTACATGTCCTGTCCAACATCGTAACATACATGTCGTGTCAAACACCGTAACATACATGTCCTGTCCAACATCATAACGTACATTTCCTGTCCAACATCGTAACTTACATGTCCTGTCCAACACTTTAACATACATATCCTGTCCAACATCGTAACTTACATGTCCTGTCCAACATCGTAACATACATGTCCTGTCCAACATCGTAACATACATGTCCTGTCCAACACCGTAACATACATTTCCTGTCCAGCACTATAATATACATGTCCTGTCCAACATCGTAACATACATGTCCTGTCCAACACCGAAATATACATGTTCTGTCCAACACTTTAACATACATGTCCTGTCCAACATCGTAACATACATGTCCTGTCCAATATCGTAACTTACATGTCCTGTCCAACACTGTAACATACATATCCTGTTCAACATCATAACATACATGTCCTGTCAGACATCATGACGTACATGTCCTGTCCAACACCACAACATACATGTCCTGTCCAACACCGTAACATACATGTCTTTTCCGACACCGTAACATACATGTCCTGTCCAACATCAAAACATAAATGTTCTGTCCAACACCGTAACATACATGTCCTGTCCAACACCGTAACATACATGTTATGTCCAACACCGTAACATATATGTCCTGTCCAACATGGTAACTTACATGTCCTGTCCAACATCGTAACATACATGTCCTGTCCAACACTGTAACATACATGTCCTGTCTAACATCATAACGTACATGTCCTGTCCAACACCGTTATTACATGTCCTGTCCAACACCGTAACATATATGTCCTGTCCAACATGGTAACTTACATGTCCTGTCCAACATCGTATCATACATGTCCTGTCCAACACCGTAACATACATGTCCTGTCTAACATCTTAACGTACATGTCCTGTCCAACACCGTAACATACATCTCCTGTCCAACAGTGCAACATACATTGCCTGCCCAACACCGTAACATACATGTCCTGTCCAAAAATGTAACATACATTTCCTGTCCAATATCGTAACTTACATGTCCTGTCCAAAACTGTAACATACATGTCCTGTCAAACACCGTAACATACATGTCCTGTCCAAAATTGTAACATACATGTCCTGTCCAACATCGTAACATACATGTCCTGTCAAACACCGTAACATACATGTCCTTTCCAACATCGTAACATACATGTCCTGTCCAATATCGTAACTTACATGTCCTGTCCAACATCATAACGTACATGTCCTGTCCAACATCGTAACATACATGTCCTGTCCAATATCGTAACTTACATGTCCTGTCCAAAACTGTAACATACATGTCCTGTCCAACACCGTAACATACATGTCCTGTCCAAAATTGAAACATACATGTCCTGTCCAACATCGTAACATACATGTCCTGTAAAACATCGTAACATACATGTCCTGTCCAACATCATAACGTACATGTCCTGTCCAACATCGTAACATACATGTCCTGTCAAAAACCGTAACATACATGTCCTGTCCAACATCGTAACATACATGTCCTGTCCAATATCATCACTTACATGTCCTGTCCAACACTTTAACATACATGTCCTGTCCAACATCGTAACTTACATGTCCTGTCCAACACCGTAACATACATGTCTTCTCCAACATCGTAACATACATGTCCTGTCCAACACCGTAACATACATGTCCTGTCCAACACCGTAACATACATGTCCTGTCCAGCACTATAATATACATGTCCTGTCCAACATCGTAACATACATGTCCTGTCCAACACCGTAACATACATGTCCTGTCCAACATCGTAACATACATGTCCTGTCCAACATCGAAATATACATGTTCTGTCCAACACCGTAACATACATGTCCTGTCCAACATCGAAACTTACATGTCCTGTCCAACACCGTAACATACATGTCCTGTCCAACATCGTAACATACATGTCCTGTCCAACACTGTAAAATACATGTCGTGTCAAACACCGTAACATACATGTCCTGTCCAACATCATTATGTACATTTCCTGTCCAACATCGTAATATACGTGTCCTGTCCAACACCGTAACATATATGTCCTGTCCAACATCATAACGTACATGTCCTGTCCAACATCGTAACATACATGTCGTGTCAAACACCGTAACATACATGTCCTGTCCAACATCATAACGTACATTTCCTGTCCAACACTGTAAAATACATGTCGTGTCAAACACCGTAACATACATGTCCTGTCCAACATCATTACGTACATTTCCTGTCCAACATCGTAATATACGTGGCCTGTCCAACACCGTAACATACATGTCCTGTTCAACACCGTAACATAAATGTCCAGTCCAATATCGTAACATACATGTCCTGTCCAGCACTATAATATACATGTCCTGTCCAACATCGTAACATACATGTCCTTTCCAACACCGTAACATACATGTCCTGTCCAACATCGTAACATACATGTCCTGTCCAACATCGAATTATACATGTTCTGTCCAACACCGTAACATACATGTCCTGTCCAACATCGTGACTTACATGTCCTGTCCAACACCGTAACATACATATCCTGTCCAACATCGTAACATACATGTCCTGTCCAACACTGTAAAATACATGTCGTGTCAAACACCGTAACATACATGTCCTGTCCAACATCATTACGTACATTTCCTGTCCAACATCGTAACATACCTGTCGTGTCAAACACCGTAACATACATGTCCTGTCCAACATCATAACGTACATTTCCTGTCCAACATCGTAACTTACATGTCCTGTCCAACACTTTAACATACATGTCCTGTCCAACATCGTAACTTACATGTCCTGTCCAACACCGTAACATACATGTCCTGTCCAACATCGTAACATACATGTCCTGTCCAACACCGTAACATACATGTCCTTTCCAACACCGTAACATACATGTCCTGTCAAACACCGTAACATACATGTCCTTTCCAACACCGTAACATACATGTCCTGTCCAACATCGTGACTGACATGTCCTGTCCAACACCGTAACATACATGTCCTGTCCAACATCGTAACATACATGTCCTGTCCAACATCGAAATATACATGTTCTATCCAACACCGTAACATACATGTCCTGTCCAAAATTGAAACATACATGTCCTATCCAACACTGTAACATACATGTCCTGTTCAACACCGTAACATACATGTCCTGTTCAACACCGTAACATAAATGTCCTGTCCAATATCGTAACGTACATTTCCTTTCCAACATCGTAACTTACATGTCCTGTCCAACACTGTAACATACATGTCCTGTCCAACATCATAACGTACATGTCCTGTCCAACACTGTAAAATACATGTCGTGTCAAACACCGTAACATACATGTCCTGTCCAACATCATTATGTACATTTCCTGTCCAACATCGTAATATACGTGTCCTGTCCAACACCGTAACATATATGTCCTGTCCAACATCATAACGTACATGTCCTGTCCAACATCGTAACATACATGTCGTGTCAAACACCGTAACATACATGTCCTGTCCAACATCATAACGTACATTTCCTGTCCAACATCGTAACTTACATGTCCTGTCCAACACTATAACATACATGTCCTGTCCAACATCGTAACTTACATGTCCTGTCCAACACCGTAACATACATGTCTTCTCCAACATCGTAACATACATGTCCTGTCCAACACCGTAACATACATGTCCTGTCCAACACCGTAACATACATGTCCTGTCCAGCACTATAATATACATGTCCTGTCCAACATCGTAACATACATGTCCTGTCCAACACCGTAACATACATGTCCTGTCCAACATCGTAACATACATGTCCTGTCCAACATCGAAATATACATGTTCTGTCCAACACCGTAACATACATGTCCTGTCCAACATCGAAACTTACATGTCCTGTCCAACACCGTAACATACATGTCCTGTCCAACATCGTAACATACATGTCCTGTCCAACACTGTAAAATACATGTCGTGTCAAACACCGTAACATACATGTCCTGTCCAACATCATTATGTACATTTCCTGTCCAACATCGTAATATATGTGTCCTGTCCAACACCGTAACATATATGTCCTGTCCAACATCATAACGTACATGTCCTGTCCAACATCGTAACATACATGTCGTGTCAAACACCGTAACATACATGTCCTGTCCAACATCATAACGTACATTTCCTGTCCAACACTGTAAAATACATGTCGTGTCAAACACCGTAACATACATGTCCTGTCCAACATCATTACGTACATTTCCTGTCCAACATCGTAATATACGTGGCCTGTCCAACACCGTAACATACATGTCCTGTTCAACACCGTAACATAAATGTCCAGTCCAATATCGTAACATACATGTCCTGTCCAGCACTATAATATACATGTCCTGTCCAACATCGTAACATACATGTCCTGTCCAACACCGTAACATACATGTCCTGTCCAACATCGTAACATACATGTCCTGTCCAACATCGAAATATACATGTTCTGTCCAACACCGTAACATACATGTCCTGTCCAACATCGTGACTTACATGTCCTGTCCAACACCGTAACATACATATCCTGTCCAACATCGTAACATACATGTCCTGTCCAACACTGTAAAATACATGTCGTGTCAAACACCGTAACATACATGTCCTGTCCAACATCATTACGTACATTTCCTGTCCAACATCGTGACTTACATGTCCTGTCCAACACCGTAACATACATATCCTGTCCAACATCGTAACATACATGTACTGTCCAACACTGTAAAATACATGTCGTGTCAAACACTGTAACATACATGTCCTTTCCAACATCATTACGTACATTTCCTGTCCAACATCGTAACATACATGTCGTGTCAAACACCGTAACATACATGTCCTGTCCAACATCATAACGTACATTTCCTGTCCAACATCGTAACTTACATGTCCTGTCCAACACTTTAACATACATGTCCTGTCCAACATCGTAACTTACATGTCCTGTCCAACACCGTAACATACATGTCCTGTCCAACATCGTAACATACATGTCCTGTCCAACACCGTAACATACATGTCCTTTCCAACACCGTAACATACATGTCCTGTCCAACATCGAAACTTACATGTCCTGTCCAACACCGTAACATACATGTCCTGTCCAACATCGTAACATACATGTCCTGTCCAACACTGTAAAATACATGTCGTGTCAAACACCGTAACATACATGTCCTGTCCAACATCATTATGTACATTTCCTGTCCAACATCGTAATATACGTGTCCTGTCCAACACCGTAACATATATGTCCTGTCCAACATCATAACGTACATGTCCTGTCCAACATCGTAACATACATGTCGTGTCAAACACCGTAACATACATGTCCTGTCCAACATCATAACGTACATTTCCTGTCCAACACTGTAAAATACATGTCGTGTCAAACACCGTAACATACATGTCCTGTCCAACATCATTACGTACATTTCCTGTCCAACATCGTAATATACGTGGCCTGTCCAACACCGTAACATACATGTCCTGTTCAACACCGTAACATAAATGTCCAGTCCAATATCGTAACATACATGTCCTGTCCAGCACTATAATATACATGTCCTGTCCAACATCGTAACATACATGTCCTGTCCAACACCGTAACATACATGTCCTGTCCAACATCGTAACATACATGTCCTGTCCAACATCGAATTATACATGTTCTGTCCAACACCGTAACATACATGTCCTGTCCAACATCGTGACTTACATGTCCTGTCCAACACCGTAACATACATATCCTGTCCAACATCGTAACATACATGTCCTGTCCAACACTGTAAAATACATGTCGTGTCAAACACCGTAACATACATGTCCTGTCCAACATCATTACGTACATTTCCTGTCCAACATCGTAACATACATGTCGTGTCAAACACCGTAACATACATGTCCTGTCCAACATCATAACGTACATTTCCTGTCCAACATCGTAACTTACATGTCCTGTCCAACACTTTAACATACATGTCCTGTCCAACATCGTAACTTACATGTCCTGTCCAACACCGTAACATACATGTCCTGTCCAACATCGTAACATACATGTCCTGTCCAACACCGTAACATACATGTCCTTTCCAACACCGTAACATACATGTCCTGTCAAACACCGTAACATACATGTCCTTTCCAACACCGTAACATACATGTCCTGTCCAACATCGTGACTGACATGTCCTGTCCAACACCGTAACATACATGTCCTGTCCAACATCGTAACATACATGTCCTGTCCAACATCGAAATATACATGTTCTATCCAACACCGTAACATACATGTCCTGTCCAAAATTGAAACATACATGTCCTATCCAACACTGTAACATACATGTCCTGTTCAACACCGTAACATACATGTCCTGTTCAACACCGTAACATAAATGTCCTGTCCAATATTGTAACGTACATTTCCTTTCCAACATCGTAACTTACATGTCCTGTCCAACACTGTAACATACATGTCCTGTCCAACATCATAACGTACATGTCCTGTCCAACACTGTAAAATACATGTCGTGTCAAACACCGTAACATACATGTCCTGTCCAACATCATTATGTACATTTCCTGTCCAACATCGTAATATACGTGTCCTGTCCAACACCGTAACATATATGTCCTGTCCAACATCATAACGTACATGTCCTGTCCAACATCGTAACATACATGTCGTGTCAAACACCGTAACATACATGTCCTGTCCAACATCATAACGTACATTTCCTGTCCAACATCGTAACTTACATGTCCTGTCCAACACTTTAACATACATGTCCTGTCCAACATCGTAACTTACATGTCCTGTCCAACACCGTAACATACATGTCTTCTCCAACATCGTAACATACATGTCCTGTCCAACACCGTAACATACATGTCCTGTCCAACACCGTAACATACATGTCCTGTCCAGCACTATAATATACATGTCCTGTCCAACATCGTAACATACATGTCCTGTCCAACACCGTAACATACATGTCCTGTCCAACATCGTAACATACATGTCCTGTCCAACATCGAAATATACATGTTCTGTCCAACACCGTAACATACATGTCCTGTCCAACATCGAAACTTACATGTCCTGTCCAACACCGTAACATACATGTCCTGTCCAACATCGTAACATACATGTCCTGTCCAACACTGTAAAATACATGTCGTGTCAAACACCGTAACATACATGTCCTGTCCAACATCATTATGTACATTTCCTGTCCAACATCGTAATATATGTGTCCTGTCCAACACCGTAACATATATGTCCTGTCCAACATCATAACGTACATGTCCTGTCCAACATCGTAACATACATGTCGTGTCAAACACCGTAACATACATGTCCTGTCCAACATCATAACGTACATTTCCTGTCCAACACTGTAAAATACATGTCGTGTCAAACACCGTAACATACATGTCCTGTCCAACATCATTACGTACATTTCCTGTCCAACATCGTAATATACGTGGCCTGTCCAACACCGTAACATACATGTCCTGTTCAACACCGTAACATAAATGTCCAGTCCAATATCGTAACATACATGTCCTGTCCAGCACTATAATATACATGTCCTGTCCAACATCGTAACATACATGTCCTGTCCAACACCGTAACATACATGTCCTGTCCAACATCGTAACATACATGTCCTGTCCAACATCGAAATATACATGTTCTGTCCAACACCGTAACATACATGTCCTGTCCAACATCGTGACTTACATGTCCTGTCCAACACCGTAAGATACATATCCTGTCCAACATCGTAACATACATGTCCTGTCCAACACTGTAAAATACATGTCGTGTCAAACAGCGTAACATACATGTCCTGTCCAACATCATTACGTACATTTCCTGTCCAACATCGTGACTTACATGTCCTGTCCAACACCGTAACATACATATCCTGTCCAACATCGTAACATACATGTACTGTCCAACACTGTAAAATACATGTCGTGTCAAACACCGTAACATACATGTCCTGTCCAACATCATTACGTACATTTCCTGTCCAACATCGTAACATACATGTCGTGTCAAACACCGTAACATACATGTCCTGTCCAACATCATAACGTACATTTCCTGTCCAACATCGTAACTTACATGTCCTGTCCAACACTTTAACATACATGTCCTGTCCAACATCGTAACTTACATGTCCTGTCCAACACCGTAACATACATGTCCTGTCCAACATCGTAACATACATGTCCTGTCCAACACCGTAACATACATGTCCTTTCCAACACCGTAACATACATGTCCTGTCAAACACCGTAACATACATGTCCTTTCCAACACCGTAACATACATGTCCTGTCCAACATCGTGACTGACATGTCCTGTCCAACACCGTAACATACATGTCCTGTCCAACATCGTAACATACATGTCCTGTCCAACATCGAAATATACATGTTCTATCCAACACCGTAACATACATGTCCTGTCCAAAATTGAAACATACATGTCCTATCCAACACTGTAACATACATGTCCTGTTCAACACCGTAACATACATGTCCTGTTCAACACCGTAACATAAATGTCCTGTCCAATATCGTAACGTACATTTCCTTTCCAACATCGTAACTTACATGTCCTGTCCAACACTGTAACATACATGTCCTGTCCAACATCATAACGTACATGTCCTGTCCAACACTGTAAAATACATGTCGTGTCAAACACCGTAACATACATGTCCTGTCCAACATCATTATGTACATTTCCTGTCCAACATCGTAATATACGTGTCCTGTCCAACACCGTAACATATATGTCCTGTCCAACATCATAACGTACATGTCCTGTCCAACATCGTAACATACATGTCGTGTCAAACACCGTAACATACATGTCCTGTCCAACATCATAACGTACATTTCCTGTCCAACATCGTAACTTACATGTCCTGTCCAACACTTTAACATACATGTCCTGTCCAACATCGTAACTTACATGTCCTGTCCAACACCGTAACATACATGTCTTCTCCAACATCGTAACATACATGTCCTGTCCAACACCGTAACATACATGTCCTGTCCAACACCGTAACATACATGTCCTGTCCAGCACTATAATATACATGTCCTGTCCAACATCGTAACATACATGTCCTGTCCAACACCGTAACATACATGTCCTGTCCAACATCGTAACATACATGTCCTGTCCAACATCGAAATATACATGTTCTGTCCAACACCGTAACATACATGTCCTGTCCAACATCGAAAGTTACATGTCCTTTCCAACACCGTAACATACATGTCCTGTCCAACATCGTAACATACATGTCCTGTCCAACACTGTAAAATACATGTCGTGTCAAACACCGTAACATACATGTCCTGTCCAACATCATTATGTACATTTCCTGTCCAACATCGTAATATACGTGTCCTGTCCAACACCGTAACATATATGTCCTGTCCAACATCATAACGTACATGTCCTGTCCAACATCGTAACATACATGTCGTGTCAAACACCGTAACATACATGTCCTGTCCAACATCATAACGTACATTTCCTGTCCAACACTGTAAAATACATGTCGTGTCAAACACCGTAACATACATGTCCTGTCCAACATCATTACGTACATTTCTTGTCCAACATCGTAATATACGTGGCCTGTCCAACACCGTAACATACATGTCCTGTTCAACACCGTAACATAAATGTCCAGTCCAATATCGTAACATACATGTCCTGTCCAGCACTATAATATACATGTCCTGTCCAACATCGTAACATACATGTCCTGTCCAACACCGTAACACACATGTCCTGTCCAACATCGTAACATACATGTCCTGTCCAACATCGAAATATACATGTTCTGTCCAACACCGTAACATACATGTCCTGTCCAACATCGTGACTTACATGTCCTGTCGAACACCGTAACATACATACCCTGTCCAACATCGTAACATACATGTCCTGTCCAACACTGTAAAATACATGTCGTGTCAAACACCGTAACATACATGTCCTGTCCAACATCATTACGTACATTTCCTGTCCAACATCGTAACATACATGTCGTGTCAAACACCGTAACATACATGTCCTGTCCAACATCATAACGTACATTTCCTGTCCAACATCGTAACTTACATGTCCTGTCCAACACTTTAACATACATGTCCTGTCCAACATCGTAACTTACATGTCCTGTCCAACACCGTAACATACATGTCCTGTCCAACATCGTAACATACATGTCCTGTCCAACACCGTAACATACATGTCCTTTCCAACACCGTAACATACATGTCCTGTCAAACACCGTAACATACATGTCCTTTCCAACACCGTAACATACATGTCCTGTCCAACATCGTGACTGACATGTCCTGTCCAACACCGTAACATACATGTCCTGTCCAACATCGTAACATACATGTCCTGTCCAACATCGAAATATACATGTTCTATCCAACACCGTAACATACATGTCCTGTCCAAAATTGAAACATACATGTCCTATCCAACACTGTAACATACATGTCCTGTTCAACACCGTAACATACATGTCCTTTTCAACACCGTAACATAAATGTCCTGTCCAATATCGTAACGTACATTTCCTTTCCAACATCGTAACTTACATGTCCTGTCCAACACTGTAACATACATGTCCTGTCCAACATAATAACGTACATGTCCTGTCCAACACTGTAAAATACATGTCGTGTCAAACACCGTAACATACATGTCCTGTCCAACATCATTATGTACATTTCCTGTCCAACATCGTAATATACGTGTCCTGTCCAACACCGTAACATATATGTCCTGTCCAACATCATAACGTACATGTCCTGTCCAACATCGTAACATACATGTCGTGTCAAACACCGTAACATACATGTCCTGTCCAACATCATAACGTACATTTCCTGTCCAACATCGTAACTTACATGTCCTGTCCAACACTTTAACATACATGTCCTGTCCAACATCGTAACTTACATGTCCTGTCCAACACCGTAACATACATGTCTTCTCCAACATCGTAACATACATGTCCTGTCCAACACGTAACATACATGTCCTTTCCAACACCGTAACATACATGTCCTGTCCAGCACTATAATATACATGTCCTGTCCAACATCGTAACATACATGTCCTGTCCAACACCGTAACATACATGTCCTGTCCAACATCGTAACATACATGTCCTGTCCAACATCGAAATATACATGTTCTGTCCAACACCGTAACATACATGTCCTGTCCAACATCGTGACTTACATGTCCTGTCCAACACCGTAACATACATGTCCTGTCCAACATCGTAACATACATGTCCTGTCCAACACTGTAAAATACATGTCGTGTCAAACACCGTAACATACATGTCCTGTCCAACATCATTATGTACATTTCCTGTCCAACATCGTAATATACGTGTCCTGTACAACACCGTAACATATATGTCCTGTCCAACATCATAACGTACATGTCCTGTCCAACATCGTAACATACATGTCGTGTCAAACACCGTAACATACATGTCCTGTCCAACATCATAACGTACATTTCCTGTCCAACACTGTAAAATACATGTCGTGTCAAACACCGTAACATACATGTCCTGTCCAACATCATTACGTACATTTCCTGTCCAACATCGTAATATACGTGTCCTGTCCAACACCGTAACATACATGTCCTGTTCAACACCGTAACATAAATGTCCAGTCCAATATCGTAACATACATGTCCTGTCCAGCACTATAATATACATGTCCTGTCCAACATCGTAACATACATGTCCTGTCCAACACCGTAACATACATGTCCTGTCCAACATCGTAACATACATGTCCTGTCCAACATCGAAATATACATGTTCTGTCCAACACCGTAACATACATGTCCTGTCCAACATCGTGACTTACATGTCCTGTCCAACACCGTAACATACATATCCTGTCCAACATCGTAACATACATGTCCTGTCCAACACTGTAAAATACATGTCGTGTCAAACACCGTAACATACATGTCCTGTCCAACATCATTACGTACATTTCCTGTCCAACATCGTAATATACGTGTCCTGTCCAACATCGTAACATATATGTCCTGTCCAACATCATAACGTACATGTCCTGTCCAACATCGTAACATACATGTCGTGTCAAACACCGTAACATACATGTCCTGTCCAACATCATAACGTACATTTCCTGTCCAACATCGTAACTTACATGTCCTGTCCAACACTTTAACATACATGTCCTGTCCAACATCGTAACTTACATGTCCTGTCCAACACCGTAACATACATGTCCTGTCCAACATCGTAACATACATGTCCTGTCCAACACCGTAACATACATGTCCTGTCCAACACCGTAACATACATGTCCTGTCCAACATCGTAACATACATGTCCTGTCCAACATCGAAATATACATGTTCTGTCCAACACCGTAACATACATGTCCTGTCCAACATCGTGACTGACATGTCCTGTCCAACATCGAAATATACATGTTCTATCCAACACCGTAACATACATGTCCTGTCCAACATCGTGACTTACATGTCCTGTCCAACATCGTAACATACATGTCCTGTCCAACACTGTAACATACATGTCCTGTCAAACACTGTTACATACATGTCCTGTAGCCCTCCGTAACATACATGTCCTGTCCAACATCGTAACATACATGTTCTGTCCAACATCGGAACATACATGTCCTGTCCAACACCGTAACATACATGTCCTGTTTAACACCATAACATACATGTCCTGTCCAACACCGTAACATACATGTCCTGTCCAATATCGTAACTTACATGTCCTGTCCAACATCATAACGTACATGTCCTGTCCAACATCGTAACATACATGTCCTGTCAAACACCGTAACATACATGTCCTGTCCAACATCGTAATATACATGTCCTGTCCAATATCATAACTTACATGTCCTGTCCAACACTGTAACATACATGTCCTATCCAACACTGTAACATACATGTCCTGTTCAACACCGTAACATACATGTCCTGTTCAACACCGTAACATAAATGTCCAGTCCAATATCGTAACTTACATGTCCTGTCCAACGCTGTAACATACATGTCCTGTCCAAAATCATAACGTACATGTCCTGTCCAATACTGTACAATACATGTCGTGTCAAACACCGTAACATACATGTCCTGTCCAACATCATTACGTAAATTTCCTGTCCAACATCGTAATATACGTGTCCTGTCCAACACCGTAACATATATGTCCTGTCCAACATCATAACGTACATGTCCTGTCCAACATCCTAACATACATGTCGTGTCAAACACCGTAACATACATGTCCTGTCCAACATCGAAATATAAATGTTCTGTCCAACACCGTAACATACATGTCCTGTCCAACATCGTGACTTACATGTCCTGTCCAACACCGTATTATACATGTCCTGTCCAACATCGTAACATACATGTCCTGTCCAACACTGTAAAATACATGTCGTGTCAAACACCGTAACATACTTGTCCTGTCCAACATCATTACGTACATTTCCTGTCCAACATCGTAATATACGTGTCCTGTCCAACACCGTTACATATATGTCCTGTCCAACATCATAACGTACATGTCCTGTCCAACATCGTAACTTACATGTCCTGTCCAACATCGTAACATACATGTCGTGTCAAACACCGTAACATACATGTCCTGTCCAACATCATAACGTACATTTCCTGTCCAACATCGTAACTTACATGTCCTGTCCAACACTTTAACATACATGTCCTGTCCAACATCGTAACTTACATGTCCTGTCCAACACCGTAACATACATGTCCTGTCCAACATCGTAACATACATGTCCTGTCGAACACCGTAACATACATGTCCTGTCCAACACCGTAACATACATGTCCTGTCCAACATCGTAACATACATGTCCTGTCCAACATCGAAATATACATGTTCTGTCCAACAACATAACGTACATTTCCTGTCCAACATCGTAACATACATGTCGTGTCAAACACCGTAACATACATGTCCTGTCCAACAACATAACGTACATTTCCTGTCCAACATCGTAACTTACATGTCCTGTCCAACACCGTAACATACATGTCCTGTCCAACATCGTAACATACATGTCCTGTCCAATATCATAACTTACATGTCCTGTCCAACACTGTAACATACATGTCCTATCCAACACTGTAACATACATGTCCTGTTCAACACTGTAACATACATGTCCTGTTCAACACCGTAACATAAATGTCCTGTCCAATATCGTAACTTACATGTCCTGTCCAACACTGTAACATACATGTCCTGTCCAACATCATAACGTACATGTCCTGTCCAACACTATAAAATACATGTCCTGTCAAACACCGTAACATACATGTCCTGTCCAACATCATTACGTACATTTCCTGTCCAACATCGTAATATACGTGTCCTGTCCAACACCGTGACATATATGTCCTGTCCAACATCATAACGTACATGTCCTGTCCAACATCGTAACATACATGTCCTGTCCAACATCATTACGTACATTTCCTGTCCAACATCGTAATATACGTGTCCTGTCCAACACCGTTACATATATGTCCTGTCCAACATCATAACGTACATGTCCTGTCCAACATCGTAACTTACATGTCCTGTCCAACACTTTAACATACATGTCCTGTCCAACATCGTAACTTACATGTCCTGTCCAACACCGTAACATACATGTCCTGTCCAACATCGTAACATACATGTCCTGTCGAACACCGTAACATACATGTCCTGTCCAACACCGTAACATACATGTCCTGTCCAACATCGTAACATACATGTCCTGTCCAACATCGAAATATACATGTTCTGTCCAACAACATAACGTACATTTCCTGTCCAACATCGTAACATACATGTCGTGTCAAACACCGTAACATACATGTCCTGTCCAACAACATAACGTACATTTCCTGTCCAACATCGTAACTTACATGTCCTGTCCAACACCGTAACATACATGTCCTGTCCAACATCGTAACATACATGTCCTGTCCAATATCATAACTTACATGTCCTGTCCAACACTGTAACATACATGTCCTATCCAACACTGTAACATACATGTCCTGTTCAACACTGTAACATACATGTCCTGTTCAACACCGTAACTTAAATGTCCTGTCCAATATCGTAACTTACATGTCCTGTCCAACACTGTAACATACATGTCCTGTCCAACATCATAACGTACATGTCCTGTCCAACACTATAAAATACATGTCCTGTCAAACACCGTAACATACATGTCCTGTCCAACATCATTACGTACATTTCCTGTCCAACATCGTAATATACGTGTCCTGTCCAACACCGTAACATATATGTCCTGTCCAACATCATAACGTACATGTCCTGTCCAACATCGTAACATACATGTCGTGTCAAACACCGTAACATACATGTCCTGTCCAACAACATAACGTACATTTCCTGTCCAACATCGTAACTTACATGTCCTGTCCAACACTTTAACATACATGTCCTGTCCAACATCGTAACTTACATGTCCTGTCCAACACCGTAACATACATGTCCTGTCCAACATCGTAACATACATGTCCTGTCCAACACCGTAACATACATGTCCTGTCCAACACCGTAACATACATGTCCTGTCCAGCACTATAATATACATGTCCTGTCCAACATCGTAACATACATGTCCTGTCAAACATCGAAATATACATGTTCTGTCCAACACCGTAACATACATGTCCTGTCCAACATCGTGACTTACATGTCCTGTCCAACATCGTAACATACATGTCCTGTCCAACACTGTAACATACATGTCCTGTCCAACACTGTTACATACATGTCCTGTCCAACTCCGTAACATACATGTCCTGTCCAACATCGTAACATACATGTTCTGTCCAACATCGGACCATACATGTCCTGTCCAACACCGTAACATACATGTCCTGTCTAACACCATAACTTACATGTCCTGTCCAACATCGTAACATACATGTCCTGTCCAACATTGTAACATACATGTCCTGTCTAACATCATAACGTAGATGTCCTGTCCAACACCGCAACATACCTGTCCTGTCCAACACCGTAACATACATCTCCTGTCCAACAGTGTAACATACATTGCCTGCCCAACACCGTAACATACATGTCCTGTCCAAAAATGTAACATACATGTACTGTCCAATATCGTAACTTACATGTCCTGTCCAAAACTGTAACATACATGTCCTGTCCAACACCGTAACATACATGTCCTGTCCAAAATTGTAACATACATGTCCTGTTCAACATCGTAACATACATGTCCTGTCCAAAATTGTAACATACATGTCCTGTCCAACATCGTAACATACATGTCCTGTCAAACACCGTAACATACATGTCCTGTCCAACATCGTAACATACATGTCCTGTCCAATATCGTAACTTACATGTCCTGTCCAACATCATAACGTACATGTCCTGTCCAACATCGTAACATACATGTCCTGTCAAACACCGTAACATACATGTCCTGTCCAACATCGTAACATACATGTCCTGTCCAATATCGTAACATAAATGTCCTGTCCAATATCGTAACTTACATGTCCTGTCCAACACTGTAACATACATGTCCTGTCCAACATCATAACGTACATGTCCTTTCCAACACTGTAAAATACATGTCGTGTCAAACACCGTAACATACATGTCCAGTCCAACATCATTACGTACATTTCCTGTCCAACATCGTAATATACGTGTCCTGTCCAACACCGTAACATATATGTCCTGTCCAACGTCATAACGTACATGTCCTGTCCAACATCGTAACATACATGTCGTGTCAAACACCGTAACATACATGTCCTGTCCAACATCATAACGTACATTTCCTGTCCAACATCGTAACTTACATGTCCTGTCCAACACTTTAACATACATATCCTGTCCAACATCGTAACTTACAGTCCTGTCCAACATCGTAATATACATGTCCTGTCCAACATCGTAACATACATGTCCTGTCCAACACCGTAACATACATGTCCTGTCCAGCACTATAATATACATGTCCTGTCCAACATCGTAACATACATGTCCTGTCCAACACCGAAATATACATGTTCTGTCCAACACTTTAACATACATGTCCTGTCCAACATCGTAACATACATGTCCTGTCCAATATCGTAACTTACATGTCCTGTCCAACACTGTAACATACATATCCTGTTCAACATCATAACATACATGTCCTGTCCAACATCATGACGTACATGTCCTGTCCAACACCACAACATACATGTCCTGTCCAACACCGTAACATACATGTCTTTTCCGACACCGTAACATACATGTCCTGACCAACATCAAAACATAAATGTTCTGTCCAACACCGTAACATACATGTCCTGTCCAACACCGTAACATACATGTTATGTCCAACACCGTAACATATATGTCCTATCCAACATGGTAACTTACATGTCCTGTCCAACATCGTAACATACATGTCCTGTCCAACACTGTAACATACATGTCCTGTCTAACATCATAACGTACATGTCCTGTCCAACACCGTAACATATATGTCCTGTCCAACATGGTAACTTACATGTCCTGTCCAACATCGTATCATACATGTCCTGTCCAACACCGTAACATACATGTCCTGTCTAACATCATAACGTACATGTCCTGTCCAACACCGTAACATACATCTCCTGTCCAACAGTGTAACATACATTGCCTGCCCAACACCGTAACATACATATCCTGTCCAAAAATGTAACATACATTTCCTGTCCAATATCGGAACTTACATGTCCTGTCCAAAATTGTAACATACATGTCCTGTCCAACATCGTAACATACATGTCCTGTCAAACACCGTAACATACATGTCCTTTCCAACATCGTAACATACATGTCCTGTCCAATATCGTAACTTACATGTCCTGTCCAACATCATAACGTACATGTCCTGTCCAACATCGTAACATACATGTCCTGTCCAATATCGTAACTTACATGTCCTGTCCAAAACTGTAACATACATGTCCTGTCCAACACCGTAACATACATGTCCTGTCCAAAATTGAAACATACATGTCCTGTCCAACATCGTAACATACATGTCCTGTCAAACATCGTAACATACATGTCCTGTCCAACATCATAACGTACATGTCCTGTCCAACATCGTAACATACATGTCCTGTCAAACACCGTAACATACATGTCCTGTCCAACATCGTAACATACATGTCCTGTCCAATATCATCACTTACATGTCCTGTCCAACACTGTAACATACATGTCCTATCCAACACTGTAACATACATGTCCTGTTAAACACCGTAACATACATGTCCTGTTCAACACCGTAACATAAATGTCCTGTCCAATATCGTAACGTACATTTCCTTTCCAACATCGTAACTTACATGTCCTGTCCAACACTGTAACATACATGTCCTGTCCAACATCATAACGTACATGTCCTGTCCAACACTGTAAAATACATGTCGTGTCAAACACCGTAACATACATGTCCTGTCCAACATCATTATGTACATTTCCTGTCCAACATCGTAATATACGTGTCCTGTCCAACACCGTAACATATATGTCCTGTCCAACATCATAACGTACATGTCCTGTCCAACATCGTAACATACATGTCGTGTCAAACACCGTAACATACATGTCCTGTCCAACATCATAACGTACATTTCCTGTCCAACATCGTAACTTACATGTCCTGTCCAACACTTTAACATACATGTCCTGTCCAACATCGTAACTTACATGTCCTGTCCAACACCGTAACATACATGTCTTCTCCAACATCGTAACATACATGTCCTGTCCAACACCGTAACATACATGTCCTGTCCAACACCGTAACATACATGTCCTGTCCAACATCATAACATACATGTCCTGTCCAACATCGTAACATACATGTCCTGTCCAACACCGTAACATACATGTCCTGTCCAACATCGTAACATACATGTCCTGTCCAACATCGAAATATACATGTTCTGTCCAACACCGTAACATACATGTCCTGTCCAACATCGTGACTTACATGCCCTTTCCAACACCGTAACATACATGTCCTGTCCAACATCATAACATACATGTCCTGTCCAACACTGTAAAATACATGTCGTGTCAAACACTGTAACATACATGTCCTGTCCAACATCATTATGTACATTTCCTGTCCAACATCGTAATATACGTGTCCTGTCCAACACCGTAACATATATGTCCTGTCCAACATCATAACGTACATGTCCTGTCCAACATCGTAACATACATGTCGTGTCAAACACCGTAACATACATGTCCTGTCCAACATCATAACGTACATTTCCTGTCCAACACTGTAAAATACATGTCGTGTCAAACACCGTAACATACATGTCCTGTCCAACATCATTACGTACATTTCCTGTCCAACATCGTAATATACGTGTCCTGTTCAACACCGTAACATAAATGTCCAGTCCAATATTGTAACATACATGTCCTGTCCAGCACTATAATATACATGTCCTGTCCAACATCGTAACATACATGTCCTGTCCAACACCGTAACATACATGTCCTGTCCAACATCGTAACATACATGTCCTGTCCAACATCGAAATATACATGTTCTGTCCAACACCGTAACATACATGTCCTGTCCAACATCGTGACTTACATGTCCTGTCCAACACCGTAACATACATATCCTGTCCAACATCGTAACATACATGTCCTGTCCAACACTGTAAAATACATGTCGTGTCAAACACCGTAACATACATGTCCTTTCCAACATCATTACGTACATTTCCTGTCCAACATCGTAATATACGTGTCCTGTCCAACACCGTAACATATATGTCCTGTCCAACATCATAACGTACATGTCCCTTCCAACATCGTAACATACATGTCGTGTCAAACACCGTAACATACATGTCCTGTCCAACATCATAACGTACATTTGCTGTCCAACATCGTAACTTACATGTCCTGTCCAACACTTTAACATACATGTCCTGTCCAACATCGTAACTTACATGTCCTGTCCAACACCGTAACATACATGTCCTGTCCAACATCGTAACATACATGTCCTGTCCAACACCGTAACATACATGTCCTTTCCAACACCGTAACATACATGTCCTGTCCAACATTGTAACATACATGTCCTGTCCAACATCGAAATATACATGTTCTGTCCAACACCGTAACATACATGTCCTGTCCAACATCGTGACTGACATGTCCTGTCCAACACCGTAACATACATGTCCTGTCCAACATCGTAACATACATGTCCTGTCCAACATCGAAATATACATGTTCTATCCAACACCGTAACATACATGTCCTGTCCAACATCGTGACTTACATGTCCTGTCCAACATCGTAACATACATGTCCTGTCCAACACTGTAACATACATGTCCTGTCAAACACTGTTACATACATGTCCTGTACAACTCCGTAACATACATGTCCTGTCCAACATCGTAACATACATGTTCTGTCCAACATCGGAACATACATGTCCTGTCCAACACCGTAACATACATGTCCTGTTTAACACCATAACATACATGTCCTGTCCAACACCGTAACATACATGTCCTTTCCAATATCGTAACTTACATGTCCTGTCCAACATCATAACGTACATGTCCTGTCCAACATCGTAACATACATGTCCTGTCAAACACCGTAACATACATGTCCTGTCCAACATCGTAATATACATGTCCTGTCCAATATCATAACTTACATGTCGTGTCCAACACTGTAACATACATGTCCTATCCAACACTGTAACATACATGTCCTGTTCAACACCGTAACATACATGTCCTGTTCAACACCGTAACATAAATGTCCAGTCCAATATCGTAACATACATGTCCTGTCCAACATCATAACGTACATGTCCTGTCCAACACTGTAAAATACATGTCGTGTCAAACACCGTAACATACATGTCCTGTCCAACATCATTACGTAAATTTCCTGTCCAACATCGTAATATACGTGTCCTGTCCAACACCGTAACATATATGTCCTGTCCAACATCATAACGTACATGTCCTGTCCAACATCCTAACATACATGTCGTGTCAAACACCGTAACATACATGTCCTGTCCAACATCGAAATATACATGTTCTGTCCAACACCGTAACATACATGTCCTGTCCAACATCGTGACTTACATGTCCTGTCCAACACCGTATTATACATGTCCTGTCCAACATCGTAACATACATGTCCTGTCCAACACTGTAAAATACATGTCGTGTCAAACACCGTAACATACATGTCCTGTCCAACATCATTACGTACATTTCCTGTCCAACATCGTAATATACGTGTCCTGTCCAACACCGTTACATATATGTCCTGTCCAACATCATAACGTACATGTCCTGTCCAACATCGTAACTTACATGTCCTGTCCAACATCGTAACATACATGTCGTGTCAAACACCGTAACATACATGTCCTGTCCAACATCATAACGTACATTTCCTGTCCAACATCGTAACTTACATGTCCTGTCCAACACTTTAACATACATGTCCTGTCCAACATCGTAACTTACATGTCCTGTCCAACACCGTAACATACATGTCCTGTCCAACATCGTAACATACATGTCCTGTCGAACACCGTAACATACATGTCCTGTCCAACACCGTAACATACATGTCCTGTCCAACATCGTAACATACATGTCCTGTCCAACATCGAAATATACATGTTCTGTCAGACACCGTAACATACATGTCCTGTCCAACATCGTGACTTACATGTCCTGTCCAACACCGTAACATACATGTCCTGTCCAACACCGTAACATACATGTCCTGTCCAGCACTATAATATACATGTCCTGTCCAACATCGTAACATACATGTCCTGTCAAACATCGAAATATACATGTTCTGTCCAACACCGTAACATACATGTCCTGTCCAACATCGTGACTTACATGTCCTGTCCAACATCGTAACATACATGTCCTGTCCAACACTGTAACATACATGTCCTGTCCAACACTGTTACATACATGTCCTGTCCAACTCCGTAACATACATGTCCTGTCCAACATCGTAACATACATGTCCTGTCCAATATCATAACGTACATTTCCTGTCCAACACTGTAACATACATGTCCTATCCAACACTGTAACATACATGTCCTGTTCCACACCATAACATACATGTCCTGTCCAACACCGTAACATACATGTCCTGTCCAACATCGAAATATACATGTTCTGTCCAACACCGTAACATACATGTCCTGTCCAACATCGTGACTTACATGTCCTGTCCAACACCGTAACATACATGTCCCGTCCAACATCGTAAGATACATGTCCTGTCCAACACTGTAAAATACATGTCGTGTCAAACACCGTAACATACATGTCCTGTCCAACATCATTACGTACATTTCCTGTCCAACATCGTAATATACGTGTCCTGTCCAACACCGTTACATATATGTCCTGTCCAACATCATAACGTACATGTCCTGTCCAACATCGTAACTTACATGTCCTGTCCAACATGGTAACATACATGTCGTGTCAAACACCGTAACATACATGTCCTGTCCAACATCATAACGTACATTTCCTGTCCAACATCGTAACTTACATGTCCTGTCCAACACTTTAACATACATGTCCTGTCCAACATCGTAACTTACATGTCCTGTCCAACACCGTAACATACATGTCCTGTCCAACATCGTAACATACATGTCCTGTCGAACACCGTAACATACATGGACTGTCCAACACCGTAACATACATGTCCTGTCCAACATCGTAACATACATGTCCTGTCCAACATCGAAATATACATGTTCTGTCCAACACCGTAACATACATGTCCTGTCCAACATCGTGACTTACATGTCCTGTCCAACACTGTAACATACATGTCCTGTCCAACATCGTAACATACATGTCCTGTCCAACATCGAAATATACATGTTCTATCCAACACCGTAACATACATGTCCTGTCCAACATCGTGACTTACATGTCCTGTCCAACACTGTAACATACATGTCCTGTCCAACACTGTTACATACATGTCCTGTCCAACTCCGTAACATACATGTCCTGTCCAACATCGTAACATACATGTTCTGTCCAACATCGGAACATACATGTCCTGTCCAACACCGTAACATACATGTCCTGTTTAACACCATAACATACATGTCCTGTCCAACACCGTAACATACATGTCCTGTCCAATATCGTAACTTACATGTCCTGTCCAACATCATAACGTACATGTCCTGTCCAACATCGTAACATACATGTCCTGTCCAACACCGTAACATACATGTCCTGTCCAACATCGTAACATACATGTCCTGTCCAATATCATAACTTACATGTCCTGTCCAACACTGTAACATACATGTCCTGTCCAACACTGTAACATACATGTCCTGTTCAACACCGTAACATACATGTCCTGTTCAACACCGTAACATAAATGTCCTGTCCAATATCGTAACTTACATGTCCTGTCCAACACTGTAACATACATGTCCTGTCCAACATCATAACGTACATGTCCTGTCCAACACTGTAAAATACATGTCGTGTCAAACACCGTAACATACATGTCCTGTCCAACATCATTACGTACATTTCCTGTCCAACATCGTAATATACGTGTCCTGTCCAACACGTAACATATATGTCCTGTCCAACATCATAACGTACATGTCCTGTCCAACATCGTAACATACATGTCCTGTCCAATATCATAACTTACATGTCCTGTCCAACACTGTAACATACATGTCCTATCCAACACTGTAACATACATGTCCTGTTCCACACCATAACATACATGTCCTGTCCAACACCGTAACATACATGTCCTGTCCAACATCGAAATATACATGTTCTGTCCAACACCGTAACATACATGTCCTGTCCAACATCGTGACTTACATGTCCTGTCCAACACCGTAACATACATGTCCTGTCCAACATCGTAACATACATGTCCTGTCCAACACTGTTACATACATGTCCTGTCAAACTCCGTAACATACATGTCCTGTCCAACATCGTAACATACATGTTCTGTCCAACATCGGAACATACATGTCCTGTCCAACACCGTAACATACATGTCCTGTCTAACACCATAACATACATGTCCTGTCCAACATCGTAACATACATGTCCTGTCCAACACCGTAACATACATGTCCTGTCCAACAGCATAACATACATGTCCTGTCTAACATCATAACGTACATGTCCTGTCCAACACCGTAACATACATGTCCTGTCCAACACTTTAACATACATGTCCTGTCCAACACTGTAACATACATGTCCTGTCCAACATCGGAACATACATGTCCTGTCCAACACTTTAACATACATGTCGTGTCCAACACTATAACATACATGTCCTGTCCAACATCGTAACATACATGTCCTGTCCAATATCGTAACTTACATGTCCTGTCCAACACTATAACATACATATCCTGTTCAACATCATAACATACATGTCCTGTCCAAAATCATGACGTACATGTCCTGTCCAACACCACAACATACATGTCCTATCCAACACCGTAACTTACATGTCTTTTCCGACACCGTAACATACATGTCCTGTCCAACATCAAAACATAAATGTTCTGTCCAACACCGTAACATACATGTCCTGTCCAACACCGTAACATACATGTTATGTCCAACACCGTAACATATATGTCTTGTCCAACATGGTAACTTACATGTCCTGTCCAACATCGTAACATACATGTCCTGTCCAACACTGTAACATACCTATCCTGTCTAACATCATAACGTACATGTCCTGTCCAACACCGTTACATACATGTCCTGTCCAACACCGTAACATACATGTACTGTCTAACATCATAACGTACATGTCCTGTCCAACACCGTAACATACATGTCCTGTCCAAAAACGCAACATACCTGTCCTGTCCAACACCGTAACATACATCTCCTGTCCAACAGTGTAACATACATTGCCTGCCCAACACCGTAACATACATGTCCTGTCCAAAAATGTAACATACATGTCCTGTCCAATATCGTAACTTACATGTCCTGTCCAAAACTTTAACATACATGTCCTGTCCAAAATTGTAACATACATGTCCTGTCCAATATCGTAACTTACATGTCCTGTCCAAAACTGTAACATACATGTCCTGTCCAAAATTGTAACATACATGTCCTGTCCAACATCGTAACATACATGTACTGTCAAACACCGTAACATACATGTCCTGTCCAACATCGTAACATACATGTCCTGTCCAATATCGTAACTTACATGTCCTGTCCAACATCATAACGTACATGTCCTGTCCAACATCGTAACATACATGTCCTGTCAAACACCGTAACATACATGTCCTGTCCAACATCGTAACATACATGTCCTGTCCAATATCGTAACTTACATGTCCTGTCAACATCATAACGTACATGTCCTGTCCAACATCGTAACATACATGTCCTGTCAAACACCGTAACATACATGTCCTGTCCAACATCGTAACATACATGTCCTGTCCAATATCATAACTTACATGTCCTGTCCAACACTGTAACATACATGTCCTATCCAACACTTTAACATACATGTCCTGTTCAACACCATAACATACATGTCCTGTCCAACACCGTAACATACATGTCTTTTCCGACACCGTAACATACATGTCCTGTCCAACATCAAAACATAAATGTTCTGTCCAACACCGTAACATACATGTCCTGTCCAACATGGTAACTTACATTTCCTGTCCAACATCGTAACATACATGTCCTGTCCAACACCGTAACATACATGTCCTGTCTAACATCAAAACGTACATGTCCTGTCCAACACCGTAACATACATGTCCTGTCCAACACCGTAACATACATGTCCTGTCCAATATCGTAACTTACATGTCCTGTCCAACATCATAACGTACATGTCCTGTCCAACATCGTAACATACATGTCCTGTCCAATATCGTAACTTACATGTCCTGTCCAACATCATAACGTACATGTCCTGTCCAACATCGTGACTTACATGTCCTGTCCAACACCGTAACATACATGTCCTGTCCAACATCGTAACATACATGTCCTGTCCAACACTGTAAAATACATGTCGTGTCAAACACCGTAACATACATGTCCTGTCCAACATCATTATGTACATTTACTGTCCAACATCGTAATATACGTGTCCTGTCCAACACCGTAACATATATGTCCTGTCCAACATCATAACGTACATGTCCTGTCCAACATCGTAACATACATGTCGTTTCAAACACCGTAACATACATGTCCTGTCCAACATCATAACGTACATTTCCTGTCCAACATCGTAACTTACATGTCCTGTCCAACACTTTAACATACATGTCCTGTCCAACATCGTAACTTACATGTCCTGTCCAACACCGTAACATACATGTCTTCTCCAACATCGTAACATACATGTCCTGTCCAACACCGTAACATACATGTCCTGTCCAACACCGTAACATACATGTCCTGTCCAGCACTATAATATACATGTCCTGTCCAACATCGTAACATACATGTCCTGTCCAACACCGTAACATACATGTCCTGTCCAACATCGTAACATACATGTCCTGTCCAACATCGAAATATACATGTTCTGTCCAACACCGTAACATACATGTCCTGTCCAACATCGTGACTTACATGTCCTGTCCAACACCGTAACATACATGTCCTGTCCAACATCGTAACATACATGTCCTGTCCAACACTGTAAAATACATGTCGTGTCAAACACCGTAACATACATGTCCTGTCCAACATCATTACGTACATTTCCTGTCCAACATCGTAATATACGTGTCCTGTCCAACACCGTAACATATATGTCCTGTCCAACATCATAACGTACATGTCCTTTCCAACATCGTAACATACATGTCGTGTCAAACACCGTAACATACATGTCCTGTCCAACATCATAACGTACATTTCCTGTCCAACATCGTAACTTACATGTCCTGTCCAACACTTTAACATACATGTCCTGTCCAACATCGTAACTTACATGTCCTGTCCAACACCGTAACATACATGTCCTGTCCAACATCGTAACATACATGTCCTGTCCAACACCGTAACATACATGTCCTGTCCAACACCGTAACATACATGTCCTGTCCAACATCGTAACATACATGTCCTGTCCAACATCGAAATATACATGTTCTGTCCAACACCGTAACATACATGTCCTGTCCAACATCGTGACTTACATGTCCTGTCCAACACCGTAACATACATGTCCTGTCCAACATCGTAACATACATGTCCTGTCCAACATCGAAATATACATGTTCTATCCAACACCGTAACATACATGTCCTGTCCAACATCGTGATTTACATGTCCTGTCCAACATCGTAACATACATGTCCTTTCCAACACTGTAACATACATGTCCTGTCCAACACTGTTACGTACATGTCCTGTACAACTCCGTAACATACATGTCCTGTCCAACATCGTAACATACATGTTCTGTCCAACATCGGAACATACATGTCCTGTCCAACACCGTAACATACATGTCCTGTTTAACACCATAACATACATGTCCTGTCCAACACCGTAACATACATGTCCTGTCCAATATTGTAACTTACATGTCCTTTCCAACATCGGAACATACATGTCCTGTCCAACATCGTAACATACATGTCCTGTCAAACACCGTAACATACATGTCCTGTCCAACATCGTAATGTACATGTCCTGTCCAACATCATAACTTACATGTCCTGTCCAACACTGTAACATACATGTCCTATCCAACACTGTAACATACATGTCCTGTTCAACACCGTAACATACATGTCCTGTTCAACACCGTAACATAAATGTCCAGTCCAATATCGTAACTTACATGTCCTGTCCAACACTGTAACATACATGTCCTGTCCAACATCATAACGTACATGTCCTGTCCAACACTGTAAAATACATGTCGTGTCAAACACTGTAACATACATGTCCTGTCCAACATCATAACGTACATGTCCTGTCCAACATCCTAACATACATGTCGTGTCAAACACCGTAACATACATGTCCTGTCCAACATCGAAATATACATGTTCTGTCCAACACCGTAACATACATGTCCTGTCCAACATCGTGACTTACATGTCCTGTCCAACACCGTAACATACATGTCCTGTCCAACATCGTAACATACATGTCCTGTCCAACACTGTAAAATACATGTCGTGTCAAACACCGTAACATACATGTCCTGTCCAACATCATTACGTACATTTCCTGTCCAACATCGTAATATACGTGTCCTGTCCAACACCATTACATATATGTCCTGTCCAACATCATAACGTACATGTCCTGTCCAACATCGTAACTTACATGTCCTGTCCAACATCGTAACATACATGTCATGTCAAACACCGTAACATACATGTCCTGTCCAACATCATAACGTACATTTCCTGTCCAACATCGTAACTTACATGTCCTGTCCAACACTTTAACATACATGTCCTGTCCAACATCGTAACTTACATGTCCTGTCCAACACCGTAACATACATGTCCTGTCCAACATCGTAACATACATGTCCTGTCCAACACCGTAACATACATGTCCTGTCCAACACCGTAACATACATGTCCTGTCCAACATCGTAACATACATGTCCTGTCCAACATCGAAATATACATGTTCTGTCCAACACCGTAACATACATGTCCTGTCCAACATCGTGACTTACATGTCCTGTCCAACACTGTAACATACATGTCCTGTCCAACATCGTAACATACATGTCCTGTCCAACATCGAAATATACATGTTCTATCCAACACCGTAACATACATGTCCTGTCCAACATCGTGACTTACATGTCCTGTCCAACATCGTAACATACATGTCCTGTCCAACACTGTAACATACATGTCCTGTCCAACACTGTTACATACATGTCCTGTCTAACTCCGTAACATACATGTCCTGTCCAACATCGTAACATACATGTTCTGTCCAACATCGGAACATACATGTCCTGTCCAACACCGTAACATACATGTCCTGTTTAACACCATAACATACATGTCCTGTCCAACACCGTAACATACATGTCCTGTCCAATATCGTAACTTACATGTCCTGTCCAACATCATAACGTACATGTCCTGTCCAACATCGTAACATACATGTCCTGTCCAACACCGTAACATACATGTCCTGTCCAACATCGTAACATACATGTCCTGTCCAATATCATAACTTACATGTCCTGTCCAACACTGTAACATACATGTCCTGTCCAACACTGTAACATACATGTCCTGTTCAACACCGTAACATACATGTCCTGTTCAACACCGTAACATAAATGTCCTGTCCAATATCGTAACTTACATGTCCTGTCCAACACTGTAACATACATGTCCTGTCCAACATCATAACGTACATGTCCTGTCTAACACTGTCAAATACATGTCGTGTCAAACACCGTAACATACATGTCCTGTCCAACATCATTACGTACATTTCCTGTCCAACATCGTAATATACGTGTCCTGTCCAACACCGTAACATACATGTCCTATCCAACATCGTGACTTACATGTCCTGTCCAACATCGTAACATACATGTCCTGTCCAACACTGTAACATACATGTCCTGTCCAACACTGTTACATACATGTCCTGTCCAACTCCGTAACATACATGTCCTGTCCAACATCGTAACATACATGTTCTGTCCAACATCGGAACATACATGTCCTGTCCAACACCGTAACATACATGTCCTGTTTAACACCATAACATACATGTCCTGTCCAACACCGTAACATACATGTCCTGTCCAATATCGTAACTTACATGTCCTGTCCAACATCATAACGTACATGTCCTGTCCAACATCGTAACATACATGTCCTGTCCAACACCGTAACATACATGTCCTGTCCAACATCGTAACATACATGTCCTGTCCAATATCATAACTTACATGTCCTGTCCAACACTGTAACATACATGTCCTATCCAACACTGTAACATACATGTCCTGTTCAACACCGTAACATACATGTCCTGTTCAACACCGTAACATAAATGTCCTGTCCAATATCGTAACTTACATGTCCTGTCCAACACTGTAACATACATGTCCTGTCCAACATCATAACGTACATGTCCTGTCTAACACTGTAAAATACATGTCGTGTCAAACACCGTAACATACATGTCCTGTCCAACATCATTACGTACATTTCCTGTCCAACATCGTAATATACGTGTCCTGTCCAACACCGTAACATATATGTCCTGTCCAACATCATAACGTACATGTCCTGTCCAACATCGTAACATACATGTCGTGTCAACCACCGTAACATACATGTCCTGTTCAACACCGTAACATAAATGTCCTGTCCAATATCGTAACTTACATGTCCTGTCCAACACTGTAACATACATGTCCTGTCCAACATCATAACGTACATGTCCTGTCTAACACTGTAAAATACATGTCGTGTCAAACACCGTAACATACATGTCCTGTCCAACATCATTACGTACATTTCCTGTCCAACATCGTAATATACGTGTCCTGTCCAACACCGTAACATATATGTCCTGTCCAACATCATAACGTACATGTCCTGTCCAACATCGTAACATACATGTCCTGTCCAACATCGTAACATACATGTCCTGTCCAACACCGTAACATACATGTCCTGTCCAACACCGTAACATACATGTCCTGTCCAGCACTATAATATACATGTCCTGTCCAACATCGTAACATACATGTCCTGTCCAACATCGTAACATACATGTCCTGTCCAATATCGTAACTTACATGTCCTGTCCAACATCATAACGTACATGTCCTGTCCAACATCGTAACATACATGTCCTGTCAAACACCGTAACATACATGTCCTGTCCAACATCGTAACATACATGTCCTTTCCAATATCATAACTTACATGTCCTGTCCAACACTGTAACATACATGTCCTATCCAACACTGTAACATACATGTCCTGTTCAACACCGTAATATACATGTCCTGTTCAACACCGTAACATAAATGTCCTGTCGAATATCGTAACTTACATGTCCTGTCCAACACTGTAACATACATGTCCTGTCCAACATCATAACGTACATGTCCTGTCCAAAACTGTAAAATACATGTCGTGTCAAACACCGTAACATACATGTCCTGTCCAACATCATTACGTAAATTTCCTGTCCAACATCGAAATATACGTGTCCTGTCCAACACCGTAACATATATGTCCTGTCCAACATCATAACGTACATGTCCTGTCCAACATCGTAACTTACATGTCCTGTCCAACACTTTAACATACATGTCCTGTCCAACATCGTAACTTACATGTCCTGTCCAACACCGTAACATACATGTCCTGTCCAACATCGTAACATACATGTCCTGTCCAACACCGTAACATACATGTCCTGTCCAACACCGTAACATACATGACCTGTCCAGCACTATAATATACATGTCCTGTCCAACATCGTAACATACATGTCCTGTCCAACATCGAAATATACATGTTCTGTCCAACACCGTAACATACATGTCCTGTCCAACATCGTGACTTACATGTCCTGTCCAACATCGTAACATACATGTCCTGTCCAACACTGTAACATACATGTCCTGTCCAACACTGTTACATACATGTCCTGTGCAACTCCGTAACATACATGTCCTGTCCAACATCGTAACATACATGTTCTGTCCAACATCGTAACATACATGTCCTGTCCAACACCGTAACATACATGTCCTGTCCAACACCATAACATACATGTCCTGTCTAACATCATAACGTACATGTCCTGTCCAACACCGTAAGATACATGTCCTGTCCAACACTTGAACATACATGTCCTGTCCAACACTGTAACATACATGTCCTGTCCAACATCGGAACATACATGTCCTGTCCAACACTTTAACATACATGTCGTGTCCAACACCATAACATACATGTCCTGTCCAACATCGTAACATACATGTCCTGTCCAATATCGTAACTTACATGTCCTGTCCAACACTATAACATACATATCCTGTTCAACATCATAACATACATGTCCTGTCCAACATCATGACGTACATGTCCTGTCCAACACCACAAAATACATGTCCTGTCCAACACCGTAACATACATGTCTTTTCCGACACCGTAACATACATGTCCTGTCCAACATCAACACATAAATGTTCTGTCCAACACCGTAACATACATGTCCTGTCCAACACCCTAACATACATGTTATGTCCAACACCGTAACATATATGTCCTGTCCAACATGGTAACTTACGTGTCCTGTCCAACATCGTAACATACATGTCCTGTCCAACACTGTAACATACATGTCCTGTCCAACATCATAACGTACATGTCCTGTCCAACACCGTTACATACATGTCCTGTCCAACACCGTAACATACATCTACTGTCTAACATCATAACGTACATGTCCTCTCCAACACCGTAACATACATGTCCTGTCCAACACCGCAACATACATGTCCTGTCCAACATCGTAACATACATGTCCTGTCCAATATCGTAACTTACATGTCCTGTCCAACATCATAACGTACATGTCCTGTCCAACATCGTAACATACATGTCCTGTCAAACACCGTAACATACATGTCCTGTCCAACATCGTAACATACATGTCCTGTCCAATATCATAACTTACATGTCCTGTCCAACACTGTAACATACATGTCCTATCCAACACTGTAACATACATGTCCTGTTCAACACCATAACACACATGTCCTGTCCAAATCCGTAACATACATGTCTTTTCCGACACCGTAATATACATGTCCTGTCCAACATCAAAACATAAATGTTCTGTCCAACACCGTAAGATACATGTCCTGTCCAACATGGTAACTTACATGTCCTGTCCAACATCGTAACATACATGTCCTGTCCAACACCGTAACATACATGTCCTGTCTAACATCATAACGTACATGTCCTGTCCAACACCGTAACATACATGTCCTGTCCAACACCGCAACATACCTGTCCTGTCCAACAGTGTAACATACATGTCCTTTCCAACAGTGTAACATACATCGCCTGCCCAACACCGTAACATACATGTCCTGTCCAATATCGTAACTTACATGTCCTGTCCAACATCATAACGTACATGTCCTGTCCAACATCGTAACATACATGTCCTGTCAAACACCGTAACATACATGTCCTGTCCAACATCGTAACATACATGTCCTGTCCAATATCGTAACTTACATGTCCTGTCCAACATCATAACGTACATGTCCTGTCCAACATCGTAACATACATGTCCTGTCAAACACCGTAACATACATGTCCTGTCCAACATCGTAACATACATGTCCTGTCCAATATCATAACTTACATGTCCTGTCCAACACTGTAACATACATGTCCTATCCAACACTGTAACATACATGTCCTGTTCAACACCGTAACATAAATGTCCTGTTCAACACCGTAACATAAATGTCCTGTCCAACATCATAACGTACATGTCCTGTCCAACATCGTAACATACATGTCGTGTCAAACACCGTAACATACATGTCCTGTCCAACATCATAACGTACATTTCCTGTCAAACATCGTAACTTACATGTCCTGTCCAACACTTTAACATACATGTCCTGTCCAACATCGTAACGTACATGTCCTGTCAAACACCGTAACATACATGTCCTGTCCAATATCGTAACTTACATGTCCTGTCCAAAACTGTAACATACATGTCCTGTCCAACACCGTAACATACATGTCCTGTCCAAAATTGTAACATACATGTCCTGTCCAACATTGTAACATACATGTCCTGTCAAACACCGTAACATACATGTCCTGTCCAACATCGTAACATACATGTCCTGTCCAATATCGTAACTTACATGTCGTGTCCAACATCATAACGTACATGTCCTGTCCAACATCGTAACATACATGTCCTGTCAAACACCGTAACGTACATGTCCTGTCCAACATCGTAACATACATGTCCTGTCCAGTATCATAACTTACATGTCCTGTCCAACACTGTAACATACATGTCCTATCCAACACTGTAACATACATGTCCTGTTCAACACCGTAACATACATTTCCTTTTCAACACCGTAACATAAATGTCCTGTCCAATATCGTAACGTACATGTCCTGTCCAACACTGTAACATACATGTCCTGTCCAACATCATAACGTACATGTCCTGTCCAACACTGTAAAATACATGTCGTGTCAAACACCGTAACATACATGTCCTGTCCAACATCATTACGTACATTTCCTGTCCAGCATCGTAATATACGTGTCCTGTCCAACACCGTAACATATATGTCCTGTCCAACATCATAACGTACATGTCCTGTCCAACATCGTAACATACATGTCGTGTCAAACACCGTAACATACATGTCCTGTCCAACATCATAACGTACATTTCCTGTCCAACATCGTAACTTACATGTCCTGTCCAACACTTTAACATACATGTCCTGTCCAACATCGTAACTTACATGTCCTGTCCAACATCATAACGTACATTTCCTGTCCAATATCGTAACTTACATGTCCTGTCCAACACTTTAACATACATGTCCTGTCCAACATCGTAACTTACATGTCCTGTCCAACACCGTAACATAAATGTCCTGTCCAACATCATAACGTACATGTCCTGTCCAACATCGTAACATACATGTCGTGTCAAACACCGTAACATACATGTCCTGTTCAACATCATAACGTACATTTCCTGTCAAACATCGTAACTTACATGTCCTGTCCAACACTTTAACATACATGTCCTGTCCAACATCGTAACGTACATGTCCTGTCAAACACCGTAACATACATGTCCTGTCCAATATCGTAACTTACATGTCCTGTCCAAAACTGTAACATACATGTCCTGTCCAACACCGTAACATACATGTCCTGTCCAAAATTGTAACATACATGTCCTGTCCAACATTGTAACATACATGTCCTGTCAAACACCGTAACATACATGTCCTGTCCAACATCGTAACATACATGTCCTGTCCAATATCGTAACTTACATGTCGTGTCCAACATCATAACGTACATGTCCTGTCCAACATCGTAACATACATGTCCTGTCAAACACCGTAACGTACATGTCCTGTCCAACATCGTAACATACATGTCCTGTCCAGTATCATAACTTACATGTCCTGTCCAACACTGTAACATACATGTCCTATCCAACACTGTAACATACATGTCCTGTTCAACACCGTAACATACATTTCCTTTTCAACACCGTAACATAAATGTCCTGTCCAATATCGTAACGTACATGTCCTGTCCAACACTGTAACATACATGTCCTGTCCAACATCATAACGTACATGTCCTGTCCAACACTGTAAAATACATGTCGTGTCAAACACCGTAACATACATGTCCTGTCCAACATCATTACGTACATTTCCTGTCCAGCATCGTAATATACGTGTCCTGTCCAACACCGTAACATATATGTCCTGTCCAACATCATAACGTACATGTCCTGTCCAACATCGTAACATACATGTCGTGTCAAACACCGTAACATACATGTCCTGTCCAACATCATAACGTACATTTCCTGTCCAACATCGTAACTTACATGTCCTGTCCAACACTTTAACATACATGTCCTGTCCAACATCGTAACTTACATGTCCTGTCCAACATCATAACGTACATTTCCTGTCCAACATCGTAACTTACATGTCCTGTCCAACACTTTAACATACATGTCCTGTCCAACATCGTAACTTACATGTCCTGTCCAACACCGTAACATACATGTCCTGTCCAACATCGTAACATACATGTCCTGTCCAACACCGTAACATACATGTCCTGTCCAACACCGTAACATACATGTCCTGTCCAACATCGTAACATACATGTCCTGTCCAACATCGAAATATACATGTTCTGTCCAACACCGTAACATACATGTCCTGTCCAACATCGTGACTTACATGTCCTGTCCAACACCGTAACATACATGTCCTGTCCAACATCGTAACATACATGTCCTGTCCAACATCGAAATATACATGTTCTATCCAACACCGTAACATACATGTCCTGTCCAACATCGTGATTTACATGTCCTGTCCAACATCGTAACATACATGTCCTTTCCAACACTGTAACATACATGTCCTGTCCAACACTGTTACATACATGTCCTGTACAACTCCGTAACATACATGTCCTGTCCAACATCGTAACATACATGTTCTTTCCAACATCGGAACATACATGTCCTGTCCAACACCGTAACATACATGTCCTGTTTAACACCATAACATACATGTCCTGTCCAACACCGTAACATACATGTCCTGTCCAATATCGTAACTTACATGTCCTGTCCAACATCGGAACATACATGTCCTGTCCAACATCGTAACATACATGTCCTGTCAAACACCGTAACATACATGTCCTGTCCAACATCGTAATGTACATGTCCTGTCCAATATCATAACTTACACATCCTGTCCAACACTGTAACATACATGTCATATCCAACACTGTAACATACATGTCCTGTTCAACACCGTAACATACATGTCCTGTTCAACACCGTAACATAAATGTCCAGTCCAATATCGTAACTTACATGTCCTGTCCAACACTGTAACATACATGTCCTGTCCAACATCATAACGTACATGTCCTGTCCAACACTGTAAAATACATGTCGTGTCAAACACCGTAACATACATGTCCTGTCCAACATCATAACGTACATGTCCTGTCCAACATCCTAACATACATGTCGTGTCAAACACCGTAACATACATGTCCTGTCCAACATCATTACGTACATTTCCTGTCCAGCATCGTAATATACGTGTCCTGTCCAACACCGTAACATATATGTCCTGTCCAACATCATAACGTACATGTCCTGTCCAACATCGTAACATACATGTCGTGTCAAACACCGTAACATACATGTCCTGTCCAACATCATAACGTACATTTCCTGTCCAACATCGTAACTTACATGTCCTGTCCAACACTTTAACATACATGTCCTGTCCAACATCGTAACTTACATGTCCTGTCCAACATCATAACGTACATTTCCTGTCCAACATCGTAACTTACATGTCCTGTCCAACACTTTAACATACATGTCCTGTCCAACATCGTAACTTACATGTCCTGTCCAACACCGTAACATACATGTCCTGTCCAACATCGTAACATACATGTCCTGTCCAACACCGTAACATACATGTCCTGTCCAACACCGTAACATACATGTCCTGTCCAACATCGTAACATACATGTCCTGTCCAACATCGAAATATACATGTTCTGTCCAACACCGTAACATACATGTCCTGTCCAACATCGTGACTTACATGTCCTGTCCAACACCGTAACATACATGTCCTGTCCAACATCGTAACATACATGTCCTGTCCAACATCGAAATATACATGTTCTATCCAACACCGTAACATACATGTCCTGTCCAACATCGTGATTTACATGTCCTGTCCAACATCGTAACATACATGTCCTTTCCAACACTGTAACATACATGTCCTGTCCAACACTGTTACATACATGTCCTGTACAACTCCGTAACATACATGTCCTGTCCAACATCGTAACATACATGTTCTGTCCAACATCGGAACATACATGTCCTGTCCAACACCGTAACATACATGTCCTGTTTAACACCATAACATACATGTCCTGTCCAACACCGTAACATACATGTCCTGTCCAATATCGTAACTTACATGTCCTGTCCAACATCGGAACATACATGTCCTGTCCAACATCGTAACATACATGTCCTGTCAAACACCGTAACATACATGTCCTGTCCAACATCGTAATGTACATGTCCTGTCCAATATCATAACTTACACATCCTGTCCAACACTGTAACATACATGTCATATCCAACACTGTAACATACATGTCCTGTTCAACACCGTAACATACATGTCCTGTTCAACACCGTAACATAAATGTCCAGTCCAATATCGTAACTTACATGTCCTGTCCAACACTGTAACATACATGTCCTGTCCAACATCATAACGTACATGTCCTGTCCAACACTGTAAAATACATGTCGTGTCAAACACCGTAACATACATGTCCTGTCCAACATCATAACGTACATGTCCTGTCCAACATCCTAACATACATGTCGTGTCAAACACCGTAACATACATGTCCTGTCCAACATCGAAATATACATGTTCTGTCCAACACCGTAACATACATGTCCTGTCCAACATCGTGACTTACATGTCCTGTCCAACACCGTAACATACATGTCCTGTCCAACATCGTAACATACATGTCCTGTCCAACACTGTAAAATACATGTCGTGTCAAACACCGTAACATACATGTCCTGTCCAACATCATTACGTACATTTCCTGTCCAACATCGTAATATACGTGTCCTGTCCAACACCGTTACATATATGTCCTGTCCAACATCATAACGTACATGTCCTGTCCAACATCGTAACTTACATGTCCTGTCCAACATCGTAACATACATGTCATGTCAAACACCGTAACATACATGTCCTGTCCAACATCATAACGTACATTTCCTGTCCAACATCGTAACTTACATGTCCTGTCAAACACTTTAACATACATGTCCTGTCCAACATCGTAACTTACATGTCCTGTCCAACACCGTAACATACATGTCCTGTCCAACATCGTAACATACATGTCCTGTCCAACACCGTAACATACATGTCCTGTCCAACACCGTAACATACATGTCCTGTCCAACATCGTAACATACATGTCCTGTCCAACATCGAAATATACATGTTCTGTCCAACACCGTAACATACATGTCCTGTCCAACATCGTGACTTACATGTCCTGTCCAACACTGTAACATACATGTCCTGTCCAACATCGTAACATACATGTCCTGTCCAACATCGAAATATACATGTTCTATCCAACACCGTAACATACATGTCCTGTCCAACATCGTGACTTACATGTCCTGTCCAACATCGTAACATACATGTCCTGTCCAACACTGTAACATACATGTCCTGTCCAACACTGTTACATACATGTCCTGTCCAACTCCGTAACATACATGTCCTGTCCAACATCGTAACATACATGTTCTGTCCAACATCGGAACATACATGTCCTGTCCAACACCGTAACATACATGTCCTGTTTAACACCATAACATACATGTCCTGTCCAACACCGTAACATACATGTCCTGTCCAATATCGTAACTTACATGTCCTGTCCAACATCATAACGTACATGTCCTGTCCAACATCGTAACATACATGTCCTGTCCAACACCGTAACATACATGTCCTGTCCAACATCGTAACATACATGTCCTGTCCAATATCATAACTTACATGTCCTGTCCAACACTGTAACATACATGTCCTATCCAACACTGTAACATACATGTCCTGTTCAACACCGTAACATACATGTCCTGTTCAACACCGTAACATAAATGTCCTGTCCAATATCGTAACTTACATGTCCTGTCCAACACTGTAACATACATGTCCTGTCCAACATCATAACGTACATGTCCTGTCTAACACTTTCAAATACATGTCGTGTCAAACACCGTAACATACATGTCCTGTCCAACATCATTACGTACATTTCCTGTCCAACATCGTAATATACGTGTCCTGTCCAACACCGTAACATACATGTCCTGTCCAACATCGTGACTTACATGTCCTGTCCAACATCGTAACATACATGTCCTGTCCAACACTGTAACATACATGTCCTGTCCAACACTGTTACATACATGTCCTGTCCAACTCCGTAACATACATGTCCTGTCCAACATCGTAACATACATGTTCTGTCCAACATCGGAACATACATGTCCTGTCCAACACCGTAACATACATGTCCTGTTTAACACCATAACATACATGTCCTGTCCAACACCGTAACATACATGTCCTGTCCAATATCGTAACTTACATGTCCTGTCCAACATCATAACGTACATGTCCTGTCCAACATCGTAACATACATGTTCTGTCCAACATCGGAACATACATGTCCTGTCCAACACCGTAACATACATGTCCTGTTTAACACCATAACATACATGTCCTGTCCAACACCGTAACATACATGTCCTGTCCAATATCGTAACTTACATGTCCTGTCCAACATCATAACATACATGTCCAATCCAACACTGTAACATACATGTCCTGTCCAACACCGTAACATAAATGTCCTGTCCAATATCGTAACTTACATGTCCTGTCCAACACTGTAACATACATGTCCTGTCCAACATCATAACGTACATGTCCTGTCCAACACTGTAAAATACATGTCGTGTCAAACACCGTAACATACATGTCCTGTCCAACATCATTACGTACATTTCCTGTCCAACATCGTAATATACGTGTCCTGTCCAACACCGTAACATATATGTCCTGTCCAACATCATAACGTACATGTCCTGTCCAACATCGTAACATACATGTCGTGTCAAACACCGTAACATACATGTCCTTTCCAACAACATAACGTACATTTCTTGTCCAACATCGTAACTTACATGTCCTGTCCAACACTTTAACATACATGTCCTGTCCAACATCGTAACTTACATGTCCTGTCCAACACCGTAACATACATGTCCTGTCCAACATCGTAACATACATGTCCTGTCCAACACCGTAACATACATGTCCTGTCCAACACCGTAACATACATGTCCTGTCCAGCACTATAATATACATGTCCTGTCCAACATCGTAACATACATGTCCTGTCCAATATCGTAACTTACATGTCCTGTCCAACATCATAACGTACATGTCCTGTCCAACATCGTAACATACATGTCCTGTCAAACACCGTAACATACATGTCCTGTCCAACATCGTAACATACATGTCCTGTCCAATATCATAACTTACATGTCCTGTCCAACACTGTAACATACATGTCCTATCCAACACTGTAACATACATGTCCTGTTCAACACCGTAATATACATGTCCTGTTCAACACCGTAACATAAATGTCCTGTCCAATATCGTAACTTACATGTCCTGTCCAACACTGTAACATACATGTCCTGTCCAACATCATAACGTACATGTCCTGTCCAACACTGTAAAATACATGTCGTGTCAAACACCGTAACATACATGTCCTGTCCAACATCATAACGTACATGTCCTGTCCAACATCCTAACATACATGTCGTGTCAAACACCGTAACATACATGTCCTGTCCAACATCGAAATATACATGTTCTGTCCAACACCGTAACATACATGTCCTGTCCAACATCGTGACTTACATGTCCTGTCCAACACCGTAACATACATGTCATGTCCAACATCGTAACATACATGTCCTGTCCAACACTGTAAAATACATGTCGTGTCAAACACCGTAACATACATGTCCTGTCCAACATCATTACGTACATTTCCTGTCCAACATCGTAATATACGTGTCCTGTCCAACACCGTTACATATATGTCCTGTCCAACATCATAACGTACATGTCCTGTCCAACATCGTAACTTACATGTCCTGTCCAACATCGTAACATACATGTCATGTCAAACACCGTAACATACATGTCCTGTCCAACATCATAACGTACATTTCCTGTCCAACATCGTAACTTACATGTCCTGTCAAACACTTTAACATACATGTCCTGTCCAACATCGTAACTTACATGTCCTGTCCAACACCGTAACATACATGTCCTGTCCAACATCGTAACATACATGTCCTGTCCAACACCGTAACATACATGTCCTGTCCAACACCGTAACATACATGTCCTGTCCAACATCGTAACATACATGTCCTGTCCAACATCGAAATATACATGTTCTGTCCAACACCGTAACATACATGTCCTGTCCAACATCGTGACTTACATGTCCTGTCCAACACTGTAACATACATGTCCTGTCCAACATCGTAACATACATGTCCTGTCCAACATCGAAATATACATGTTCTATCCAACACCGTAACATACATGTCCTGTCCAACATCGTGACTTACATGTCCTGTCCAACATCGTAACATACATGTCCTGTCCAACACTGTAACATACATGTCCTTTCCAACACTGTTACATACATGTCCTGTCCAACTCCGTAACATACATGTCCTGTCCAACATCGTAACATACATGTTCTGTCCAACATCGGAACATACATGTCCTGTCCAACACCGTAACATACATGTCCTGTTTAACACCATAACATACATGTCCTGTCCAACACCGTAACATACATGTCCTGTCCAATATCGTAACTTACATGTCCTGTCCAACATCATAACGTACATGTCCTGTCCAACATCGTAACATACATGTCCTGTCCAACACCGTAACATACATGTCCTGTCCAACATCGTAACATACATGTCCTGTCCAATATCATAACTTACATGTCCTGTCCAACACTGTAACATACATGTCCTATCCAACACTGTAACATACATGTCCTGTTCAACACCGTAACATACATGTCCTGTTCAACACCGTAACATAAATGTCCTGTCCAATATCGTAACTTATATGTCCTGTCCAACACTGTAACATACATGTCCTGTCCAACATCATTACGTACATGTCCTGTCTAACACTGTCAAATACATGTCGTGTCAAACACCGTAACATACATGTCCTGTCCAACATCATTACGTACATTTCCTGTCCAACATCGTAATATACGTGTCCTGTCCAACACCTTAACATACATGTCCTGTCCAACATCGTGACTTACATGTCCTGTCCAACATCGTAACATACATGTCCTGTCCAACACTGTAACATACATGTCCTGTCCAACACTGTTACATACATGTCCTGTCCAACTCCGTAACATACATGTCCTGTCCAACATCGTAACATACATGTTCTGTCCAACATCGGAACATACATGTCCTGTCCAACACCGTAACATACATGTCCTGTTTAACACCATAACATACATGTCCTGTCCAACACCGTAACATACATGTCCTGTCCAATATCGTAACTTACATGTCCTGTCCAACATCATAACGTACATGTCCTGTCCAACATCGTAACATACATGTCCTGTCCAACACCGTAACATACATGTCCTGTCCAACATCGTAACATACATGTCCTGTCCAATATCATAACTTACATGTCCTGTCCAACACTGTAACATACATGTCCAATCCAACACTGTAACATACATGTCCTGTTCAACACCGTAACATACATGTCCTGTTCAACACCGTAACATAAATGTCTTGTCCAATATCGTAACTTACATGTCCTGTCCAACACTGTAACATACATGTCCTGTCCAACATCATAACGTACATGTCCTGTCTAACACTGTAAAATACATGTCGTGTCAAACACCGTAACATACATGTCCTGTCCAACATCATTACGTACATTTCCTGTCCAACATCGTAATATACGTGTCCTGTCCAACACCGTAACATATATGTCCTGTCCAACATCATAACGTACATGTCCTGTCCAACATCGTAACATACATGTCGTGTCAAACACCGTAACATACATGTCCTTTCCAACAACATAACGTACATTTCTTGTCCAACATCGTAACTTACATGTCCTGTCCAACACTTTAACATACATGTCCTGTCCAACATCGTAACTTACATGTCCTGTCCAACACCGTAACATACATGTCCTGTCCAACATCGTAACATACATGTCCTGTCCAACACCGTAACATACATGTCCTGTCCAACACCGTCACATACATGTCCTGTCCAGCACTATAATATACATGTCCTGTCCAACATCGTAACATACATGTCCTGTCCAACATCGTAACATACATGTCCTGTCCAATATCGTAACTTACATGTCCTGTCCAACATCATAACGTACATGTCCTGTCCAACATCGTAACATACATGTCCTGTCAAACACCGTAACATACATGTCCTGTCCAACATCGTAACATACATGTCCTGTCCAATATCATAACTTACATGTCCTGTCCAACACTGTAACATACATGTCCTATCCAACACTGTAACATACATGTCCTGTTCAACACCGTAATATACATGTCCTGTTCAACACCGTAACATAAATGTCCTGTCCAATATCGTAACTTACATGTCCTGTCCAACACTGTAACATACATGTCCTGTCCAACATCATAACGTACATGTCCTGTCCAAAACTGTAAAATACATGTCGTGTCAAACACCGTAACATACATGTCCTGTCCAACATCATTACGTAAATTTCCTGTCCAACATCGAAATATACGTGTCCTGTCCAACACCGTAACATATATGTCCTGTCCAACATCATAACGTACATGTCCTGTCCAACATCGTAACTTACATGTCCTGTCCAACACTTTAACATACATGTCCTGTCCAACATCGTAACTTACATGTCCTGTCCAACACCGTAACATACATGTCCTGTCCAACATCGTAACATACATGTCCTGTCCAACACCGTAACATACATGTCCTGTCCAACACCGTAACATACATGACCTGTCCAGCACTATAATATACATGTCCTGTCCAACATCGTAACATACATGTCCTGTCCAACAACGAAATATACATGTTCTGTCCAACACCGTAACATACATGTCCTGTCCAACATCGTGACTTACATGTCCTGTCCAACATCGTAACATACATGTCCTGTCCAACACTGTAACATACATGTCCTGTCCAACACTGTTACATACATGTCCTGTGCAACTCCGTAACATACATGTCCTGTCCAACACCATAACATACATGTCCTGTCTAACATCATAACGTACATGTCCTGTCCAACACCGTAAGATACATGTCCTGTCCAACACTTGAACATACATGTCCTGTCCAACACTGTAACATACATGTCCTGTCCAACATCGGAACATACATGTCCTGTCCAACACTTTAACATACATGTCGTGTCCAACACCATAACATACATGTCCTGTCCAACATCGTAACATACATGTCCTGTCCAATATCGTAACTTACATGTCCTTTCCAACACTATAACATACATATCCTGTTCAACATCATAACATACATGTCCTGTCCAACATCATGACGTACATGTCCTGTCCAACACCACAACATACATGTCCTGTCCAACACCGTAACATACATGTCTTTTCCGACACCGTAACATACATGTCCTGTCCAACATCAACACATAAATGTTCTGTCCAACACCGTAACATACATGTCCTGTCCAACACCCTAACATACATGTTATGTCCAACACCGTAACATATATGTCCTGTCCAACATGGTAACTTACGTGTCCTGTCCAACATCGTAACATACATGTCCTGTCCAACACTGTAACATACATGTCCTGTCCAACATCATAACGTACATGTCCTGTCCAACACCGTTACATACATGTCCTGTCCAACACCGTAACATACATCTACTGTCTAACATCATAACGTACATGTCCTCTCCAACACCGTAACATACATGTCCTGTCCAACACCGCAACATACATGTCCTGTCCAACATCGTAACATACATGTCCTGTCCAACATCGTAACTTACATGTCCTGTCCAACATCATAACGTACATGTCCTGTCCAACATCGTAACATACATGTCCTGTCAAACACCGTAACATACATGTCCTGTCCAACATCGTAACATACATGTCCTGTCCAATATCATAACTTACATGTCCTGTCCAACACTGTAACATACATGTCCTATCCAACACTATAACATACATGTCCTGTTCAACACCATAACATACATGTCCTGTCCAAAACCGTAACATACATGTCTTTTCCGACACCGTAACATACATGTCCTGTCCAACATCAAAACATAAATGTTCTGTCCAACACCGTAAGATACATGTCCTGTCCAACATGGTAACTTACATGTCCTGTCCAACATCGTAACATACATGTCCTGTCCAACACTTTAACATACATGTCCTGTCCAACATCGTAACGTACATGTCCTGTCAAACACCGTAACATACATGTCCTGTCCAATATCGTAACTTACATGTCCTGTCCAAAACTGTAACATACATGTCCTGTCCAACACCGTAACATACATGTCCTGTCCAAAATTGTAACATACATGTCCTGTCCAACATTGTAACATACATGTCCTGTCAAACACCGTAACATACATGTCCTGTCCAACATCGTAACATACATGTCCTGTCCAATATCGTAACTTACATGTCGTGTCCAACATCATAACGTACATGTCCTGTCCAACATCGTAACATACATGTCCTGTCAAACACCGTAACGTACATGTCCTGTCCAACATCGTAACATACATGTCCTGTCCAGTATCATAACTTACATGTCCTGTCCAACACTGTAACATACATGTCCTATCCAACACTGTAACATACATGTCCTGTTCAACACCGTAACATACATTTCCTTTTCAACACCGTAACATAAATGTCCTGTCCAATATCGTAACTTACATGTCCTGTCCAACACTGTAACATACATGTCCTGTCCAACATCATAACGTACATGTCCTGTCCAACACTGTAAAATACATGTCGTGTCAAACACCGTGACATACATGTCCTGTCCAACATCATTACGTACATTTCCTGTCCAGCATCGTAATATACGTGTCCTGTCCAACACCGTAACATATATGTCCTGTCCAACATCATAACGTACATGTCCTGTCCAACATCGTAACATACATGTCGTGTCAAACACCGTAACATACATGTCCTGTCCAACATCATAACGTACATTTCCTGTCCAACATCGTAACTTACATGTCCTGTCCAACACTTTAACTTACATGTCCTGTCCAACACCGTCACATACATGTCCTGTCCAACATCGTAACATACATGTCCTGTCCAACACTGTAACATATATGTCCTGTCCAACACCGTAACATACATGTCCTGTCCAGCACTATAATATACATGTCCTGTCCAACATCGTAACATACGTGTCCTGTCCAACATTGAAATATACATGTTCTGTCCAACACCGTAACATACATGTCCTGTCCAACATCGTGACTTACATGTCCTGTCCAACATCGTAACATACATGTCCTGTCCAACAATGTAACATACATGTCCTTTCCAACACTGTTACATACATGTCCTGTCCAACTCCGTAACATACAAGTCCTGTCCAACATCGTAACATACATGTTCTGTCCAACATCGGAACATACATGTCCTGTCCAACACCGTAACATACATGTCCTGTCTAACACCATAACATACATGTCCTGTCCAACACCGTAACATACATGTTATGTCCAACACCGTAACATACATGTCCTGTCCAACACCGTAACATACATGTCCTGTCTAACATCATAACGTACATGTCCTGTCCAACACCGTAACATACATGTCATGTCCGACACTTTAACATACATGTCCTGTCCAACACTGTAACATACATGTCCTGTCCAACATCGGAACATACATGTCCTTTCCAACACTTTAACATACATGTCGTGTCCAACATCGTAACATACATGTCCTGTCAAACACCGTAACATACATGTCCTGTCCAACATTGTAACACACATGTCCTGTCCAATATCGTAACTTACATGTCCTGTCCAACATCATAACGTACATGTCCTGTCCAACATCGTAACATACATGTCCTGTCAAACACCGTAACATACATGTCCTTTCCAACAGCGTAACATACATGTCCTGTCCAATATCATAACTTACATGTCCTGTCCAACACTGTAACATACATGTCCTATCCAACACTGTAACATACATGTCCTGTTCAACACCGTAACATACATGTCCTGTTCAACACCGTAACATAAATGTCCTGTCCAATATCGTAACTTACATGTCCTGTCCAACACTGTAACATACATGTCCTGTCCAACATCATAACGTACATGTCCTGTCCAACACTGTAAAATACATGTCGTGTCAAACACCGTAACATACATGTCCTGTCCAACATCATTACGTACATTTCCTGTCCAACATCGTAATATACGTGTCCTGTCCAACACCGTAACATATATGTCCTGTCCAAAATCATAACGTACATGTCCTGTCCAACATCGTAACATACATGTCGTGTCAAACACCGTAACATACATGTCCTGTCCAACATCGTAACATACATGTCCTGTCCAATATCATAACTTACATGTCCTGTCCAACACTGTAACATACATGTCCTATCCAACACTGTAACATACATGTCCTGTTCCACACCATAACATACATGTCCTGTCCAACACCGTAACATACATGTCTTTTCCGACACCGTAACATACATGTCCTGTCCAACATCTAAACATAAATGTTCTGTCCAACACCGTAACATACATGTCCTGTCCAACATGGTAACTTACATGTCCTGTCCAACATCGTAACATACATGTCCTGTCCAACACCGTAACATACATGTCCTGTCTAACATCATAACGTACATGTCCTGTCCAACACCGTAACATACATGTCCTGTCAAACACCGCAACATACCTGTCCTGTCCAACAGTGTAACATACATGTCCTTTCCAACAATGTAACATACATCGCCTGCCCAACACCGTAACATACATGTCCTGTCCAAAATTGTAACATACATGTCCTGTCCAATATCTTAACTTACATGTCCTGTCCAACACTGTAACATACATGTCCTGTCCAACACCGTAACATACATGTCCTGTCTAAAATTGTAACATACATGTCCTGTCCAACATCGTAACATACATGTCCTGTCAAACACCGTAACATACATGTCCTGTCCAACATCGTAACATACATGTCCTGTCCAATATCGTAACTTACATGTCCTGTCCAACATCATAACGTACATGTCCTGTCCAACATCGTAACATACATGTCCTGTCAAACACCGTAACATACATGTCCTGTCCAACATCGTAACATACATGTCCTGTCCAATATCATAACTTACATGTCCTGTCCAACACTGTAACATACATGTCCTATCCAACACTGTAACAAACATGTCCTGTTCAACACCGTAACATACATGTCCTGTTCAACACCGTAACATACATTTCCTGTCCAACATCATAACATACATGTCCTGTCCAACACCGTAACATTCATGTCCTGTCCAACACCGTAACATACATGTCCTGTCCAACACCGTAACATACATGTCCTGTCCAGCACTATAATATACGTGTCCTGTCCAACATCGGAACATACATGTCCTGTCCAACACCATAACATACATGTCCTGTCTAACACCATAACATACATGTCCTGTCCAACACTGTAACATACATGTCCTGTCCAACACCGTAACATACATGTCCTGTCCAACACCGTAACATACATGTCGTGTCTAACATCATAACGTACATGTCCTGTCCAACACCATAACATACATGTCCTGTCCAACACCGCAACATACATGTCCTGTCCAACACTGTAACATACATGTCCTGTCCAACAGTGTAACATACATCGCCTGCCCAACACCGGAACATACATGTCCTGTCCAAAATTGTAACTTACATGTCCTGTCCAAAACTGTAACATACATGTCCTGTCCAACACCGTAACATACATGTCCTGTCCAAAATTGTAACATACATGTCCTGTCCAACACCGTAACATACATGTCCTGTCCAACACCGTAACATACATGTCCTGTCTAACATCATAACGTACATGTCCTGTCCAACACCGTAACATACATGTCCTGACCAACACCGCAACATACCTGTCCTGTCCAACACTGTAACATACATGTCCTGTCCAACAGTGTAACATACATCGCCTGCCCAACACCGTAACACACATGTCCTGTCCAATATCGTAACTTACATGTCCTGTCCAAAACTGTAACATACATGTCCTGTCCAAAACCGTAACATACATGTCCTGTCCAAAATTGTAACATACATCGCCTGCCCAACACCGTAACATACATGTCCTGTCCAATATCGTAACTTACATGTCCTGTCCAAAACTGTAACATACATGTCCTGTCCAACACCGTAACATACATGTCCTGTCCAAAATTGTAACATACATGTCCTGTCCAACACCGTATCATACATGTCCTGTCCAACATCAGAATGTACATGTCCTGTCCAAAATCGTAACATACATGTCCTGTCAAACACCGTAACATACATGTCCTGTCCAACATCGTAACATAAATGTCCTGTCCAATATCGTAACTTACATGTCCTGTCCAACATCATAACGTACATGTCCTGTCCAACATCGTAACATACATATCCTGTCAAACACCGTAACATACATGTCCTGTCCAACATCGTAACATACATGTCCTGTCCAATATCATAACTTACATGTCCTGTCCAACACTGTAACATACATGTCCTATCCAACACTGTAACATACATGTCCTGTTCAACACCATAACATACATGTCCTGTTCAACACCGTAACATACATGTCCTGTCCAATATCGTAACTTACATGTCCTGTCCAACACTGTAACATACATGTCCTGTCCAACACTGTAACATACATGTCCTGTTCAACACCGTAACATACATGTCCTGTCCAACACCGTAACATACATGTCCTGTCCAACATCTTAACATACATGTCCTGTCCAGCACTATAATATACATGTTCTGTCCAACACCGTAACATACATGTCCTGTCCAACATCATAACCTACATGTCCTGTCCAACACCGTAACATACATGTCCTGTCCAACACCGTAACATACATGTCCTGTCCAACACCGTAACATACATGTCCTGTCCAACATTGTAACATACATGTCCTGTCCAATATCTTAACTTACATGTCCTGTCTAAAACTGTAACATACATGTCCTGTCCAACACTGTAACATACATGTCCTGTCCAATATCATAACTTACATCGCCTGCCCAACACCGTAACATACATGTCCTGTCCAAAATTGTAACATACATGTCCTGTCCAACACCGTAACATACATGTCCTGTGCAACACCGTAACATACATGTCCTGTCTAACATCATAACGTACATGTTTTTTCCAACACCGTAACATACATGTCCTGTCCAACACCGTAACATACCTGTCCTGTCCAACACTGTAACATACATGTCCTGTCCAATACCGTAACATACATCGCCTGTCCAACACCGTAACACACATGTCCTGTCCAATATCGTAACTTACATGTCCTGTCCAAAACTGTAACATACATGTCCTGTCCAACACCGTAACATACATGTCCTGTCCAAAATTGTAACATACATCGCCTGCCCAACACCGTAACATACATGTCCCGTCCAATATCGTAACTTACATGTCCTGTCCAAAACTGTAACATACATGTCCTGTCCAACACCGTAACATACATGTCCTGTCCAAAATTGTAACATACATGTCCTGTCCAACACCGTAACATACATGTCCTGTCCAACATCATAACGTACATGTCCTGTTCAACATCGTAACATACATGTCCTGTCAAACACCGTAACATACATGTCCTGTCCAACATTGTAACATAAATGTCCTGTCCAATATCGTAACTTACATGTCGTGTCCAACATAATAACGTACATGTCCTGTCCAACATCGTAACATACATGTCCTGTCAAACACCGTAACATACATGTCCTGTCCAACACCGTAACATACATGTCCTGTCCAACATTGTAACATACATGTCCTGTCCAATATCTTAACTTACATGTCCTGTCTAAAACTGTAACATACATGTCCTGTCCAACACTGTAACATACATGTCCTGTCCAACATCGTAACATACATGTCCTGTCCAATATCATAACTTACATCGCCTGCCCAACACCGTAACATACATGTCCTGTCCAAAATTGTAACATACATGTCCTGTCCAACACCGTAACATACATGTCCTGTCCAACACCGTAACATACATGTCCTGTCTAACATCATAACGTACATGTTTTTTCCAACACCGTAACATACATGTCCTGTCCAACACCGCAACATACCTGTCCTGTCCAACACTGTAACATACATGTCCTGTCCAACACCGTAACATACATCGCCTGCCCAACACCGTAACACACATGTCCTGTCCAATATTGTAACTTACATGTCCTGTCCAAAACTGTAACATACATGTCCTGTCCAACACCGTAACATACATGTCCTGTCCAAAATTGTAACATACATCGCCTGCCCAACACCGTAACATACATGTCCCGTCCAATATGGTAACTTACATGTCCTGTCCAAAACTGTAACATACATGTCCTGTCCAACACCGTAACATACATGTCCTGTCCAAAATTGTAACATACATGTCCTGTCCAACACCGTAACATACATGTCCTGTCCAACATCATAACGTACATGTCCTGTTCAACATCGTAACATACATGTCCTGTCAAACACCGTAACATACATGTCCTGTCCAACATCGTAACATAAATGTCCTGTCCAATATCGTAACTTACATGTCGTGTCCAACATAATAACGTACATGTCCTGTCCAACATCGTAACATACATGTCCTGTCAAACACCGTAACATACATGTCCTGTCCAACATCGTAACATATATGTCCTGTCGAATATCATAACTTACATGTCCTGTCCAACACTGTAACATACATGTCCCATCCAACACTGTAACATACATGTCCTGTTCAACACCATAACATACATGTCCTGTTCAACACCGTAACATACATGTCCTATCCAATATCGTAACATACATGTCCTGTCCAACACTGTAACATACATGTCCTATCCAACACTGTAACATACATGTCCTGTCCAACACTGTAACATACATGTCCTGTTCAACACTGTAACATACATGTCCTGTCCAACACCGTAACATACATGTCCTGTCCAACATCTTAACATACATGTCCTGTCCAGCACTATAATATACATGTTCTGTCCAACACCGTAACATACATGTCCTGTCCAACATCAAAACGTACATGTCCTGTCCAACACCGTAACATACATGTCCTGTCCAACACCGTAACATACATGTCCTGTCCAACACCGTAACATACATGTCCTGTCCAACATTGTAACATACATGTCCTGTCCAATATCTTAACTTACATGTCCTGTCTAAAACTGTAACATACATGTCCTGTCCAACACTGTAACATACATGTCCTGTCCAACATCGTAACATACATGTCCTGTCCAATATCATAACTTACATGTCCTGTCCAACACTGTAAGATACATGTCCTGTCAAACACCGTAACATACATGTCCTTTCCAACATCGTAACATAAATGTCCTGTCCAATATCGTAACTTACATGTCCTGTCCAACACCGTAACATACATGTCCTGTCCAGCCCTGTAACATACATGTCCTCTCCAACATCGGAACATACATGTCCCGTCCAACACCGTAACATACCTGTCCTGTCCAACATCGGAACATACATGTCCTGTCCAACACTGTAACATACATGTCCTATCCAACACTGTAACATACATGTCCTGTTCAACACCATAACATACGTGTCCTGTCCAACACCGTAACATACATGTCCTGTCCAACACCGTAACATACATGTTATGTCCAACACCGTAACATATATGTCCTGTCCAACATGGTAACTTACATGTCCTGTCTAACACCGTAACACACATGTCTTGTCCGACACCGTAACATACATGTCCTGTCCAACATCAAAACATACATGTTCTGTCCAACACCGTAACATACATGTCCTGTCCAACACCGCAACATACATGTCCTGTCCAACACTGTAACATACATGTCCTGTCCGACACCATAACATACATGTCCTGTCCAACACCGCAACATACATGTCCTGTCCAACACGTAACATACATGTCCTGTCCAACACCGTAACATACATGTCCTGTCCAACATCATAACGTATATGTCCTCTCCAACAACATAACATACATGTCCTGTCCAACACGTAACATATATGTCCTGTCCAACACGTAACATACATGTCCTGTCCAACACTGTAACATACATGTCCTGTCCAACACCGTAACATACATGTCTTGTCAAACATCGGAAGATACATGTCCTGTCCAACACTGTAACATACATGTCCTCTCCAACACCGTAACATACATGTCCTGTCCAACACCGTAACATACATGTCCTGTCCAGCCCTGTAACATACATGTCCTCTCCAACATCGGAACATACATGTCCTGTCCAACACCGTAACATACATGTCCTGTCCAACATCGGAACATACATGTCCTGTCCAACACTGTAACATACATGTCCTATCCAACACTGTAACATACATGTCCTGTTCAACACCGTAACATACATGTCCTGTACAATATTGTAACTTACATGTCCTGTCCAACACTGTAACATACATGTCCTATCCAACACTGTAACATACATGTCCTGTCCAACACTGTAACATACATGTCCTGTTCAACACTGTAACATACATGTCCTGTCCAACACCGTAACATACATGTCCTGTCCAACATCTTAACATACATGTACTGTCCAGCACTATAATATACATGTTCTGTCCAACACCGTAACATACATGTCCTGTCCAACATCATAACGTACATGTCCTGTCCAACACCGTAACATACATGTCCTGTCCAACACCATAACATACATGTCCTGTCCAACACCGTAACATACATGTCCTGTCCAACATTGTAACATACATGTCCTGTCCAATATCTTAACTTACATGTCCTGTCTAAAACTGTAACATACATGTCCTGTCCAACACTGTAACATACATGTCCTGTCCAACATCGTAACATACATGTCCTGTCCAATATCATAACTTACATGTCCTGTCCAACACTGTAAGATACATGTCCTGTCCAAAACTGTAACATACATTTGCTGTCCAACACCGTAACATACATGTCCTGTCCAACACTGTAACATACATGTCCACTCCAACACCGTAACATACATGTCCTGTCCAACACTGTAACATACATTTCCCTTTCCAACATTGTAACATACATGTCCTGTCCAATATCTTAACTTACATGTCCTGTCCAAAACTGTAACTTACATGTCCTGTCCAACACTGTAACATACATGTCCTGTCCAACATCGTAACATACATGTCCTGTCCAATATCATAACTTACATGTCCTGTCCAACACTGTAAGATACATGTCCTGTCCAAAACTGTAACATACATGTCCTGTCCAACACTGTAACAAACATGTCCTGTCCAACACCGTAACATACATGTCCTGTCCAACACTGTAACATACATGTCCTGTCCAACACCGTAACATACATGTCCTGTCCAACACTGTAACATACATGTCCTGTCCAACAACGTAACATACATGTCCTGTCCAACACTTTAACATACATGTCGTGTCCAACACCGTAACATACATGTCCTGTCCAACATCGTAACATACATGTCCTGTCCAATATCGTAATTTACATGTCCTGTCCAACACTGTAACATACATGTCCTGTCCAACATCGTAACATACATGTCCTGTCCAACATCATAACGTACATGTCCTGTCCAACACCGTAACATACATGTCCTGTCCAACATGGTAACTTACATGTCCTGTCCAACACCACAACAAACATGTCCTGTCCAACACCGTAACATACATGTCTTGTCCGACACCGTAACATACATGTCCTGTCCAACACTGTAACATACATGTCCTGTCCAACATCGGAACATACATGTCCTGTCCAACACTTTAACATACATGTCGTGACCAACACCGTAATATACATGTCCTGTCCAACATCGTAACATACATGTCCTGTCCAATATCGTAACTTACATGTCCTGTCCAACACTGTAACACACATATCCTGTCCAACATCATAACATACATGTCCTGTCCAACATCATGATGTACATGTCCTGTCCAATACCACAACATACATGTCCTGTCCAACACCGTAACATACATGTCCTGTCCAGCCCTGTAACATACATGTCCTGTCCAACACCGTAACATACATGGCCTGTCCAGCCCTGTAACATACATGTCCTGTCCAACACCGTAACATACATGTCCTGTCCAGCACCGCACTTCCATATTTTGCCAGGCAGACATATCATATATATGGCTGCCCCTGATATTCTGAGTATTTATATGAATAATTTTCTTGTAATCATCAGTCCTGATATGGATGCTCAATCCGGCAGGGAAGAATGAAAAGTGGAGAGAAACGTTCAGAATTAAATTGTAAAAGGAAAAATTGTCTGAGCTGCTAAAATAATAGTATTCACATTATCAATATAAATTGCTACAGTACTACAGAACAACAGTACTACAGAACTACAGTACTACAATACCACAGAACTACAGTCTACCGAACTACAGTACTACAGAACTACAGTACTACCGTACTACAATACTACAGTAGTACAGTACTACAGTACTACAGAACAACAGTACTACAGTACTACGGAACTACAGTACTACAGAACTACAGTACTACAGTACTACAATACTACAGAACTACAGTACTACAGAACTACAGTACTACAGTACTACAATACTACAGAACTACAGTACTACCGAACTACAGTACTACAGTACTACAGAATTACAGTACTACAGAACTACAGTACTAACATGCTACAGAACTACAATACTACAAAACTGCAGTACTACAGTGATACAGAACTACAGTACGAAAGTGCTACAGAACTACAGTACTACAGAAGTACAGATCTACAGTACTACAGTGCTACAGTACAACTGAAGTACTACAGTACTACATTACTACAGTGCTACAGTACTACAGTACAACTGAAGTACTACAGTACTACAATGATACAGAACTCCAGTACTACGAACTACAGTACTAACGGGCTACAGAACTACAGTACTACAGAACTACAGTATTACTGTGATACAGAACTACAGAAGTACAGTGCTACATAACTACAGTACTACAGAACTACAGTATTACTGTGATACAGAACTACAGTACTACAATACTACAGAACTACAGTACTACAAAACTACCATACTACAGAACTACAGTATTACCGAACTACAGTACTACAGTACTACAGAATTACAGTACTACAATACTACAGAACTATAGTACTACAAAACTACAGTACTACAATACTACAGAACTACGGTACTACAGAACTACAGTACTAACGTGCTACAGAACTACAATACTACAACGCTGCAGTACTACAGTGCTACAGAACTACAGTACTACAGATCTACAGTACTACAGAAGTACAGATCTACAGTATTACAGTGCTACAGTACTACAGTTCAACTGAAGTACTGCAGTACTACAGTACTTGAACGATACAGAACTGTAGTACTACAAACTACAGTACTAACGTGCTACAGAACTACAGTACTACAGAACTACAATATTACTGTGATACAGAGCTACAGAAGTACAGTGCTACAGTACTACAGTACTACAGTGCTACATCCATCCATCCATCCATCTTCTGCTGCTTTTCCGTTGTGGGGTCGCAGGGGCAGCAGCCCAAGCAGGGAAGCCCAGACTTCCCTCTCCCCAGCCACATTTGCCAACTCTGCGGGGGGATCCCGAGGCGTTCCCAGACCAGCCGAGAGATATAATCCCTCCAGCGTGTCCTGGGTCTTCCCCGGGGTCTCCTCCCAGAGGGACGTGCCTGGAACACCTCACCAGGGAGGTCCAGGAGGCATCCTGACCAGATGCCCGAGCCACCTCAACTGCGGAGGAGCAGCGGCTCTACTCTGATCTCCTCCCAGATGACCGAGCTCCTCACCCTATCTCTAAGGGAGAGCCCGGCCACCCTGCGGAGGAAACCCATTTCAGCCGCCTGTATACGAGATCTCCTTCTTTCGGTCATAACCCACAGCTCATGATCATACTCAGCTCATGATCAACTGATCATGAGTAGGCTGAGTTGGCTCAGATGGTGGGGGAGGAAGCTGGTCAGAGCTGGCAGGCCCAAACATGTTGTGAGGGTCTGCTGGGAACGTCTGGCTGAGTCCCCTGTCAGAGCGAGCTTCAACTCCCACCTTCAGCTTCAACCATGTCCCGAGTGAGGCGGGGGACATTGAGTCCGAATGGGCTGTGTTCCGTGTCTCTATTGTTGAGGCGGCCAGCCGGAGCTGTGGCTGCAAGGTCGTCGGTGCCTGTCGTGGCGGTAATCCCAGGACTCGTTGGTGGACACCAGCAGTGAGGGATGCCGTCAAGCTGAAGAAGGAGTCCTGTCGGGCCTTCTTGGCCTGTGGGACTCTGGAGGCAGCTGATGGGTACTGACAGGCTAAGCGGCATGCGGCTTCGGCTGTCGCCAAGGCAAAAACTCGGGCATGGGAGGAGTTCATCGAATCCATGGAGAAAGACTTCCGGACGGCTTCGAGGTGATTCTGGTCCACCATCCGGCGGCTCAGGAGGAGGAAGCAGTGCTCCATCAACACTGTGTACAGTGGAGGTGGGGAGCTGCTGACCTCAACTCGGGACGTTGTGGGTCGGTGGAAGGAATACTTCAAAGACCTCCTCAATCCTACCAACACGTCTTTCGATGAGGAAGCAGAGCTGGGGGACTCAGGGGTGGACTCTCCTATCTCTGGGGCTGAAGTCACTGAGGTGGTCAAAAAGCTCCTTGGCAGCAAGGCCCCGGGGGTGGATGAGATCCGCCCGGAGTTCCTTAAGGCTCTGGATGCTGTGGGACTGTCCTGGCTGACACGCCTCTGCAGCATCGCGTGGACATCGGGGACAGTGTCTCTGGACTGCCAGACTGGGGTGGTGGTCCCCCTTTTTAGGAAAGGGGACCGGAGGGTGTGTTCCAAATACAGGGGAATTACACTCCTCAGCCTCCCTGGTGGGGTCTAATCAGGGTTCCTGGAGAGGAGGGTCCACCGGATAGTCGAATCTCAGATTGAGGAGGAGCAGTATGGCTTTCATCCTGGTTGCAGAATAGTGGACTAGCTCTATACCCTCTTTGGGGTCCTGGAGGGGGCATGGGAGTTTGCCCAACTAGTCTACATGTGCTTTGTGGACCTGGAGAAGGCATTCGACCGTGTCCCACAGCGGCTCCTGTGGGGGGTACTCCGGGAGTATGGGGTACCGGACCCCCTTGTACGAGCTGTCCGGTCCCTGTACGACAGGTGTCAGAGCTTGGTCTGCATTGCCGGTAGTAAGTCGGATTTGTTTCCGGTGAGGGTTGGACTCCGCCAAGACTGCCCTTTATCACCGATTCTGTTCATAACTTATATGGACAGAATTTCTAGGCGCAGCCGAGGTGTTAAGTGAATCCGGATTGGTGGCCTCAGGATTGGGCCCCTGCTTTTTGCAGATGAGGTGGTCCTGTTGGCTTCATCTGGTCGTGATCTCCAGCTTTCACTTGAGCCATTGAGACCATGGTCCTCAGCCGGAATAGGGTGGATTGCCCTCTCCGGGTCGGGAGTCAGGTCCTGCCTCAAGTGGAGGAGTTTAAATATCTCGGGGTCTTGTTCACGAGTGAGGGAAGGATGGAGCGTGAGATCGACAGACGGATCGGTGCGGCGTCTGCAGTAATGCGGACTCTGCGCCGGTCTGTCGTGGTGAAGAAGGAGCTGAGCCAGAAGGCGAGGCTCTCGATTTACCAGTCGATCTACGTTCCTACCCTCACCTATGGTACAAAAAGAATTATAATTAAATGCAAGCGCACAACAGTTATGAAACATTCCTGCAGAGAAACTTAACAAAACAAACATCATCAACGTCTGGTGGGAAACAGATAAAAAGAGGAGCACTATGGTGGGCATGCAAGTGTACGTGCACGTGTGATCATGTGACAAAGATGAACTGCCACCACAGCCTGAAGTGTCAGGGAGGAGCCTGAGATTCCACGCCCCTGGCAGGCCTACAGAACCCAGGCCAGCCTTTTAGCGTGGTCTCATTCTCTTCCACAGGTCTGAATTTCCCCACACACAGCAGAGGTGAATACTTGCATTACAAACTCACAGTTCCAGAAAAATAACAAAAATCAATCATCCAGCCAAGTGAAGGAGTCACTTAGGGACGGATGGACTGACAGAACTGGAATGTATCCCGCCTCATTTCAACACTTACACTGCATTTCACTCCCTGAAGATAAACAGTTAGCCTGACCTGCATCACAAACGCCTGCACAGTTTGTTAAACTGCTGGAAGTACATGGGAGTCCCTGACTTGAGGACAATAAGCCAACACATGTGTGATTTATGACATCACATGTAACCGTATGAACACATAAAGTTAAAAAAAGGACAAGCAGGACAGCAGGACAGAAGGACAAGTAGGGCAGCAGGACAGCAGGACAGAAGGACAAGTAGGGCAGCAGGACAGAAGGACAAGTAGGACAGCAGGACAGCAGGACAGAAGGACAAGTACGGCAGCAGGACAGAAGGACAAGTAGGACAGCAGGACAGAAGGACAAGTAGGGCAGCAGGACAGCAGGACAGAAGGACAAGTAGGACAGCATGACAGAAGGACAAGTAGGGCAGCAGGACAGAAGGACAAGTAGGGCAGCAGGACAGCAGGACAGAAGGACAAGTAGGACAGCAGGACAGAAGGACAAGTAGGGCAGCAGGACAGAAGGACAAGTAGGACAGCAGGACAGAAGGACAAGTAGGGCAGCAGGATAGCAGGATAGAAGGACAAGTAGGACAGCAGGACAGAAGGACAAGTAGGGCAGCATGACAGAAGGACAGCAGGACAGCAGGACAGAAGGACAAGTAGGGCAGAAGGACAGCAGGATAGAAGGACAAGTAGGACAGCAGGACAGAAGGACAAGTAGGACAGCAGGACAGCAGGACAGAAGGACAAGTACGGCAGCAGGACAGAAGGACAAGTAGGACAGCAGGACAGAAGGACAAGTAGGGCAGCAGGACAGCAGGACAGAAGGACAAGTAGGACAGCATGACAGAAGGACAAGTAGGGCAGCAGGACAGAAGGACAAGTAGGGCAGCAGGACAGCAGGACAGAAGGACAAGTAGGACAGCAGGACAGAAGGACAAGTAGGGCAGCAGGACAGAAGGACAAGTAGGACAGCAGGACAGAAGGACAAGTAGGGCAGCAGGATAGCAGGATAGAAGGACAAGTAGGACAGCAGGACAGAAGGACAAGTAGGGCAGCATGACAGAAGGACAGCAGGACAGCAGGACAGAAGGACAAGTAGGGCAGAAGGACAGCAGGATAGAAGGACAAGTAGGACAGCAGGACAGAAGGACAAGTAGGGCAGCAGGACAGCAGGACAGAAGGACAAGTAGGGCAGCAGGACAGAAAGACAAGTAGGACAGCAGGACAGACGGACAAGTAGGGCAGCAGGACAGCAGGACAGAAGGACAAGTAGGACAGCAGGACAGAAGGACAAGTAGGGCAGCAGGACAGCAGGACAGAAGGACAAGTAGGGCAGCAGGACAGAAGGACAAGTAGGACAGCAGGACAGACGGACAAGTAGGGCAGCAGGACAGCAGGACAAGTAGGACAGCAGGACAGAAGGACAAGTAGGGCAGCAGGACAGAGGGACAAGTAGGGCAGCAGGACAGAAGGACAAGTAGGGCAGCAGGACAGCAGGACAGAAGGACAAGTAGGGCAGCAGGACAGAAGGACAAGTAGGACAGCAGGACAGAAGGACAAGTAGGGCAGCATGACAGAAGGACAAGTAGGGCAGCAGGACAGAAGGACAAGTAGGGCAGCAGGACAGCAGGACAGAAGGACAAGTAGGGCAGCAGGACAGAAGGACAAGTAGGGCAGCAGGACAGAAGGACAAGTAGGGAAGCAGGACAGAAGGACAAGTAGGGCAGCAGGACAGAAGGACAAGTAGGGCAGCAGGACAGCAGGACAGAAGGACAAGTAGGGCAGCAGGACAGAAGGACAAGTAGGGCAGCAGGACAGAAGGACAAGTAGGGCAGCAGGACAGAAGGACAAGTAGGGAAGCAGGACAGAAGGACAAGTAGGACAGCAGGACAGAAGGACAAGTAGGACAGCAGGACAGAAGGACAAGTAGGGCAGCAGGACAGAAGGACAAGTAGGGCAGCAGGACAGAAGGACAAGTAGGACAGCAGGACAGAAGGAAAAGTAGGACAGCAGGACAGAAGGACAAGTAGGGCAGCAGGACAGAAGGACAAGTAGGGCAGCAGGACAGAAGGACAAGTAGGACAGCAGGACAGAAGGACAAGTAGGACAGCAGGACAGAAGGACAAGTAGGGCAGCAGGACAGAAGGACAAGTAGGACAACAGGACAGAAGGACAAGTAGGACAGCAGGACAGAAGGACAAGTAGGACAGCAGGACAGAAGGACAAGTAGGGCAATAAGACAGTCGGACAGTCAGATAATACGCCGTCAGTGTAAATCTGACTCAGCTTGTCCAGGACTCTCCAAGTTTGGATCAAACTCCAGTTTTTTCCAGGACTTTTCAGGTTAGACTTTATCAAATTGGACAAAGATGATCTTATAAAGTCTAGTTCATATGGTCTGAGATCATGTCAAAATTCTGGACCAGAACCAGAGGACTGGGTAGCTTCAGATTACATCTAAATTCTGGACCAGAACCAGAACTATAACCAGGGGACTTGGCTGACCTCAGATCAAATCTATATTCTGGAACAGGACCAGAACCAGAACCAGGGAACTCAGGTGGCCTCAGATCACATCTACATTCTGGTCCAGGACCAGAACCAGGGGACTCGGTTGGCCTTAGGTCAGATCTACATTCTGGACCAGAACCAGGACCGGAACCTGGGGATTCAGGTAGCCTGAGGTCAGATCTACATTCTGGACCAGAACCAGGACCAGAACCAGGGGACTCGGTTGGCCTGAGGTCAGATCTACATTCTGGACCAGAACCAGGACCGGAACCAGGGGACTCAGGTAGCCTCAGGTCAGATCTACATTCTGGACCAGAACCAGGACCGGAACCAGGGGACTCAGGTAGCCTCAGGTCATATCTACATTCTGGACCAGAACCAGGACCGGAACCAGGGGACTCAGGTAGCCTCAGGTCAGATCTACATTCTGGACCAGAACCAGGACCGGAACCTGGGGATTCAGGTAGCCTGAGGTCAGATCTACATTCTGGACCAGAACCAGGACCGGAACCAGGGGACTCAGGTAGCCTCAGGTCAGATCTACATTCTGGACCAGAACCAGGACCGGAACCAGGGGACTCAGGTAGCCTCAGGTCATATCTACATTCTGGACCAGAACCAGGACTGGAACCAGGGGACTCAGGTAGCCTCAGGTCATATCTACATTCTGGACCAGAACCAGGACTGGAACCAGGGGACTCAGGTAGCCTCAGGTCAGATCTACATTCTGGACCAGAACCAGGACCGGAACCTGGGGATTCAGGTAGCCTGAGGTCAGATCTACATTCTGGACCAGAACCAGGACCGGAACCAGGGGACTCAGGTAGCCTGAGGTCAGATCTACATTCTGGACCAGAACCAGGACCGGAACCAGGGGACTCGGGTAGCCTCAGGTCCGGATATGGCGACATTCATTCATTCAACCACCATCCTAACCGCTGAGTCTGACGAAGGGGCGCGGGGAAGCTGGAGCCTATCCCAGCAGTCTTTGGGTGAAAGGCCGGGGACACCCTGGACAGCTCGCCAGTCCATCGCAGACATTTTCACAACATTTTCCGATGAATCCTATCGCTAAACATCCAGACCAGAGATTTGGTTTTTGCTGGTTTTTGTGTCCTGCAGCGGAATGTGGTCTGACTCTTCTTTCCAGGACATTTAGGGAACATGAAGGGAACGAAGCTCTGCAGATAAAAGGTTCCAACGATGCATTGGTAGTTTCCAGAGCCGTCACCTGACACAGAGAAGGTCCTTTTATGAACCATGTTGCTGCTTTCACCAGCTTCTGGGAACACAAAGTCTACTGAACTTTCTCTGACGCTGCACGATGCTGGAAGCAAACTTCACCAGGAGACAAACAAGGATGTTTTCATTCTGAAGGCAACAGTGGATGCAGAGTTATGTTAATCACAAAAGCTGATGGGATCGTTGAAACTCTGCAGATCATCGGGACGTCGTTGGGACGTCGTTGGGACAACACGAACAATGTGAAGCGCTCAACACTGCTCTGATTGTTTCCTGGATGTGGACCCGACTGGACCGAAGACACAGAAGATCCATTTTACCTTGTCATCCAGAAGAACAAAGAGAAAACATATTAAGATCAGAGAAGAAGCTTGGACATAGCTAGCAGGACCAGTCTCCAGGTTGGACCAATGTGGTCGTGTTCTTACTGAAGATAACACACTCATTATGGACTTCAGAAGCTTGCTCTGCTTTATGTCATCACTTCCTGTTTGTGTCAACTTGTCAGCAGGAGGCAGAGACCAGCTTTCATGATCAGAGAAAACAAAATGAAATAAGAGAAAATAGAAAAGAAAAGAAAATGGTGTCTACCAGTTGTCTCCATCCTAATTTATTAATAGTTATTTAAAAACAGCAGGAGAGATGACCTTAAGTGCTAAACAATCTAGCCTAATGGGAAGCTAGCAAGAGGTCTGCCGCTCTGGGAGAGTAAGATGGAGATCTGGCTGATTCCAGTTTAACTTTGCTGATGATGTCACGATCAGGTTTCAGACTCGGCTACTATCTCAGATTTTCTTCTAAAGGTCTGGTAGGAGGGTTGGTGCGGATGGTGACCCGCCCAGCCTGAAGGAGACGTTGGACACATCATGGTGAGAAGGTTCAGGGGCGAATACAGGACTATCATCTGTATAAAGATGAACAGAAATACTCTGTTTTAGGGAAACTGAATCAGATCGCATGGACTCACATCAGACCACTACGGGTCCACGTTTTACCCTTATGGAAACACAAGTTGTTTTGCATAACCAGTAGATTAAACAGTTTTTCTTCTTTGTTGGTTGCTTCGTCTTCTTCTTCAGTCATTCTTGCTGGAACGCCTCCTCTGGTGGAAGGTGGAACACGTAACTTAAAAAGTTTGATTTGCTTAGGAAGACAAGAGTCTGTCTGGAGTTGGATGTGAAGAACCAGCTCCCAGTTTGCCTTCAGGACCAGACATCCTCTCTACCTTTTAGGACCAGACGTTAACATTCCCTACATGAAGCTTAGTGGTGCTTTACAACAGAACTGCAGAAACAGATTAGAAGTGCTGTTGAGTGAGAAGCTTCTTATCAACGTGGGTAAACAAACATTCATAATGACTGGATTCCAGTCAGCTGCATCACTTCCTGGATGCTGTTATCACTTGGAAATGGGACAGTCTTCATCATTAGGAAATGCTAGTTTATCTGTAAAAGCAAACCAGGAAATCTCAGTGCAGAAGGAAAACTTATGAGTAAAGTTTGGGGCGTTCTTCTTCATGGCTACAGGCTGACCAACATCTTGGTCTGTCTGCAGATACATTTGTCTCATGTCAAATGAAAACTTTATCATATGAGAGAGGTGCAGGTGGTGGAGGAATCCAGAAATGTCAGAGTTTAACTGGACAATAGGCTGTACAGGAAATACAACGCAGAAGCATCTAGCAGAAAGATCAGCGCTGACTCTGAGATCCTTCAGTGGCGAGAGGAGGATGCTGGTTCTGACCCGTTCAGCAGAGTATAATGTTTCATTACTGGCTTCACCACTAGATGACACCAACACCAAAGGTTTGGATATCCTGCTGAAAGTAACTAAAGTCTCCTGTTTGGGACAGCATCATCCTGTGTTGTCTGTCTCCACTCGCCACACCATCCAGATGGGTTCGAAGAGCTTCTGACAGCTTCCAGAATCGTCTTTCCACCCTAAAACCCCAACCAGATGAAGGTGCCCCCATGCTGGAGGTCGCTCCTCCCCCCAGAACATCTTCTAATCCCTTTGTCAATTATAAGTCATCTTCCAAAAAACTGCAGTAAAAAAAAGGACTTTTTCTTCTTAAATCACTTAATCCTTCTCACTCCAAACAAAACTAACAAATATAGAACAATTTCAAGTATTTTAACCCTTTAAGTGCCAGAATGATGACATTATTTCACTGTTTGTAAGAAAAGAAAAATGAGTTATTACTTTCTGAATCTGTCTGCATCATCATTTGGAAAGTTCTGGACAAATAATTTCTGATTAAATTATTAGAAAATCTCAGAAAGTATTTGTTAGATTTTGGGGCTGATCTGTATCCAGGAATTTCACCAAGGATTCTTCATTGTGAGCAGATGGGAATAACTTGCCGTTGGAGCTTCTAAAACCATGGTCGGTGTCTCTCTGAGTGACTTTGGGTGGCTTGGTATTTTATTCAAAGATCAGTCTTCACTTACAAAAACAATAAACTAATTTACAATGAAACATTTAAACATGAACTTGACGTTTCATACACTATCAAATTCTCATGTACAACTTTCAGTGTTGAAGTATTTATCAGACAACACGCTGTTCTGTAACAAAATGATTAAACATAAACACACAGATGTGTCTAAACCATGAACACAACACTAAAATGTTCAGATTCAGTGACAGAAACCATCCTCTTCATCATCCTGTCCACATTTTCCAGCATCAGGCCCCCATTAAGAGCTTTAGTGTCAATAAACTCTTTGAATGATGGACCTCATGAACATTTATGGGGAAGAGCCAAGCTTGCAGAAACATCTAATCAACCTTTGCTAGTTTCTTTGTCAGAAAGCATGGATGAAGCTGCTTCTGGTTAAAAGCAGCTTCAAGTCACAGGATATGACAAGATGTGTGTCAAAACTAGAATTGATTTTGGTGTCGCCTTCACTCTTGGGAGACATCTTCATGGACTGAGGTCTGAAGCAGAGTTAGCAACGTTGCTACGTTGGAGTTTATCATAGGAATTTACACACAGTTAGTTGTTAGCTGTAACCAAGAAGGTACTTCCTGGTTGCGTAGTCACACTGAGTACAAACGTTATTTTAACTTGTGGATAAACGGTGACAAGAAGCGGCTGTGTTAGTTTTTCTACATCAAAGAAAAAGGATGATATGTAACAGGCCTGTAAACTGGACCAAAACTGTACAGTGTGACCAACGTCTCCAATCTGGAGCTTCATTTATAAAACTGAGCAGATCAACAATAACTACAGGTGGTGTATGTAGGGAAAACAAGAAATGCGGCGCACAAAACTTTCAGATTTATAAAGCAGCGCGCATGTTCTGCCAGTTATAAATCAGTATCAACAGGCTGAATCAACTTTCAGGCTCTGTGTCGTGTTTGTATTATAATTATCATTTCTGTTGTAAACCCTTGATGCCCTTCTTGGTGCACTATCTATCTAATATGCATTTTCTACCTTTCTGCAAATAATTTTAATGTACAACATTTTGTGTGAAAGTTTATATATGATATTGCACAAATATCTCGATTTTCACACCATTTCTTAGGTGTTATTCTTCTGCTGCTGGTGTCAGAGTTTCCCGTTGCTCCAGATGTTGTGCTGGTCAGTTGGCATGGAAGAAAGTTGTTTGGGTTAGAAAAAATACAACATTTGTGCTGCTTGACTGATTTGAATGGTTAATCTGAGGACATGCAAGACCCCCACTGTCCTCCAAATGAACCTCAAAATGGTTTTGTTGGTTTGTGCTGGTCTATTCTGCAGAAATAATGCTTTTGACGACGAGGGCTGCGTGACATCAAACTGATATTAAAATATTCTTTAAATCTCAAAAAGTAAAGCAGCACAAACAGTTGAAACTATTTGAATAAAGTTTTATTCTTCACACAAGTGACATTCTCCAAACTGCAAATGTTTCCATATTCAGCTTCCTGATAGTTTTTCATTTTGTCTGACTCTCAGCTAGTTGCTGTGTTTTCTGACGTGTGCTTGCCGTCCGTGAGGGAAGTGTGATCACCTGTGTGTGCACGCACATGTCATGTGTGTGGTATCAGGGTGGAACTCGCAGAGCAGCTACCATATGTCAGAAATGTCTTGATAAGATCATCCTTTATTGGTCCCCCACAGGAAAAATTCACATTGTCACAGCAGCTAGGAAAACTGGAAACAAAGTGTAAAAGATAAAGGAAAAAATAAAACAAAATATTAGTGAGTGATGTAATGAATGCCTCTGAGGGTAACAGAATAAAGTGACTTCAGTACAGAATTATTATTGCACATTATGGTCAGGCATGGTAGACCTACAATGACGACCAACCAGGATGTTGTCAGACCTACAATGACGACCAACCAGGATGTTGTCAGACCTATGATGGCGACCAATCAGGATGTTGTCAGACCTATGATGGGAACCAATCAGGATGTTGTCAGACCTATGATGGCGACCAATCAGGATGTTGTCAGACCTATGATGGCGACCAATCAGGATGTTGTCAGACCTATGATGGCGACCAATCAGGATGTTGTCAGACCTAAAATGACGACCAACATGGATGTTGTCAGACCTATGATGGCGACCAACCAGGATGTTGTCAGACCTATGATGGCGACCAATCAGGATGTTGTCAGACCTATGATGGCGACCAACCAGGATTTTGTCAGACCTACAATGACGACCAACCAGGATGTTGTCAGACCTATGATGGAGACCAATCAGGATGTTGTCAGACCTATGATGGCGACCAATCAGGATGTTGTCAGACCTACAATGACGACCAACCAGGATGTTGTCAGACCTATGATGGCGACCAATCAGGATGTTGTCAGACCTATGATGGCGACCAATCAGGATGTTGTCAGACCTACAATGACGACCAACCAGGATGTTGTCAGACCTATGATGGCGACCAATCAGGATGTTGTCAGACCTACAATGACGACCAACCAGGATGTTGTCAGACCTATGATGGTGACCAATCAGGATGTTGTCAGACCTACGATGGCGACCAATCAGGATGTTGTCAGACCTATGATGGCGACCAATCAGGATGTTGTCAGACATACGATGGCGACCAATCAGGATGTTGTCAGACATACGATGGCGACCAATCAAGATGTTGTCAGACCTATGATGGCGACCAATCAGGATGTTGTCAGACCTATGATGGCGACCAATCAGGATGTTGTCAGACCTATGATGGCGACCAATCAGGATGTTGTCAGACCTACAATGACGACCAACCAGGATGTTGTCAGACCTATGATGGCGACCAACCAGGATGTTGACAGACCTATGATGGCGACCAATCAGGATGTTGTCAGACCTATGATGGCGACCAACCAGGATGTTGTCAGACCTACAATGACGACCAACCAGGATGTTGTCAGACCTATGATGGCGACCAATCAGGATGTTGTCAGACCTATGATGGCGACCAATCAGGATGTTGTCAGACCTATGATGGCGACCAATCAGGATGTTGTCAGACCTATGATGGCGACCAATCAGGATGTTGTCAGACCTACAATGACGACCAACCAGGATGTTGTCAGACCTATGATGGCGACCAACCAGGATGTTGTCAGACCTATGATGGCGACCAATCAGGATGTTGTCAGACCTATGATGGCGACCAACAAGGATGTTGTCAGACCTACAATGACGACCAACCAGGATGTTGTCAGACCTATGATGGCGACCAACCAGGATGTTGACAGACCTATGATGGCGACCAATCAGGATGTTGTCAGACCTATGATGGCGACCAACCAGGATGTTGTCAGACCTACAATGACAACCAACCAGGATGTTGTCAGACCTATGATGGCGACCAATCAGGATGTTGTCAGACCTATGATGGCGACCAATCAGGATGTTGTCAGACCTATGATGGCGACCAATCAGGATGTTGTCAGACCTATGATGGCGACCAATCAGGATGTTGTCAGACCTACAATGACGACCAACCAGGATGTTGTCAGACCTATGATGGCGACCAACCAGGATGTTGTCAGACCTATGATGGCGACCAATCAGGATGTTGTCAGACCTATGATGGCGACCAATCAGGATGTTGTCAGACCTACAATGACGACCAACCAGGATGTTGTCAGACCTATGATGGCGACCAATCAGGATGTTGTCAGACCTATGATGGCGACCAATCAGGATGTTGTCAGACCTATGATGGCGACCAACCAGGATGTTGTCAGACCTATGATGGCGACCAATCAGGATGTTGTCAGACCTATGATGGCGACCAACCAGGATTTTGTCAGACCTACAATGACGACCAACCAGGATGTTGTCAGACCTATGATGGCGACCAATCAGGATGTTGTCAGACCTATGATGGCGACCAATCAGGATGTTGTCAGACCTATGATGGCGACCAATCAGGATGTTGTCAGACCTATGATGGCGACCAACCAGGATTTTGTCAGACCTACAATGACAACCAACCAGGATGTTGTCAGACCTATGATGGCGACCAATCAGGATGTTGTCAGACCTATGATGGCGACCAATCAGGATGTTGTCAGACCTATGATGGCGACCAATCAGGATGTTGTCAGACCTATGATGGCGACCAATCAGGATGTTGTCAGACCTACAATGACGACCAACCAGGATGTTGTCAGACCTATGATGGCGACCAACCAGGATGTTGTCAGACCTATGATGGCGACCAATCAGGATGTTGTCAGACCTATGATGGCGACCAACCAGGATGTTGTCAGACCTACAATGACGACCAACCAGGATGTTGTCAGACCTATGATGGCGACCAACCAGGATGTTGACAGACCTATGATGGCGACCAATCAGGATGTTGTCAGACCTATGATGGCGACCAACCAGGATGTTGTCAGACCTACAATGACGACCAACCAGGATGTTGTCAGACCTATGATGGCGACCAATCAGGATGTTGTCAGACCTATGATGGCGACCAATCAGGATGTTGTCAGACCTATGATGGCGACCAATCAGGATGTTGTCAGACCTATGATGGCGACCAATCAGGATGTTGTCAGACCTACAATGACGACCAACCAGGATGTTGTCAGACCTATGATGGCGACCAACCAGGATGTTGTCAGACCTATGATGGCGACCAATCAGGATGTTGTCAGACCTATGATGGCGACCAACCAGGATGTTGTCAGACCTACAATGACGACCAACCAGGATGTTGTCAGACCTATGATGGCGACCAACCAGGATGTTGACAGACCTATGATGGCGACCAATCAGGATGTTGTCAGACCTATGATGGCGACCAACCAGGATGTTGTCAGACCTACAATGACAACCAACCAGGATGTTGTCAGACCTATGATGGCGACCAATCAGGATGTTGTCAGACCTATGATGGCGACCAATCAGGATGTTGTCAGACCTATGATGGCGACCAATCAGGATGTTGTCAGACCTATGATGGCGACCAATCAGGATGTTGTCAGACCTACAATGACGACCAACCAGGATGTTGTCAGACCTTTGATGGCGACCAACCAGGATGTTGTCAGACCTATGATGGCGACCAATCAGGATGTTGTCAGACCTATGATGGCGACCAATCAGGATGTTGTCAGACCTACAATGACGACCAACCAGGATGTTGTCAGACCTATGATGGCGACCAATCAGGATGTTGTCAGACCTATGATGGCGACCAATCAGGATGTTGTCAGACCTATGATGGCGACCAACCAGGATGTTGTCAGACCTATGATGGCGACCAATCAGGATGTTGTCAGACCTATGATGGCGACCAACCAGGATTTTGTCAGACCTACAATGACGACCAACCAGGATGTTGTCAGACCTATGATGGCGACCAATCAGGATGTTGTCAGACCTATGATGGCGACCAATCAGGATGTTGTCAGACCTATGATGGCGACCAATCAGGATGTTGTCAGACCTATGATGGCGACCAACCAGGATTTTGTCAGACCTACAATGACAACCAACCAGGATGTTGTCAGACCTATGATGGCGACCAATCAGGATGTTGTCAGACCTATGATGGCGACCAATCAGGATGTTGTCAGACCTATGATGGCGACCAATCAGGATGTTGTCAGACCTATGATGGCGACCAATCAGGATGTTGTCAGACCTACAATGACGACCAACCAGGATGTTGTCAGACCTATGATGGCGACCAATCAGGATGTTGTCAGACCTATGATGGCGACCAATCAGGATGTTGTCAGACCTATGATGGCGACCAACCAGGATGTTGTCAGACCTACAATGACGACCAACCAGGATGTTGTCAGACCTATGATGGCGACCAACCAGGATGTTGACAGACCTATGATGGCGACCAATCAGGATGTTGTCAGACCTATGATGGCGACCAACCAGGATGTTGTCAGACCTACTATGACGACCAACCAGGATGTTGTCAGACCTATGATGGCGACCAATCAGGATGTTGTCAGACCTATGATGGCGACCAATCAGGATGTTGTCAGACCTATGATGGCGACCAATCAGGATGTTGTCAGACCTATGATGGCGACCAATCAGGATGTTGTCAGACCTACAATGACGACCAACCAGGATGTTGTCAGACCTATGATGGCGACCAACCAGGATGTTGTCAGACCTATGATGGCGACCAATCAGGATGTTGTCAGACCTATGATGGCGACCAATCAGGATGTTGTCAGACCTACAATGACGACCAACCAGGATGTTGTCAGACCTATGATGGCGACCAATCAGGATGTTGTCAGACCTATGATGGCGACCAATCAGGATGTTGTCAGACCTATGATGGCGACCAACCAGGATGTTGTCAGACCTATGATGGCGACCAATCAGGATGTTGTCAGACCTATGATGGCGACCAATCAGGATGTTGTCAGACCTACAATGACGACCAACCAGGATGTGGTCAGACCTATGATGGTGACCAATCAGGATGTTGTCAGACCTACGATGGCGACCAATCAGGATGTTGTCAGACCTACGATGGCGACCAATCAGGATGTTGTCAGACATATGATGGCGACCAATCGGGATGTTGTCAGACATACGATGGTGACCAGTCAGGATGTTGTCAGACCTATGATGGCGACCAATCAGGATGTTGTCAGACCTACAATGACGACCAACCAGGATGTTGTCAGACCTATGATGGTGACCAATCAGGATGTTGTCAGACCTATGATGGCGACCAATCAGGATGTTGTCAGACCTATGATGGCGACCAATCAGGATGTTGTCAGACTTACGATGGCGACCAGTCAGGATGTTGTCAGACCTATGATGGCGACCAACCAGGATGTTGTCAGACCTACAATGACGACCAACCAGGATGTTGTCAGACCTATGATGGCGACCAATCAGGATGTTGTCAGACCTACGATGGCGACCAATCGGGATGTTTTCAGACCTATGATGGCGACCAATCAGGATGTTGTCAGACCTACGATGGCGACCAATCAGGATGTTGTCAGACCTATGATGGCGACCAATCGGGATGTTGTCAGACATACGATGGCGACCAATCAGGATGTTGTCAGACCTATGATGGCGACCAATCAGGATGTTGTCAGACCTACGATGGCGACCAATCAGGATGTTGTCAGACCTATGATGACGACAAACCAGGATGTTGTCAGACCTATGATGGCGACCAATCAGGATGTTGTCAGACCTACAATGGCGACCAGTCAGGATGATGTCAGACCTACAATGACGACCAACCAGGATGTTGTCAGACCTACAATGACGACCAACCAGGATGTTGTCAGACCTATGATGGCGACCAATCAGGATGTTGTCAGACCTATGATGGGAACCAATCAGGATGTTGTCAGACCTATGATGGCGACCAATCAGGATGTTGTCAGACCTATGATGGCGACCAATCAGGATGTTGTCAGACCTATGATGGCGACCAATCAGGATGTTGTCAGACCTAAAATGACGACCAACATGGATGTTGTCAGACCTATGATGGCGACCAACCAGGATGTTGTCAGACCTATGATGGCGACCAATCAGGATGTTGTCAGACCTATGATGGCGACCAACCAGGATTTTGTCAGACCTACAATGACGACCAACCAGGATGTTGTCAGACCTATGATGGAGACCAATCAGGATGTTGTCAGACCTATGATGGCGACCAATCAGGATGTTGTCAGACCTACAATGACGACCAACCAGGATGTTGTCAGACCTATGATGGCGACCAATCAGGATGTTGTCAGACCTATGATGGCGACCAATCAGGATGTTGTCAGACCTACAATGACGACCAACCAGGATGTTGTCAGACCTATGATGGCGACCAATCAGGATGTTGTCAGACCTACAATGACGACCAACCAGGATGTTGTCAGACCTATGATGGTGACCAATCAGGATGTTGTCAGACCTACGATGGCGACCAATCAGGATGTTGTCAGACCTATGATGGCGACCAATCAGGATGTTGTCAGACATACGATGGCGACCAATCAGGATGTTGTCAGACATACGATGGCGACCAATCAAGATGTTGTCAGACCTATGATGGCGACCAATCAGGATGTTGTCAGACCTATGATGGCGACCAATCAGGATGTTGTCAGACCTATGATGGCGACCAATCAGGATGTTGTCAGACTTACAATGACGACCAACCAGGATGTTGTCAGACCTATGATGGCGACCAACCAGGATGTTGACAGACCTATGATGGCGACCAATCAGGATGTTGTCAGACCTATGATGGCGACCAACCAGGATGTTGTCAGACCTACAATGACGACCAACCAGGATGTTGTCAGACCTATGATGGCGACCAATCAGGATGTTGTCAGACCTATGATGGCGACCAATCAGGATGTTGTCAGACCTATGATGGCGACCAATCAGGATGTTGTCAGACCTATGATGGCGACCAATCAGGATGTTGTCAGACCTACAATGACGACCAACCAGGATGTTGTCAGACCTATGATGGCGACCAACCAGGATGTTGTCAGACCTATGATGGCGACCAATCAGGATGTTGTCAGACCTATGATGGCGACCAACCAGGATGTTGTCAGACCTACAATGACGACCAACCAGGATGTTGTCAGACCTATGATGGCGACCAACCAGGATGTTGACAGACCTATGATGGCGACCAATCAGGATGTTGTCAGACCTATGATGGCGACCAACCAGGATGTTGTCAGACCTACAATGACAACCAACCAGGATGTTGTCAGACCTATGATGGCGACCAATCAGGATGTTGTCAGACCTATGATGGCGACCAATCAGGATGTTGTCAGACCTATGATGGCGACCAATCAGGATGTTGTCAGACCTATGATGGCGACCAATCAGGATGTTGTCAGACCTACAATGACGACCAACCAGGATGTTGTCAGACCTATGATGGCGACCAACCAGGATGTTGTCAGACCTATGATGGCGACCAATCAGGATGTTGTCAGACCTATGATGGCGACCAATCAGGATGTTGTCAGACCTATGATGGCGACCAACCAGGATGTTGTCAGACCTTTGATGGCGACCAATCAGGATGTTGTCAGACCTATGATGGCGACCAATCAGGATGTTGTCAGACCTATGATGGCGACCAACCAGGATGTTGTCAGACCTATGATGGCGACCAATCAGGATGTTGTCAGACCTATGATGGCGACCAACCAGGATTTTGTCAGACCTACAATGACGACCAACCAGGATGTTGTCAGACCTATGATGGCGACCAATCAGGATGTTGTCAGACCTATGATGGCGACCAATCAGGATGTTGTCAGACCTATGATGGCGACCAATCAGGATGTTGTCAGACCTATGATGGCGACCAACCAGGATTTTGTCAGACCTACAATGACAACCAACCAGGATGTTGTCAGACCTATGATGGCGACCAATCAGGATGTTGTCAGACCTATGATGGCGACCAATCAGGATGTTGTCAGACCTATGATGGCGACCAATCAGGATGTTGTCAGACCTATGATGGCGACCAATCAGGATGTTGTCAGACCTACAATGACGACCAACCAGGATGTTGTCAGACCTATGATGGCGACCAACCAGGATGTTGTCAGACCTATGATGGCGACCAACCAGGATGTTGTCAGACCTATGATGGCGACCAACCAGGATGTTGACAGACCTATGATGGCGACCAATCAGGATGTTGTCAGACCTATGATGGCGACCAACCAGGATGTTGTCAGACCTACAATGACGACCAACCAGGATGTTGTCAGACCTATGATGGCGACCAATCAGGATGTTGTCAGACCTATGATGGCGACCAATCAGGATGTTGTCAGACCTATGATGGCGACCAATCAGGATGTTGTCAGACCTATGATGGCGACCAATCAGGATGTTGTCAGACCTACAATGACGACCAACCAGGATGTTGTCAGACCTATGATGGCGACCAACCAGGATGTTGTCAGACCTATGATGGCGACCAATCAGGATGTTGTCAGACCTATGATGGCGACCAATCAGGATGTTGTCAGACCTACAATGACGACCAACCAGGATGTTGTCAGACCTATGATGGCGACCAATCAGGATGTTGTCAGACCTATGATGGCGACCAATCAGGATGTTGTCAGACCTATGATGGCGACCAACCAGGATGTTATCAGACCTATGATGGCGACCAATCAGGATGTTGTCAGACCTATGATGGCGACCAATCAGGATGTTGTCAGACCTACAATGACGACCAACCAGGATGTGGTCAGACCTATGATGGTGACCAATCAGGATGTTGTCAGACCTACGATGGCGACCAATCAGGATGTTGTCAGACCTACGATGGCGACCAATCAGGATGTTGTCAGACATATGATGGCGACCAATCGGGATGTTGTCAGACATACGATGGTGACCAGTCAGGATGTTGTCAGACCTATGATGGCGACCAATCAGGATGTTGTCAGACCTACAATGACGACCAACCAGGATGTTGTCAGACCTATGATGGTGACCAATCAGGATGTTGTCAGACCTATGATGGCGACCAATCAGGATGTTGTCAGACCTATGATGGCGACCAATCAGGATGTTGTCAGACTTACGATGGCGACCAGTCAGGATGTTGTCAGACCTATGATGGCGACCAACCAGGATGTTGTCAGACCTACAATGACGACCAACCAGGATGTTGTCAGACCTATGATGGCGACCAATCAGGATGTTGTCAGACCTACGATGGCGACCAATCGGGATGTTTTCAGACCTATGATGGCGACCAATCAGGATGTTGTCAGACCTACGATGGCGACCAATCAGGATGTTGTCAGACCTATGATGGCGACCAATCGGGATGTTGTCAGACATACGATGGCGACCAATCAGGATGTTGTCAGACCTATGATGGCGACCAATCAGGATGTTGTCAGACCTACGATGGCGACCAATCAGGATGTTGTCAGACCTATGATGACGACAAACCAGGATGTTGTCAGACCTATGATGGCGACCAATCAGGATGTTGTCAGACCTACAATGGCGACCAGTCAGGATGATGTCAGACCTATGATGGCGACCAACCAGGATGTTGTCAGACCTACAATGACGACCAACCAGGATGTTGTCAGACCTATGATGGCGACCAATCAGGATGTTGTCAGACCTACGATGGCGACCAATCGGGATGTTTTCAGACCTATGATGGCGACCAATCAGGATGTTGTCAGACCTATGATGGCGACCAATCAGGATGTTGTCAGACCTATGATGGCGACCAATCGGGATGTTGTCAGACATACGATGGCGACCAGTCAGGATGTTGTCAGACCTACGATGGCGACCAACCAGGATGTTGTCAGACATACGATGGCGACCAGTCAGGATGTTGTCAGACCTACGATGGCGACCAACCAGGATGTTGTCAGACATACGATGGCGACCAGTCAGGATGTTGTCAGACCTACGATGGCGACCAATCAGGATGTTGTCAGACCTACGATGGCGACCAATCAGGATGTTGTCAGACCTATGATGGTGACCAATCGGGATGTTTTCAGACCTATGATGGCGACCAATCAGGATGTTGTCAGACCTATGATGGCGACCAATCAGGATGTTGTCAGACCTACAATGACGACCAACCAGGATGTGGTCAGACCTATGATGGTGACCAATCAGGATGTTGTCAGACCTACGATGGCGACCAATCAGGATGTTGTCAGACCTACGATGGCGACCAATCAGGATGTTGTCAGACATATGATGGCGACCAATCGGGATGTTGTCAGACATACGATGGTGACCAGTCAGGATGTTGTCAGACCTATGATGGCGACCAATCAGGATGTTGTCAGACCTACAATGACGACCAACCAGGATGTTGTCAGACCTATGATGGGGACCAATCAGGATGTTGTCAGACCTATGATGGCGACCAATCAGGATGTTGTCAGACCTATGATGGCGACCAATCAGGATGTTGTCAGACTTACGATGGCGACCAGTCAGGATGTTGTCAGACCTATGATGGCGACCAACCAGGATGTTGTCAGACCTACAATGACGACCAACCAGGATGTTGTCAGACCTATGATGGCGACCAATCAGGATGTTGTCAGACCTACGATGGCGACCAATCGGGATGTTTTCAGACCTATGATGGCGACCAATCAGGATGTTGTCAGACCTACGATGGCGACCAATCAGGATGTTGTCAGACCTATGATGGCGACCAATCGGGATGTTGTCAGACATACGATGGCGACCAATCAGGATGTTGTCAGACCTATGATGGCGACCAATCAGGATGTTGTCAGACCTACGATGGCGACCAATCAGGATGTTGTCAGACCTTTGATGACGACAAACCAGGATGTTGTCAGACCTATGATGGCGACCAATCAGGATGTTGTCAGACCTACAATGGCGACCAGTCAGGATGATGTCAGACCTATGATGGCGACCAACCAGGATGTTGTCAGACCTACAATGACGACCAACCAGGATGTTGTCAGACCTATGATGGCGACCAATCAGGATGTTGTCAGACCTACGATGGCGACCAATCGGGATGTTTTCAGACCTATGATGGCGACCAATCAGGATGTTGTCAGACCTATGATGGCGACCAATCAGGATGTTGTCAGACCTATGATGGCGACCAATCGGGATGTTGTCAGACATACGATGGCGACCAGTCAGGATGTTGTCAGACCTACGATGGCGACCAACCAGGATGTTGTCAGACATACGATGGCGACCAGTCAGGATGTTGTCAGACCTACGAAGGCGACCAATCAGGATGTTGTCAGACCTACGATGGCGACGAATCAGGATGTTGTCAGACCTATGATGGTGACCAATCGGGATGTTTTCAGACATACGATGGCGACCAGTCAGGATGTTGTCAGACCTATGATGGCGACCAATCGGGATGTTGTCAGACATACGATGGCGACCAGTCAGGATGTTGTCAGACCTACGATGGCGACCAATCAGGATGTTGTCAGACATACGATGGCGACCAGTCAGGATGTTGTCAGACTTACGATGGCGACCAATCAGGATGTTGTCAGACCTACGATGGCGACCAATCAGGATGTTGTCAGACCTATGATGGTGACCAATCGGGATGTTTTCAGACATACGATGGCGACCAGTCAGGATGTTGTCAGACCTATGATGGCGACCAATCGGGATGTTGTCAGACATATGATGGCGACCAGTCAGGATGTTGTCAGACCTACGATGGCGACCAACCAGGATGTTGTCAGACATACGATGGCGACCAGTCAGGATGTTGTCAGACCTACGAAGGCGACCAATCAGGATGTTGTCAGACCTACGATGGCGACGAATCAGGATGTTGTCAGACCTATGATGGTGACCAATCGGGATGTTTTCAGACATACGATGGCGACCAGTCAGGATGTTGTCAGAACTATGATGGCGACCAATCGGGATGTTGTCAGACATACGATGGCGACCAGTCAGGATGTTGTCAGACCTACGATGGCGACCAATCAGGATGTTGTCAGACATACGATGGCGACCAGTCAGGATGTTGTCAGACTTACGATGGCGACCAATCAGGATGTTGTCAGACCTACGATGGCGACCAATCAGGATGTTGTCAGACATACGATGGCGACCAGTCAGGATGTTGTCAGACTTACGATGGCGACCAATCAGGATGTTGTCAGACCTACGATGGCGACCAATCAGGATGTTGTCAGACCTACGATGGCGACCAATCAGGATGTTGTCAGAACTATGATGGCGACCAATCGGGATGTTGTCAGACATACGATGGCGACCAGTCAGGATGTTGTCAGACCTACGATGGCGACCAATCAGGATGTTGTCAGACATACGATGGCGACCAGTCAGGATGTTGTCAGACTTACGATGGCGACCAATCAGGATGTTGTCAGACCTACGATGGCGACCAATCAGGATGTTGTCAGACATACGATGGCGACCAGTCAGGATGTTGTCAGACTTACGATGGCGACCAATCAGGATGTTGTCAGACCTACGATGGCGACCAATCAGGATGTTGTCAGACCTACGATGGCGACCAATCAGGATGTTGTCAGACCTATGATGGCGACCAATCAGGATGTTGTCAGACCTACGATGGCGACCAGTCAGGATGTTGTCAGACCTACGATGGCGACCAATCAGGATGTTGTCAGACCTATCATGGCGACCAATCAGGATGTTGTCAGACCTATCATGGCGACCAATCAGGATGTTGTCAACTTCCTACTCCTTCCTCCTCTCTCATGAAGACTCAGAGTCATTTGAAGTCCCACACAGAATCAGGACCTCATCCCAACCCAGAGGAAGTATTTTAAATTTTGCTGCTGAGCATCATGTTCTCGGATTCCGAGCTGATTCCCATCCCAGTAACTTCACAAAGACTGATCTGGTCCAGTAAAAGCTGAAGGTCACTGTCAAGGCTTCCAAAGAGCAGAGCTCTAATACTGATGTCACAAAATCTGCTCCCCTCCCCTTGACCTTCTGTTGTGGAATCTGAACTTCACATCCTTTCCAGATAGTTGTGTCTTTTGTTTGTGGATCATGGCCTTAGCTCTGTGGGATTTGTGGTGTGTTTATACACACATGGTTGCTGCTGTTAGATCTGTGTATTTTTTACAGATATAAATTGTAATAAACTTTTGTCTTGTTCCTTTGCAGTCACATCCCACTGTAGTCATTTAGATTATTTGAAGGTATTGTAATAATAGAAGAAAGCATTTAAATTAGTTTAATTTAATCAAAAAGGCATCAAAATCTACAAACTGGCTCAAATGATGTGATTAAGAAAACAAAGTTGTCAGTGAAGAAATTAATGACACAATAAATAAATATGTAAACAATCAAATTCCACAGAAAAGCTATTAATTGGCAGTTTATCTAAAAAATAAACATTAAAAACCAGAAACAAAAGCAGTGTTGTTTCTGTGCAGATCAGGGAACTGGTCTCCAGCAGCCACACAGCGACTGGGAATCAAGCCTGGTTGCCTTCTGAGGAGCTGTGATGTGAGTCTTCTTAGGTCCTTCGCATTTATGTCATCAAGACGTCTCTGCAAGGATAATACAAAAGATTAGTTCTATAAGTAAAGTCAAATTTTACTGACTGATGAAAAACAAAGTGCAAAGCCAAGTAAAAGTTTAGATTATTAGTGAAGGTCTGTGTCTACCTATTCTGTTCAGAGACTAAGTTAAAATATCACTGTAATATCTGATACTAATGACTGGATGCCAAAGCAGAAAGTAACATATAGAAGACAGTGCAGTAGGTAACAAGCTCAAATATGAAACTACATTTACATTGCAACAAAAATAATACATAAAACAGTTACCATTATTAGTTATTGTAATCCTTGTGTAATCCTGTAATCAATATTTTTTATCAGTAATGTCTTGAGACAAACATTGAACATGAAGCTGCATTTTACCTGCACTGCAGGGAGCTGGTCACAGCGTTGCTGCTTCATCTCTCTGGAAGCTGCAGCTCGTCTTCCTCAGACTGACCAGCTTGTCCTCACGTCCGTCCACCAGCCCTGCCTCGGCCTTCCTGGCAAACTTAGTAACACATCATCTTTATTACTAGAAACAAGTGCACACAGGTAATGTGGTGGTGAGCACACATGAGTGTCATGTGGCTCAGGTTGGCCCCTCCCTGCTAATCAGCAGGTACCTATAAAAGACCCCTGCTGATTTTCTTTTGTCTGCTGGCTGATTCTGTGTTGGTGGTGGTGACTGGCTGCCCTCTGTGCTCTTCCTCCTGGCTTGGTTTTACTCAGGGTGGTGAGTAGAAACAGGAACTTGAAATGGAAAAACTAATTTTGTAGTTTTACTAATTGTGTTTTCTGTTTTTATAGATCCACCTGCTGCTGTTTCTATTGGCATAATTTTATTGTAGTCTTTCTTTTAATCAGGTTTGTTTGCTTCTTTTGCTTTAGTTTTGTAAGTTGACTTAGTTTCCTTTTGTTTGAATTGTTTCCTTTAGGCAGCTGGGAACCATTTGGAGGATGGGCTAGGCACTCGTGGTTGGAGACCCTCACGTTTGGTTTGTTTGATGCACTGGGCATAGGAGGGCTCCACAGTTACAGTTTGCAGTGAAGTGTGGTTGTATTCATAAGGTAAGAGGTGGCAACACACCGGGACACTCCTTCCCTGTAGGCTGCCCTCCACTGGTGGTCCCAGCTGGCCTGGTTTTTTTTTTTTTTTAGTTTATATAGTTATTTGCTTTTAAATAGGTCTTAACAGTGGGTTTTATACCCAACTAATTTTAACTTAACTAAATTTTTGTATTTAATAAATGGTTTAAACTCCCTCCCACGTCTCTTCTTATTTTAACAGGAGCGACCCTGCATTTGTTTCCTGGAGCCCTGTACCCAGGTGGCGTTGTCTAGCATTAGTATTACATTAAAGTTAACTTTCTCTTTTTACCTTTTGTTGTTCAGTTATTTTTGTTAAGGCCTTACCACTCTACCACAGTAACATAGCTGTAACAACATTCAAACCCTGTAAATTCTGCATCATGTTATTGTCTGACTGCCTAATTAACCTAGCAATTATAGCTAGCTTAGCACTTAGCATAGCCTCTTCTTACTAGCACCGTTTGTTTCTTATGCTATATTGTAATTTTTACGTGCTACTTTGCAAAACATCATAAATTATAATCATTTTTATGCATCGGAAGTGCATAACACTGCAGTTCCCCCTTCATCCACTAGGGGCTGCAAAACACAGCAAATCCCCATAGACTCCCATGTTAAAAAGACCAACTTCACAGCAGGAATAAACATGTTTACAGCAGGAATAAACATGTTTACAGCAGGAATAAACATGTTTACAGCCTGGTTCAAAAACCCCTTTTCAGTTTAATAGGTCAGGTTTACCTTCATGACAACTGTGGGGGGGAGTGAATTTTTTTTCTAACTCGCCCCTTCAAAGTAATTTAATCTCAAAATTTGGCATATTTATGGGCGTGTCCTTTTGATTGACAGGTACCCAATCTCCCGCTGAAGTCAGAAGAACGTAGAACAACCGCGGTTTTTAGCCGGTTAACAATGTGACTTAGCTTTAGCCTGCTTACCTCCGTTAGCTGGTTAGCTCCTGTTATCTACAGGTTAGCTCGGTTAGCTCTTAGCTACAGAAAGCTTGGAGTTCGCTCAATTTCAATCATCCACCGTGACGCTCACAGCCCCCCTCTCAGCTCCACCCCTTTGTCCATATTTGTATTTTCCGGACGAGACGACACGTGTATTGCTGCGATGGTAGGAGCCGCCCACTGAGCTTCAATTCGGCTCTTTAGAAACCTACGGATAACGTCACGGAGGCTCCGCCCATCTTTTTATAAACAGTCCATGGTTTTGACTCAATGTCCTCCTCAGCCATGTATGGAGCTGACGCAAGGCCCTAAAAACCTCTCACAGCTACAGCAAGTCCTGATTCACCCCAGAAAAGCACTTTTCAAGTTCAGAGATCATTTGTTCCAGACAAGGAAACAGTAATTTCCTTTAGAGCTCTTCTGACTCAGAAGAGTTGCAGACTTTACTACCTGCTCCACAAGTTGACTCAACAACATATCCATTTTCTTTGTCTTCCGCCGCTGTCCAGAGGACAGACTGCCATCTGTTTGCCTCACATATAGCCATGTTCTTGCATGAAGATCTAAAGCAGATGTATCGCTGCATTTCTGCTTCAGTGTCCATCACTGCATCTTTGTATGTCTGTGCTCGGGCAATATCAATGGTCTCTTTCAGTAGGTATCTGTTTAAACCTGCTGCTACAGACAATAGACTGGTTGAAAACAACCAGTCAATACAATTAGGAGAATTTACTGAGCTTTGCCTTTAATCCCCCTGTCATGTTGATAGTGGGGATAGTGGGGCCCAGTGTGTTTGACAACTGTACAAGCTCACTCTGCATCAGTCCTAATTTCTTCTTTGTGTCCAAACAAGGAATGGACCATTTCAAGCAGGTTGAAAAACTGTGGCTTAAGGAACAGCTCTGCATGTGTGACATAAGATGAGATTTAACTCATGTGCATAGCCATGCACATATTTCCTCATTGTGTATCATCTTACAAACAATAGCTGCAGTTACTTCTTGTGGACTACAATCATTTCCTTTTGACTGCTACATGAGAGGTATGTAGTATTTGACGGCGATGCATACCTCTGCAGGAATGGATTGAACTTCCTCAAAAGTTTCATGCACTCACGGAAATTCCCAATATCCCACTATCTCATGTTTCATCATGACCTCAAAACGATATTCCTTGCATTCCCAGGAAGCAGGTCACTGCCACAATATGTTCCAGGTACTACCTTTCACTTATTTCAGGCCCTTGCTGCATCCATCTACATATTATTGCCTTGAGACAAACTAGCTTTATAGCTGTTCCAACAAACTACTCTGTCCATGAGTAGTCTCATGTTTTTGAAACATACTCAGTGCCTTTTTCCAATTACTGACTCCATCCTTTACTAACGTATTGTATCTGAGACTTTTGCCAAATACCTGACAGGCAAAGCAGAAAGCAGCACTTTTTTAGAAGAATATTCCAACAATTTTAAACCAGTTTTCATGAAAGGCTCTTTTTTGTGCGCCAAACTGAGTGAATGGGTACAGGGACAGTTTTGACTGTTTAGGACCAGTAGTCTTATCCCCTAAATCAAAAGGCAGATTTTAAGATCCTTTGACTTGGTGGCTGGTATTCTTTTTCCCTGGTCTGCTCTCCCTCATCTCCCTGTTGTATTCCTCTTGCATTGTAAAATTAAGCAAGTGGTAAAGCATATGGATATGGTGTCAAAGCATGACAAACGAACATGTCAAACAGCTGAAACTGAATTTCATTCCATTCTTGTGTGTAGCATCTGAACCTCAAATAAAAAAATAAGAAAAAAACGCTTGAACCCTTTTCAAATCTTTTCAAAACCAATTGTTTCCAGACTTAAAATGCCAGATGTGAATGATTACTTACCTAACAGTTTGGGCCAGATTGGCATCCTGTTTGCAGTCAAGCTTGGGACAGCACTGCTCGCCCGGCGCATTCCGCCACAGAATTCAGAAAGTCTGCCAGCTGCTGCCTGTATCTTGCGGATCTTGAAGTACATCAGAAATCCGCTCGGAGTGGGTGATTTGAGGTGTGATGGGGATGTTTATGTGTGTGTGCTGATAAATTATGGAATGTGTGCGTGTCGAGGTGTGTGGAGAGGGAGCTCGTGAGGGGAGTTGTATTATGTATGTGTGCATCGGGGAGTATGTGAGCGGGGGCAGGGGGGTAGGGGAGTGTGTCATGGAGCACGTGGGTGTGTGTCGGGAGGGAGTATGTGTGTGTGAGTGAGTTGGTTGGTGTGTGTGTGTGTGTGTATGTGTGTGTGTGTGTGGGGGGGGGGGGGGGGGGGTAGTCTTGTGCCCGGGTGTGCGGCTGGTCCACTGGGGTGTGGCCTGACTGCCACTCGGCGGTGGTCCGGGGATCCTGGTTCTCCATTGGCTTGGGCTGGGCCCTCTGCCCGCGGGTTGGGGGTTGCCTTAGGGCTATTGGGGCCCCGCCGCCTGGCTGGGCCGGTTCATGCCGGTCCACTCCCGCTGGGGCTGGTTCCCCCTGACTGCAGGGGACTCCGGCTGGGGCTCCTCTCTGACGCCTCCCGGGTGGGTTAATAGCTGGCTCTGGAGTGGGGTGGTTGGATCCAGCGCTTGGGGGGGGGGGGGGGGGGGGGCGATGGGCTACCTGAGTCTCAGGGTCTTCCTTCCTAGCCTGCTTCTTGCCTTTGTGTGGACAGGGTCACATTGGCATGATCACTCTTCTCCGAGCACATTCCACTCTGTATGTTCTGCATGTGACACAGTCACAGAGTCGTCTGCAGGTTTATTCACTAACAGCAGCTAGTTTTCTTTGTCTCTGACAGTTTTTGGTGCGCCTGTCACTTGATAGCTTAGTCCCCAGCAGGGAAGGCATGAATCTAAGATTGGCCTGTTTGTGTATATGTGTGTGAATGTGTATGTACATGCATTTATATAGATGAATAAGTATGGGTATATATGCATATGTTCATGCAAGTGTCTGTTTTTTTTTTCTTTTTTTCTTTCTTTCTCTATCTCTCTTTTCCTCTCTCTCTGTGAGGTGTTTTCTTTCTCTTTCCCTTTGTCTTTCTGTCTCTCTTCTATCTTCTCCAGTCTGGTCCAGCAGTAGAAACTCTGTACTACAATCATACAAAATAAATAAAGATATAAAATAAGAATCTAGAAAATCAAAGGGATCATCATACCAGTAATGCTCCCCTTGGCAAAGTAAATTTGCTCAGCAGAACACAGCATCCAGACCATCATTCTGCTGCTTAAATGCTGGACAGGACACGAAAAAAAAAAAAAAAAAGAAATCCGCTTGCTCCAATCTCCAGAAAACCGAGTACCATTAGACCAAAATTATACAGGTCCTCCACATTCTAGATCGACAGAACCTCCAGGCCCAATGGTCTCCACTTGGTCCACAAGTCCAGCAGGAAGCGTCCCATCAGGACATGTAGGCTTCCCTCTGCCCGATCTCCAGGATGAAAAAATACTGGAAATAAACTAAGTTGGCTCTCTGCTTCTCATCTTTTCAGTCGTAACTTGTAAAAGCTACATAACTACCATTCCAGTCCTGCTCTCAGTGAAGGCGGATGCTTTTTCTCTGCACTCCTTTCCTCCCTCTCCTCCCACTCTGCCCTGCGACTTTGTCCTGTCCGACTCTGAGCCTCTTTTTACATCTCTTTACTTCCACTCAAACTACATCATGGATTTGATCGGCTGGTCTCTCAATGCAATTGATCAAATTTTCTCAACCCGAAGATCAGGCAGAGGGACGCGTGTATGTCCTGAGGGGACGCTTCCGGCTGGATACGTTCAGGACTCATGGGCCTGGTGGAGACCTATGTGTCGGTTCTGCCCTCTGAGGACGTGGAGGATGTTTACATCTTTGGATTATTGATGATCGGGATTCTGCTGATTGACGCTGGCGGAGTTCTGATCTACCTGAAGACCCATGAGATTCTGGCAACAACTTGCAGGCTGCCAGAATTCTGTAACAGTATGTGCCGGGCTAGCAGTGCACAGACTCTGGCGTTAACCGGACTCGACCGTAAGCAGGATGCCAGTCTGGTCCAAACTGGACATCTGGCTGCGGTCCCGGAGCTGGTCTGCAAAATCAAAAACAACATGGAGAAGATGTCTGCTAGAATTGGTGGAAACTGACCCCCCCATTCGGCTGTCTGGAGCATGCCTGCCTGAGATCAGCTATGGACTCAAGGCCAAGGGCAAATTGTTTTCCTCGCCTGGAACCCAAACAACAATCATATCTGGATTTGGCTTCCCAGCGGCCTTGGGCCGGCGCGACCACCCCGAGAATGGAAGAAGACATGTTCATCGACGCTCTGTCCCCCCTCCTCATCCAACCCCAGCCCCCTCCCACATGACTCACCGCCTTCCTGGACTTTGTGTGTCTTGTTTTAGTTTGTGCTTCAGTGTATGAGGGGTTTTTTTTCTGTATTTTCAGACTGTGTCTTCCTGGTGCGGCCCGGAGTTACATGAACTTTTTTGCCCTCGACCCCCTATGATCCTAATGTATCTCTGTTCTTATCTATTGTAAGGCAGCGCTGGCATAATAGCTACATGGCCTGAGCTTAGCTTGGCTTAGCTTGGCTTAGCTTAGCTGGATTGCTCTTTTGTCATGAATGTTACATGTTTGTATGTCTGACCTTGGATGAGCTGGCTTGAACTCTGAATTTCCCCTCGGGGATGAATAAAGTATCTTTGATTTGATTTGATTTAATAAGTACCAGTTTTGCCGCTATTTTTATTTTAAATGTGAAGTAGCAGCTCAACATGAGCATAATACTTCACTTTTTGCAGCAACTGAGAAGGAGAAGAAAGATAGACCACCGAACACGGGAGGCAAAACAACGCGCGTCATCGGGACAGGACAAGGTAACGAGCATGCTCAGAACAACCAGAATTAACTTAGAGCGGAATGAAGGTTTACATGACAGAGGAATTAAAAAGTTAGGAATTAAAATACGAATAAACCAGACACTTACATCGGAATTAAATTGAATTCCAAATAGAATTTTGCATTAGGAATTAAGTGTTTACATACTAGATCTGGTCATTCTTCATCAGTTTAAAGCGGAATTAACTTTTATTCGGAATTAAACAGGAATTAAAACTCCCATGGAAACGCAGAGATTTAGAAGCTTCATCTCCCGACTCCCCTCACGGAAAGAGCAGAACCAGAGGGGGAGGAGCCAAGACAGGGGGAGGAGTCAATACAGAGCACCACTTTCCCATCTTGCGTGCTCCCCAACATCACCTACCCCAGCTTTAATGAGCACAGTATATTGTGAGTATGAACACCCGGAGGCTGTTGACGTGGTGATACTGCCAAAGCTGAGTTTGAAAAAGCAGCTTTTGTTTTAAATTATCTGACAAAATCACAGGCAAATCCTCATACAAAAGGACAGAAGGAACGAGGGGTAAAACACAATAGGTTTTACAGGAAGAAATTCCAGCAATTGCATTAACCTGAAACTGTGACTTTTTGCTCCCCAGGTCCTGAAGTAAGAAGGTCTGCTTTAAGCGATACACTTGGGACTTTATCTGCCTTGTGGTGAGCCAAACAACAAACAGTAGCTCTGAACAGACACGGTACACAATGTGGCATTTTCATTCTTTTTCTTCTTTGTCTCTCTTCCTCTCTCATAGTGCGCTCTATTGTTTAGGCAGAACACCACACTGATGGAGTGCAAGCATCTGCTGCTGCTGAGCCAGAGGAGACAGAGTTCTGTTAAGATCTTCAACAATCAAGTTATCTTCTCGGAGCAGCTCCGGACAGGTTTTCGACATTTTCTCAACCTCAGTGCTCCCTAATTGTTGGCGGCTGCAAATATGATTATTCTATGGTGTGGAATGAGTACACAAGCCAAGGTCGAAGGGAATACCGCCACTCAGTGTATAGAAATGTCTTCATGGGCTCTGCTTTGAATGATTAACTTGAATCAATTTGCCTTGACTTAGTATGCTGAGAAACCGATCAGGTGAGAGAATCTATCCAACAATGGGTGAGTTTCACTTTCATGCACTCAGGATCAATAATTATTTAAAAAGTGAAATTATATATATATAATTATATATTTGTATTATTCATGATATATTAATATTATTATTATTATATTTTTGATATATTATATTATATCTGATTTATTTATGCCTTTAATTCAAATTTTAATTAATGACACATTCAAGTAATTTTATTTTTAATGATTTAATTAATTATTGATACATTCAATTAATTAATTCATTCATTGATTATATATTTAATTAATGCATTGTGGCACTTTACTCCTCCATCGCAACCAGCTGCTGACAGGCTAAATGTAAAAGTTATGTACGATACCGTTGTCATTACAGTTTCACTGTCAGTTATTTATGGTCTCATCTTTATATTATAAATCTGTTTTGAATAAAGCTGGCTAAATTCAATCAATCATTCAATCAAATGTTTTATTTTGGTTAAGTATAAACAGTCCAATGTAATTACATCAATTACATATCATTTAATAACCCAACAGGAAGAGGCTGAAGCTCCCGCCTTGTGTCTGCCTGTCCTCGTGTCTTTCCACATGAATGAAATGATAATCAGCGATGGCCCTGCAGCATAATGCTGATAAAATTAACATTTATTCCTTTAAATAAATCTCATAATTGTAGTCATCCAGATGTCCTTCTTTGTCACACAATCCAGACCGTATCCGGATGAGATCCCAATGAGTTCCAGGCTATCAGATCATTTATCATAACGGTGTTCGCGTCTCACTCTGATCCGATCTGCCGAGTTGAGAGTCCTTATATGTGCCTCAGAAGGCTCCTTTTTTTAGTCAGAAAGATAAAACAAGTTCTCTTCCTGCTCTTATTCTCTCAAGTGTTGTCCGGAGTGTCTCCAAGTACAGCAAAGGATACACATAGCACCCACACTTCTCCACCACTGGGATACCTGAGGTCACATTACAGAGACATGACGTAAAACATCTTAACCAGATAAGTAGGGGTACTTCACACCCACTGAAGTATAAATATGACATGATTTCCCCACGTTTGCTTAATGTGGAGCTATCATAAAACTAATTTAACACTTCTATGTAGCTTCATGCTAACGTCTGATTAAAAACAGTCAGTAGTTGTACTTGCACAGACACAAAACCTCTGCCAGACACGTGCACACATGTCAATATTTTTAAAGGATGAATACTTGGTCAGATACTTAAAAGCTGACATTACGCTGAAGAGACGCTGGAGATCGGCGCAGGTCAGGAAATATGTTTCTGTACTGTTTCTCCAGTGGACTGTCAATCACAGGTGATGGATATCCAATCACCTGTCATCCCCCCACCCACCTCTCTCGCTCTCTTGCGCCCCCTGGTGCCTCAGTACACATTTATTATTACATGATTGATGTGTTGACGTTAATTTAAATTTTTAGTCTTTTATTTGCATAGTATTATTCACACAAAAGTGTTTAGTAAGAGAAAATCCTATTTAATTGCATATAATTCTTTATTATACCAAAACAAATCCGTTTTTTCTAAGTTAAAGTTCTCCCATGAAAAAGATATAGAGTATTCTAGCGTCATGGAGCTGACCAGTCAAATATTTTTCTTACCTTTTCCCACAATTTCCTCAGAAAATATGCAGGAAAAAGGGAGTGAAAATGCCTGTAGAGGTCTCTCACATTAAGTCTTGTCAGTTTATTTTCTTTTGTCTCCTTTTTGTATCAACAAACAGCAGTCTTCAGAATGAAATGAAACATTGTCAGTTTTACTATCATAAACAGCTCATCATTGTAAACTATGTGATTATGTAACATCGTTAATAATGTCAAAAGAATGCATTGTGAATTTTTTAATATCAATCATACTTCAGACTAAATCCAGACAGTATCCAAAACTAGATCCCGTTGAGTTCCAGACTAGATCCAGTCCGTATCCAAACTAGATCCCGATGAGAACCCAAGGAGTTCCAGCCTAGATCCAGACCTCAGCATTCCTGTGTTTGGACGCTTCAGTCTCATTCTTTAAATGCTGCCCCTCTTTTTCAAAGTGCTGCCTCTTCAGTCGATCCTGTCCTATGTCTCTGGCTTCCCCGAGCCCCCTCCCACCACCATAGTTTACAGCACATGTCCATTCAGGTTGGTGACCCACCACCAGGTCCAGAGTGGGGAGTGAGGTGGAGCTGGTCACACCCTTAAAGCCAAAAGACGTCAAAGCGGGATTATCTGACAGGGAAGTTTTATACCCAACAGTCACACCTGGACAGCCTGTCCCCTCTCTCAGTCTCAGGGCCTGGTGGATCTTTTTCCAGCCCAGGTGATTTAGCTCCAGCAGGTTGAGCAAGATGCAGAAAAGCCCAACACAGAACATGAAGAGGAGGAAGATGGTTTTTTCCGTGGGCCTGGAGACATAACAGTCCACCGGCTGGTTGCAAGGGGACGAGGTGCAGAGAAAATGAACAGGCACCCGGAAGCCAAACAGCTTCCACTGGGCCAGGACAAACCCAACTTCCAGGACAGCTCGTAAACACACATGAAAAACATAACACTTGGACAGAACACCTGCTGAAGCCACTTGAACTCCTGCATGATCCTGGTTGAAGGAGTTCTTAAGGTCTCTTAGATTCTGGCCAGGGACGCCCTCCAGCACATCTGCCAGGCTGTGACCCAGATGTTTATGAGAGTGGATGGAGCAGCTATCTGAGTCACAGCTCCGATTGTAGGCCTCCTGTCGTCCATCTCGCCCTGCTGTTGGTTCCTCTTGCTTTGGAATATCCCTCACTCCTTTTCCCAGCTTCTGAGTGATGTGGTGAGGCAACTTGGACAGGGTATGCCATGTGTAGATCATAAAACAAAGTGATGGAGTTGAGACACTGATGATGTGGAAAACCCAGAAGCGAGGCTGTGAGATGGGTGCAAATGCATCGTAGCAGACGGTGGAACATCCTGGCTGCAACGTGTTGCACACAAACATCTCCTGCTCATCGGTGTACACATCCTCGGTTGCCACAGCGACAATAAGCAGCCGGAAAATGACCATGACGGTGAGCCACAGGCGTCCGATCATGGTGGAGTGATGATGGACAGCGTCCAGGAGTCGTTTGAGCAGAGTCCACTCCGTCATGGTGGTTTGTGATTGCAGGAGCTGTCAGTTGTGGACTGATCCACTTCTACTCCTCCTGAAGTCCTACTAGTCTGGACTTGATGATAACTGCCACCTCCCTGCAAAATGATGACTACCGACAGACCCTCTAATCTTAGTGTTTATTTTATTTTCCATATATATATATATATATATATATATATGTACATATATATATATATCCTGAAAGAGTTCTTCTGGTCAACCCTCGCTAAAAGAATCTGTGCTGGGCTTCTGTCCATGAATATCCGCCAGCCTGGCGGGCTATCTTGAGTGCATGAAGCTGCCACCAATGAGAACCGCCCATCTCTTACAGATAAGGAGGTCCACTTGACATGAGTCACATCTCCTGTCTCGAGGGTCCAATTTAAAACCAGGAGACATCCCTGTCCTTTTACTGGAGGACCTCCTGATAGCGGAGACTGATAAAGCACTCTTCTCAGATTATTCTTCTGAAAGCTAATGCACTTTTCCTTTAATGGAGATGCACTTTATAAATAATGACCAGTACAGAGGAGCATGCCACAGACTCTGCAAAGCTCTTCTAACATATCTCCACATTTACTTCAGCAAAAAAGTAAAAAAGAAGTAGCTTTATCTCTGTGAGAAATAAACATAAGAGCATGGAAGAGGAAGAGACTGTGGCCAAGAAGTCATTTTATTTCAGGACAGGTTCAAATTACTACCCCCAAACCAATTCACAATCCTCTTATTTACAAAAAAACAACTTCTTGGCTCAAATCACTAAGATGTCTTTTTTTTTTGTTTGTTTGGTTGCGCTGGGTCTAGAGGCACCAAGACCGAGTAGCTCCACTGCTTTTTTTTTTCTGTTGATTTTTTCATTTTTGCAGTTTATAAAACTTTTTCTTTTAAACTACTTTTTGTTAGAATTACTTTTTGGTGGTTTTTAGGCATTTTCCTGTGTTTTTTCCTATCCCAATAAGCTACGTGTACTTCTGTTAGAGCAGTGTATACCAAGGAGAACACATGAAACAAAGAAATGCATCATTAATTTATTGTCTGCAGTGTAGTTAGGTAAGGATTACACAATGCGGAGCTGTGCATTAGACGGTTATAATGCACAACGCGGAGTCTGGAACACCAGGATGCGCAGTCGTCTAATGCAAGTTATCCAATTTATTCTGATTAGTTATCCAGTTATCCACAGATCTGCTTATACCATGGTCCAGCACAGTAAAATTTGATAACAAATGTTTATTTCCTTTTTACAAAACTTGCTAAATATGCTGAAGAATAGGAACTGTTTTCTGTTGGCCTCCATGTAGTTCTTACGCTAAATAATTATTGTGAAGCTAAAGCGTGTTTTTCTCATTCACGTCAAAAGCAGCTGATCTAGTTGATTAATGCGTTGCTATGATGACACCCCGTAATGGAGTGATATTACAGTGATTTCGCTTGCCGAACTACATGTGCGAATATGAAACTAATGCAGTCAGTTGGCTTTACAATTATCACTGACCGTGGTATAACTATAGTTAAAACCATGTCAATGTCTCAGTGTTGCTGTGGTGAGGACCCAGATGCAGACACGACAGGCTGGGATCCAGGACCAAGACAGTTTAATGCTGATCAGTTCAAACCCAGGAACCAAACACAATGAACCAGCAAACGGACTTGAAACAAAGGGCTACAAATACCTGGACACCAAACAAGAAACAGGTGTAGTAAATTAACCTATGAGACCAGGTGAAAACTATTAACAGAAACAAAGGCTACACAGAAAACAAGGAGACTGAACAGGAAAAAAACAACAAAACAAAACAGGAAACCAGAACTGAGAAAACTTCACCAAAGAAACATCATTACATGTCAGTATTGTTATCTCTTCTTCTGCCTTAGTGTGAAACGTTTTAAACCAGGAATCTCTGCAGGTGTGATGAGTTTTCTATGAGATGGATACTGCTGTGGTAAAACAACTTTACTATACATGATAACTGGGTTGTTTATATATAAAGTAACCTACAAGCTTTTCTTTTGTGTTCGGGATGAAACGTCCCCAAATGGTGTTGTAACTTGTTTTGCTCACACAGCATCCGCCTGCTGCTCTCTTTCTTTCTGTCATGTTGGACAGGTTGTACTTGAACAATGAATTTCCCCTCGGGGATAAATAAAGTATTATTGATTGATTGATTCATCCATCTGCTGACCTGGTGTGAAAAAATGTTGACAGTGCCCCTCATAGACATTAAACACATAGACACCGCATAGTGTCATGCTGCCTATAGAGCTGACGTCTCATCGCGCCGCCATCTTGGATGGGTATCCATGCACCTCCAATGCATTTATCTGTAAGGTGTAGGTCCAACCACAACAATAACTTCACCAATTTTTACTTGATTTTTCTCACAGTTTGGTTCGTTACAAAGACAGAGATATTGTTTTAATACAGATCCCTGTAAAACATTAAAAACAATGTGCTAAAATATTTTTATATGCTATTTAACAAAGACATAAGGTAGCTACAATATAAACAAATTTTTAAATGAATTTGATACTAACATGTGTGATTGTTTATTGATGCATTTGGATTTATCTATTATTATCTGATCAAATAATAAATTATTATTCAACACTGTGAAATGTAATTCCACATGATCTGCTTTCAATATTTCGCTGGTGATTACAACAGTATGCTGAACAAAATATGGGAATAGTTGCTGCTTTCTCTTGACTGTGGTTGACTCTTTCTTTTATTTACATTTATTAATTTATCAGTATAGAGATACAGTTATACAAAGTCTGAAAATAAAGTATTGTATCCAGAATAGTTACCCAGAAAAACACTCCGAGAGCGTAAACCTCCGCCAAGGCCTTTTAAAAGTTCCTGGATCCAAACGGTGATCCGGATCACCACCAAAATTAAACCAGTTCTTCCTTTCCAACAAGTCCTGAAAACTTCATAAAATCTGTCCATAACTTTTTAAGTTATATTGAACACAAACAGATAAAAGCCGGTAAAAACATAACCTCCTTGGCAGAGGTAATTATGTAAAACTCTCTTTGTAAAGCATCAATATCATATTTTTCCATAAACACCTTATAGGAGTAAAATTTATCATTTGCATTTAGTAGATTATTCACATTATTTATAAACCAGTTATGTAGGAAAGTGTTTTGTTTGTGTGTAATATATACGTGTTGTTCCACAGAAAACAGTTATGTGTGGAAACTACGTTGACTCTGCAGCAAGACTCGAAAGCAGACACCCATCCAATATGGTGGTGACCCATCCAATATGGCGGCGATGCTGGTTGTAACATCCCAAGGCCGAATTAACCCCCAAAATCAGATAAGGACTCAGGACTTTCTACTTCAAAAGGAAGTCCATCCACATATCTCCAAAACAGAGCTCAATGAAAGCCTTAAAAATCAGATCCATCTTAATCCGGGCAGACAGACCTCCACTTTAAACCAGCAGGAACCCTACTGGTTTTATCTTGTTCCTGGTAGGAAATGTCTACACAGACAGACTGTGGCACCCTTTTGAAGTTGGACCCTGGTAAGAGCCTGTTGTCCATCACCCCAGGAGGTCCCTTTGTATCCACAGCACACAAAGACCAGATTCCAGAGCAGAACCTTTAAGTTCTGAATTCTAAACTGTATAAAATACTGGATGTATCCTCAGCACACCTGGATGAATGGACTCTTCTTCCTTTCTAAATTAAGACTTTAACCGTTTTTCAGATGTGAAATCCACAGAAGTTAGCAAGTTTCTTAATTTCTGTGATTCCTTGGATGGAGCAATGGTGCCATCTAGCAGACACCCTCGAACAGGTTGAGATATGCATTTCAGGTTGATTAAATACACCGTGATTAACATTATATGCTGTTGTTATTAACGACTGACTCAAAGTAAGAACTTGTGTGGAAATGATTTCTTGACCCACCAGGTCCGTGGAAAGTGAAAATCATCGATGAAATGTATTTGAAATGTCTGGTACCTGTTAACAAACCTTTTCCCCTTTTGACAGCAGCAAAACTGTTCTAAGGTTCATGTTTATAAGGATCATTCATACTTCTTCTCATCTATAAATGGATTTTATAGACATGTTTTCAGGTTGGAAAAATGTTAAGTTTAATTCCCCAAGAACTTAGTATTTTGACCAAACCTTCAGACCCCATGTCCTGACCCCTGCGCTCTGATTGGATAATCTAAAGTCCGCCCCAGAGCGGCGGCAAATTTAACTGCGAGTCTTCCCGGAACTTGCTTTTCTCTTTTGTCTTCTCTCTCTCTTATTTTTTTGTCTTTTTTCTGCTCTTGTTTTTTCCTCTCTCGTTTTTTTTCTCTCTCGTTTTCTTTTGTTTCTCTCTTGTTTTTTTTCTTTTCGTTTTCGTTTGATGTTTGCTTTAGTCGTGTTTTTGTCCGTCTGGCGTCATGTTCGTTTTTATTAAGTAAGCTCGCTCGACTGCTTAACACCAGAAAACTCATCCAATTCTGGCTGAACAATTTTTACTTCTGACACACCATCGAAGCTGCTCTCCCGGCCCACAAAGACTGTGACCAGTAACGTACGGACGACCCAAACGTGACTACTCCAGGACTCTGCCGGCACCCGTGACGCGTGGATTCTAATCGGAGTTGGGTCCAGCTTCAGACGTCGAACCAGGCGGTTCCAGGCGAGCTCCTGACTTCTGTGGAGGTCCCCTTTGGACAAGTATCAGGTTGACCACTGAATCCTTGCCCACTGGACCCAAGGTTTGTGTTCTTGACCACCAAGGCACCAAGGCCGACCCATTATTCCACTGTCTCCGATCCAGCTGGTGTCTTAGCAGAAGCTGCCCTTTTTAAATCCATTCCCCCGGTATCCGCCTGATAGTCTACCCTGACATAGTTAGTTAACTTCATTAGACTTGCCATCTTTCCAACCTTCCTAGTTGTGTAAGTTATGTAAGCTGCTTACATAACTTTACCTTTAATAGTTTTATTGGACATGCTTGTTGTTGGCTCGGCTCGAGCTTCCATACTCTCTCTCTCGCTAGCTCTCTCTCTCTCTCTCTCTCTCTCTCTCTCTCTCTCCCTCTCTCTCATCTTGGCTAATTCAGTATTTGATGCTTGCTGACGCTATTTCTGGTTTACATTATTAATTTCATTTGTGCCTGATGATTTTAACCGGTGTGGTTTTTAATAAAGTGTGTTATATTTTAAGAAGTCGTAGTAGCGTGATCGATCTTTAAGGAATTGATTTGTTCCCTCTGACGAGAACTTATAGTAAGCGTATTTTGAGACTGATGGTTATCTGTTATTAGACAAATATTATTATCATATTACGGTATTCCCTGCCTGACCGTATAACAAATTTAGGACTGGGTGGTGCCCCGCGATCGTCCGCTTGTCTAAGGACACAACGAATTAATAATTAAAAACACCCACTGTCGCTCCGACATTGGATCCCAGGTTAACGTTAATGATAATACGCTACATGGTTCACTCTCACAACAAGACGTCTTTGTATATATGATGTCTATGGTGCTCCTATAAACTATATATAAAGTGATGGATGGAGCCTCTGTGACGTCACCCAATTGGTTTCTGAAGAACTGAATTTAAGCTCATTGGGCAGTTCCTACCGTCGCCATCTTGGCAGCATCATGCGTATTGTTATTCGCATGATGCACCATGACACCAACCACATGAAATTCAGACAGTTTTCCGCCAAAGAGCTCAATCCGCGCCAAGAAAGTTCAAGAGCTGAAAACAGAGCTAAAGGCTCAGCAGTCGCTTTTCTCAAAACCAGTTTCTCGAAATAATGCTGCGACTAAAGCGTCATTTCGTGTTAGCCACATTTTGGCTAAACACAAGAAGCCTTTTACAGATGGAGAGTTGATTAAGGAAGCGATGGCTGTCACTGCAGAGATCGTTTGCAGCAACTTCAAGAACCAAGACGACATAAAGGCTGCATTCCCTGCTGTACCACTGGGCCCTGCAACGGTGACGAGAAGGGTGGAGTTACTGTCAGAGGATGTGGATCGACTGGTTTGAAGGGACCTGTCACTCTGCAGTTCGATGAATCGCTGGATGTCATGGACACAGCTCAGCTTGTTGTGTTTGGAAGAGTGGCTTTCCAGGATAATACTACCAAGGATAACTTCCTCACACTTCTTCATTTGAAGCAGAGAACAAGAGGTGAGGACATTTACAACATGTTCCTCTGCTCAATGCATGTGCATTAAAAATGCGTGCCTACTTTGGATCAACTTACCTTGTGAAATTGTATTTTCACAGATGAAAATCATCAAATGAAAGTACAGGAGCCGACTTACTACCAGACACCTCACAGATTGCCTCAGACTGGCTGTTTGTAGTTAGGAGCCGAACTACAAGGCCCTCACAGACACAGTTCAGTCTCAGCCGTCACACTGACTAAGTTAACAAGGCTGCATCAGATTTGCATGCCTACAGAACAGTAATGATGCATGTAACACAGAACTGCACTGGCTGAAAGGTCATTAGCTAAACACAACAGGGTATGTATCATCTGCTCACTACAAGCGTGTTTTCCTTTGTTTTATTGTTACAAACAAATAATTTTCTCCAATAAGAAATGTGTCACATGCTTCTGGTTTTTCTGTCATTCTGATTATAACTTTAGAAGTTGTGAAGTGAAGTTATAGAAAAAATAATCATCGCCTTACAGTGACATTGTTACAGTGTGTTCTTGTTCATATCTATTTCAAATTTGGACCAACGTGTTTGATGCGTATTTATTGCAATTAGGGTGAATAAAAAGACTTAACTTGCAAGTATTATCTGGATTATCTGGACAGTCTTTTTCTCTCAACACTTCAGTACGTAGATCTTATCTGTCATCCACACTGAGGCAAGAGATCTTGGGTTTAAAAAGGATCACTGTATTAGATGGTGATGGCTGAAAGGAATAAATTAGAAGCAAACATTAAACATCTGTTTGTTTTTCAAGTCTCGACAACAACAGGTGAATGGATGGAAATTGCCAAAGAATTCAAGGAGAGGTGGAACTATCCTTGTTGCGTTGGAGCAATTGATGGCAAACACATTGCCATCCAACAGCCAGAAAACAGTGGTTCAGAGTACTTCAACTAGAAACATTTTTGCAGTGTTGTACTCTTGGCTCTTGTTAATGCCAACTACAAGTTCATATATGTAGATGTGGGGCAACTGGTTGTGCAGGAGATGCTGGCTTATTTGCAAACTCCGCATTAATTAAAGCCCAGAGTGAAAACTCTGAATTTGCCTCCAACTGAAGAGATAGAAGGAATATCTACCAGCAAAATTAGCTACCACATAGTCAGTGATGATGCTTTCCCACTGTCAGTAACACTGATGAAACCGTACCCACACAGAAACCTGGACCAAACAAAACAAATTTTTAATTACCGGTTATCCAGGGCTAGACGGGTAGGAGAGAATGCATTTGGCATTCTCTCCTACAGGTTCAGAGTGTTTTTGACAACAATCAATCTCAGGCCTGATAAAGTGCAACAAGTCATTTTGGCTGCCTGCCTGTTACCTTCATAACTATATGGTGGAAAATAAGAAGCTTTCCTACATCAGCATTTGTGATAGAGAAGACACTGTTAACCATACCCTGACTGCTGGCGCCTGGAGGAACAATCCCCCGTTGACAGGACAGAAGCCAACTACTGATCCAAAGCTGATGCAAAGTTACAAAGGCAGCTCCTAACTGACTATTTTAAGTCTGACTATGGAGCTGTGCCGTGGCACTTTTTTTTTATGAATACATCTAGTATTATGATGCAATAACTAACAGGAATAATTACATCTGGTACAATACATTATGCACTGAACATCTTAATAGCAAGGCACAATGGAGTTTTGGTTAAAAAAGTAAATTGTATACCATTCAAGACTCGGCTATAAATTTACCCATCATATCTGTCCGACGAGGTGACATCATATAAACAGGGATAGTCAGGCCATATTTTGACCAGTTTATCCTCCAAAATGTAGTCATTTGCAACTTTGCTATGGGTAGCCATCTTGGAATTGTGTGAGTGAATCACGTGAGCGGAGGACGTGTCGTGATTGGTCACTTGAATTTCTGCCATCAGCACGTGACTTTGGTAACACACACACAGCGAGGCAAAAAATATCAAACACGTTTTCACGTTTTCACCCCAAGGCAAGGAAGGTCGGCAAAATTGAGGTGAAATTGAGGCGCACACGGCGAGCTCTCCGCCGAAAAAACCGTCTGGAATGACTTTTAGCTCAGGAGATAGTCCTTGTGCGTGGCAGGCTTTAGATTCACCTGGGCTCCATTAGTTAAGTCATTCCACCTGTGTCTTGTTCAGTGTGTATATAAAGTACTTGGTTTCTGTTCTTCAGTGCTGCTTCATTGTGCTAGTGTAACAGAACCACTTGTCACGGTATTGGGCTGCATTATGCACGATGTGTGTGGTGACTTGTGGGCGTTCCTCCTGAATACTGCCGAACTTGCGTCATCAACTACGCTTGATTGTTGCCAGTATTGGGACGGATGCGTCCGAGGTAAGTCAGTTCTAGTTAGCACTCTATGTACAGGAATATTTTTCCACGGTCTAAGTCTTTTTATTTCCTTGCAGTGTCATGTAAACCAACTGCATGTTAAAGTGGAACTATTCTGTGCATTTCAGGCTAATTTATGTTTATTTCTGGGACCAGAAGGGCTGGGATTGATGGAGTTATTGCCACAAATGTCTTTATTTACTTCAGACCGACCCTCTCCGTAGGCTGTCAGATCAGCCTGCGGGCAAAACGAGTGGATTGAGACTCTTCCGCATTAAGCCCCGCCTCCCGCCACTGCACTACATCGGGAGTGCGCACCGCACCTGCTTTCACCGTCATTGTAACATCTCATAAACAGAAGGATTAGGCTGATATGAACTCAATAAAAAAACAAACTACAATGTCAACACATAGCATACAGCCCTACATGTTGGAACCTGAATCAGAGCCTGAAAACGAAGTGGAAAACAGCAACCCACAGCAACGAATGCAGCAGGATGTCTCTCTTTGGTAAACTCACCAGCCATCGTTGGAAATAACTTTATCCCACGTTTTCCACCCGCCTGATGTATTTGTACATGCCCTTGTTAACTAGTAGAAGGTAACCAATCACCGAACCTTATCCCCCGGGACGTCACAAGGATTTCCACGTAGAAAAAACTCTCTAAAACCACGCATTTTTTTGTCGCCATGGAAACCGAACAGAGAGAGTGCTGGAACTCAAACTCAAACTCAAACATGCGTTTAGGTGATAAAAAAACAGTGTCGTTCACATGTCTGATGAGGATTCAACACTGTAACACTGTAGAAAGCTCAGAAAACTCCAAATACCATCATAGGAACCCTTTAACTGTGGCTGACCAGCACTCTGTCCTATGCAGTATTGTGACAGAGGCGTCCGAGACTAAATGGCCGGTGCAGGCGAGACCAGACCACTGTTTCAGCTTTCAGTTTATTAAACACAACACAGAGTACTGTCACCAAGAGAGAGCTGAACCAGCCAGTACCAGGGCTGGCATGCTTACACTAGCTTATCTGGAGTTGCCTGTTTTGTCTGTCTTGTATAGTTGGTTTCGTTTAAGGATTAAAACCTGTTCGCACAACTGGTCTGCCTCCTGCCATTCTGTCCTTCATTTGGGTCCACGTCTCAACCTCAGCGTGACATACAGCTCGATATGTAAGGATTAAACGAGGAGCCGTGCCTTTTATGGTTTTAATGCATGATGCAGAGTCTAGCACGCCACGACGCGCATCGCGTCCCACCATGGTCCCACATGGTAAACATTTTATTACATTATTTTTATTACATTTTATTTTATTACAAAACTCGGTAAATATACTAAAGTACATGAACTATGTTATGTTGGCCTCGACGTAGTTTTTATGCTAAACAAGATCAGCTGATCTTAATCAGTTGATTCCCACGTTGCTATGTGTCATAATGGTGGCGGTGAAGGTGGTGTCTACCCAAAAGCAGGAGAGCCAGGCTTGCAGAACTAAGAGGTTTTTTATTTTTAAAACAAAACGGAAGGCAGAACAGACACGGGGAATTAACACGAGAAAGTAATACAGGGAACTAAGGATAAGTTAACACAATGATCCAGTCAGAACAGAAACCAAGGAGTATATTTACAGACACATATATAACAAGACACAGGTGGAATGATTTAACTACTGAGACCTGGTGAGCTAATGAACAGGAACACAAAACAGGAAACTAGACATAAAGGAATGACGAAAACTACAATCTAAAACAGGAAACTAGAACTAAGAAACAAAACCAGAAACCAAGATTAAAAGCACACAACATGACACTATGGTGATGCCTAACGGAGGGATATAACGGGAATTTAACTTGCCAAATTATTATTGACCATTGTTAAATGATAAGAACCATCCCACATCCCACGATGAACCATCTTTAAGTGCCACCAGAGCAGTTGTCATCCGATCCATCACACAGTATTCACCAGGTTAACTAATCACACAATAGCTAAGTTTTGTGCATATGGTACTTGTGAGGGTTAGCGCAAAGGGCCCCTCACTAAGATGAACATGTTCTTGACATTGTGACATTACTTCTTGGTTTTTTTTTGCTAAGTTTTGTTTTGTGATTTTTGTTTGGGGTGACCATCACTAACATCTCTTTCTCTGAGGTGTGGTTCGGCGTGGCTTCATGGAGTGCACACATGGAGGCAGCCTTAGGACCCAAGCAGTGGAGAATTGGTTTAGGATTGCTCATTTGGGCTGAAACAAGAAGCCGGAGTAGAGGGGTGGGAGTGATTGGGTTGTTTTTGATTAGTTGGTTATTTTTGAATGATTGTGTGTTTTGTTATGTATTTAGTATGTATGTATGTAAATAATGTTTTTGGGAAATGGGCTGTAAATAATGGTTAATTTGTAAGTAATAATGTCCAGGGACCCTAGTTGTTGTAAAATGGTTGAACCGGTAACTGATATAAAGACTGTGACTGGTGGAGGGAGGGGGTAGAGAGAGGCATGTGGGGTTTGAGATGCTGTGAAGGGCAACTGCTGTGATGCCTGCTGTACCCACCCTGCCTTTGGTGAGCAGTCTGTACCAGGAAAACTTGAAAAGTAAACTAAAAGTCAGAGCTCTGAAAGTCCACTGTGGGGACCTGTGTTGTCGTTTATGTGTCCCGCTTCATCCTGCCATTGACTCCTGACGTATTTCCTATTTTGAGGGTTTCTTTGACACCAGAACCCCAACAGTACTTTATATAATTTCCTCATATGTTAGCAGAGATCCATGTAATCAGAGCTTTATGTTACCTAATTAGCAACACTTTAGATCCAATAATGTTGCACAACAAAGAATATATTCATTGAAATAAAGCATTTCAGTCTTTCAGTTTATTGAATGAATGAATGAATAAATGAATGAATGAATGAAAAAAAAGTTAATTAATCCCCAAAGGGAAAATCAATTTATAATAATTGATAAATAAAAGATTAATAATTGATTGATTTTATAATAGTTGCTCAAAGACCACCCCTTTATTTGAGAGAGTGCTGCAACAGTAGGATGACACTGATGTGAAACTTGCTGCCCCTTCATGTTTGTATTTTTACCTTTATTTCGTGCTAATTTGGATTTTACTTTATCATTTTATTGCAGTGGCAGCTGTCACTTGTCTTCTGCAGTAACAATCCAGACCAGACGGTGGTGCTGAAACACCAACAGCTTCCACCGTTGTACCACCACCACCAGAGAAGAAGAAGAAGAAGAAGAAGAAGAAGAAGAAGAAGAAGAAGGAGGAGGAGGAGAAGAAGAAGAATGCGAAAGCAGAAGTTGTGTAGGAAATACATAGACATAATATACATAGACATATTTAAATAAACGCCTTGTCTTCGCCATATTGGATGGGTCTCTGCTTTCGCGTCTTGCTGCAGACCCCAATCAGGTAAACTTGGTGAAGTTATTGCTGTGGTTGGACCGACGCCTTACAGACAAATGGAGGCGCGTGGAGACCCATCCAAGAAGGCGGCACGATGAGACGTTAGCTCTACAGGCAGCATGATACGATGCGCCGTCTATGTGTTTAATGTCTATGTAGAAGCATGGCCGCTCCCTGGGTCGGTAACCCGGGCAGAACAAAACAAACCAGTCTGTAAAACTTTCCTAGTTCTCCTTTCCAGCATCTGAGGTCGTCATGTTCGTCCTGAAGAGTCTCCGACATTTCCATCGCTGCTGCTCGCGCACAGAGACGAGAGTGCGCTCCCGCCGTCTGCTTACGTCACCTTCCTCTTCCTCATCTTCATCATCAGGACCACCGTGGAGGCTCCTGTTTTTTGGAACTGATCAGTTCGCTGTTGAATCCCTGAAAGTCCTCACATCCAGCAGGTAGAGACTGCAGATTACTGACATGTCAGCAGGAGATCCTGTAGGCTGCAGGTTACTGACATGTCAGCAGGAGGAGATCCTGTAGGCTGCAGGTTACTGACATGTCAGCAGGAGATCCTTTAGGCTGCAGGTTACTGACATGTCAGCAGGAGATCCTGTAGGCTGCAGGTTACTGACATGTCAGCAGGAGATCCTGTAGGCTGCAGGTTACTGACATGTCGGCAGGAGATCCTGTAGGCTGCAGGTTACTGACATGTCGGCAGGAGATCCTGTAGGCTGCAGGTTACTGACATGTCGGCAGGAGATCCTCTAGGCTGCAGGTTACTGACATGTCGGCAGGAGATCCTGTAGGCTGCAGGTTACTGACATGTCGGCAGGAGATCCTGTAGGCTGCAGGTTACTGACATGTCGGCAGGAGATCCTGTAGGCTGCAGGTTACTGACATGTCGGCAGGAGGAGATCCTGTAGGCTGCAGGTTACTGACATGTCGGCAGGAGGAGATCCTGTAGGCTGCAGGTTACTGACATGTCGGCAGGAGATCCTGTAGGCTGCAGATTACTGACATGTCAGCAGGAGATCCTGTAGGCTGCAGGTTACTGACATGTCGTCAGGAGATCCTGTAGGCTGCAGGTTACTGACATGTCAGCAGGAGATCCTTTAGGCTGCAGATTACTGACATGTCAGCAGGAGATCCTTTAGGCTGCAGATTACTGACATGTCAGCAGGAGATCCTGTAGGCTGCAGGTTACTGACATGTCGGCAGGAGATCCTGTAGGCTGCAGGTTACTGACATGTCGGCAGGAGGAGATCCTGTAGGCTGCAGGTTACTGACATGTCGGCAGGAGATCCTGTAGGCTGCAGGTTACTGACATGTCAGCAGGAGATCCTTTAGGCTGCAGGTTACTGACATGTCGGCAGGAGGAGATCCTGTAGGCTGCAGGTTACTGACATGTCGGCAGGAGGAGATCCTGTAGGCTGCAGGTTACTGACATGTCAGCAGGAGATCCTGTAGGCTGCAGGTTACTGACATGTCGGCAGGAGATCCTGTAGGCTGCAGGTTACTGACATGTCAGCAGGAGATCCTGTAGGCAGCAGGTTACTGACATGTCGGCAGGAGATCCTGTAGGCTGCAGGTTACTGACATGTCGGCAGGAGGAGATCCTGTAGGCTGCAGGTTACTGACATGTCAGCAGGAGATCCTGTAGGCTGCAGGTTACTGACATGTCAGCAGGAGATCCTGTAGGCAGCAGGTTACTGACATGTCGGCAGGAGATCCTGTAGGCAGCAGGTTACTGACATGTCGGCAGGAGGAGATCCTGTAGGCTGCAGGTTACTGACATGTCGGCAGGAGGAGATCCTGTAGGCTGCAGGTTACTGACATGTCGGCAGGAGGAGATCCTGTAGGCTGCAGGTTACTGACATGTCGTCAGGAGATCCTGTAGGCTGCAGGTTACTGACATGTCAGCAGGAGATCCTGTAGGCTGCAGGTTACTGACATGTCAGCAGGAGATCCTGTAGGCTGCAGGTTACTGACATGTCGGCAGGAGGAGATCCTGTAGGCTGCAGGTTACTGACATGTCGGCAGGAGATCCTGTAGGCTGCAGGTTACTGACATGTCAGCAGGAGATCCTGTAGGCTGCAGGTTACTGACATGTCGGCAGGAGGAGATCCTGTAGGCAGCAGGTTACTGACATGTCGGCAGGAGATCCTGTAGGCTGCAGGTTACTGACATGTCGGCAGGAGGAGATCCTGTAGGCTGCAGGTTACTGACATGTCGGCAGGAGATCCTGTAGGCTGCAGGTTACTGACATGTCAGCAGGAGATCCTGTAGGCTGCAGGTTACTGACATGTCGGCAGGAGGAGATCCTGTAGGCTGCAGGTTACTGACATGTCGGCAGGAGATCCTGTAGGCTGTAGGTTACTGACATGTCGGCAGGAGATCCTGTAGGCTGCAGGTTACTGACATGTCAGCAGGAGATCCTGTAGGCTGCAGGTTACTGACATGTCGGCAGGAGGAGATCCTTTAGGCTGCAGGTTACTGACATGTTTGCAGGAGATCCTGTAGGCTGCAGGTTACTGACATGTCGGCAGGAGGAGATCCTGTAGGCTGCAGGTTACTGACATGTCGGCAGGAGGAGATCCTTTAGGCTGCAGGTTACTGACATGTTTGCAGGAGATCCTTTAGGCTGCAGGTTACTGACATGTCAGCAGGAGATCCTGTAGGCTGCAGACTACTGACATGTCGGCAGGAGATCCTGTAGGCTGCAGGTTACTGACATGTCAGCAGGAGATCCTGTAGGCTGCAGGTTACTGACATGTCGTCAGGAGGAGATCCTGTAGGCTGCAGGTTACTGACATGTCGGCAGGAGATCCTGTAGGCTGCAGGTTACTGACATGTCGGCAGGAGATCCTGTAGGCTGCAGGTTACTGACATGTCGGCAGGAGGAGATCCTGTAGGCTGCAGGTTACTGACATGTCGGCAGGAGATCCTTTAGGCTGCAGGTTACTGACATGTCGGCAGGAGGAGATCCTTTAGGCTGCAGGTTACTGACATGTCGGCAGGAGATCCTGTAGGCTGCAGGTTACTGACATGTCGGCAGGAGATCCTGTAGGCTGCAGGTTACTGACATGTCGGCAGGAGATCCTGTAGGCTGCAGGTTACTGACATGTCGGCAGGAGATCCTGTAGGCTGCAGGTTACTGACATGTCGGCAGGAGGAGATCCTGTAGGCTGCAGGTTACTGACATGTCGGCAGGAGATCCTGTAGGCTGCAGGTTACTGACATGTCGGCAGGAGGAGATCCTTTAGGCTGCAGGTTACTGACATGTCGGCAGGAGGAGATCCTTTAGGCTGCAGGTTACTGACATGTCGGCAGGAGGAGATCCTTTAGGCTGCAGGTTACTGACATGTCGGCAGGAGGAGATCCTTTAGGCTGCAGGTTACTGACATGTCGGCAGGAGGAGATCCTGTAGGCTGCAGGTTACTGACATGTCGGCAGGAGATCCTGTAGGCTGCAGGTTACTGACATGTCAGCAGGAGATCCTGTAGGCTGCAGGTTACTGACATGTCGTCAGGAGGAGATCCTGTAGGCTGCAGGTTACTGACATGTCGGCAGGAGATCCTGTAGGCTGCAGGTTACTGACATGTCGGCAGGAGATCCTGTAGGCTGCAGGTTACTGACATGTCGGCAGGAGGAGATCCTGTAGGCTGCAGGTTACTGACATGTCGGCAGGAGGAGATCCTGTAGGCTGCAGGTTACTGACATGTCGGCAGGAGGAGATCCTGTAGTCTGCAGGTTACTGACATTTCGGCAGGAGGAGATCCTGTAGGCTGCAGGTTACTGACATGTCGGCAGGAGATCCTGTAGGCTGCAGGTTACTGACATGTCGGCAGGAGGAGATCCTGTAGGCTGCAGGTTACTGACATGTCGGCAGGAGGAGATCCTGTAGGCTGCAGGTTACTGACATGTCGGCAGGAGATCCTGTAGGCTGCAGGTTACTGACATGTCGGCAGGAGATCCTGTAGGCTGCAGGTTACTGACATGTCGGCAGGAGATCCTTTAGGCTGCAGGTTACTGACATGTCGGCAGGAGGAGATCCTTTAGGCTGCAGGTTACTGACATGTCGGCAGGAGGAGATCCTTTAGGCTGCAGGTTACTGACATGTCGGCAGGAGGAGATCCTTTAGGCTGCAGGTTACTGACATGTCGGCAGGAGATCCTTTAGGCTGCAGGTTACTGACATGTCGGCAGGAGATCCTGTAGGCTGCAGGTTACTGACATGTCGGCAGGAGATCCTGTAGGCTGCAGGTTACTGACATGTCAGCAGGAGATCCTGTAGGCTGCAGGTTACTGACATGTCGTCAGGAGGAGATCCTGTAGGCTGCAGGTTACTGACATGTCGGCAGGAGATCCTGTAGGCTGCAGGTTACTGACATGTCAGCAGGAGATCCTTTAGGCTGCAGATTACTGACATGTCAGCAGGAGATCCTGTAGGCTGCAGGTTACTGACATGTCGGCAGGAGATCCTGTAGGCTGCAGGTTACTGACATGTCGGCAGGAGGAGATCCTGTAGGCTGCAGGTTACTGACATGTCGGCAGGAGGAGATCCTGTAGGCTGCAGGTTACTGACATGTCGGCAGGAGATCCTTTAGGCTGCAGGTTACTGACATGTCGGCAGGAGATCCTGTAGGCTGCAGGTTACTGACATGTCGGCAGGAGGAGATCCTGTAGGCTGCAGGTTACTGACATGTCGGCAGGAGATCCTGTAGGCTGCAGGTTACTGACATGTCGGCAGGAGGAGATCCTGTAGGCTGCAGGTTACTGACATGTCAGCAGGAGATCCTGTAGGCTGCAGGTTACTGACATGTCGGCAGGAGATCCTGTAGGCTGCAGGTTACTGACATGTCGGCAGGAGATCCTGTAGGCTGCAGGTTACTGACATGTCAGCAGGAGATCCTGTAGGCTGCAGGTTACTGACATGTCGGCAGGAGATCCTGTAGGCTGCAGGTTACTGACATGTCAGCAGGAGATCCTGTAGGCTGCAGGTTACTGACATGTCGGCAGGAGATCCTGTAGGCTGCAGGTTACTGACATGTCGGCAGGAGATCCTGTAGGCTGCAGGTTACTGACATGTCGGCAGGAGGAGATCCTGTAGGCTGCAGGTTACTGACATGTCGGCAGGAGATCCTGTAGGCTGCAGGTTACTGACATGTCGGCAGGAGATCCTGTAGGCTGCAGGTTACTGACATGTCGGCAGGAGGAGATCCTGTAGGCTGCAGGTTACTGACATGTCGGCAGGAGATCCTTTAGGCTGCAGGTTACTGACATGTCGGCAGGAGATCCTGTAGGCTGCAGGTTACTGACATGTCGGCAGGAGATCCTGTAGGCTGCAGGTTACTGACATGTCGGCAGGAGATCCTGTAGGCTGCAGGTTACTGACATGTCGGCAGGAGATCCTGTAGGCTGCAGGTTACTGACATGTCGGCAGGAGGAGATCCTGTAGGCTGCAGGTTACTGACATGTCAGCAGGAGATCCTTTAGGCTGCAGGTTACTGACATGTCGGCAGGAGGAGATCCTGTAGGCTGCAGGTTACTGACATGTCAGCAGGAGATCCTGTAGGCTGCAGGTTACTGACATTTCGGCAGGAGGAGATCCTGTAGGCTGCAGGTTACTGACATGTCGGCAGGAGATCCTGTAGGCTGCAGGTTACTGACATGTCGGCAGGAGATCCTGTAGGCTGCAGGTTACTGACATGTCGGCAGGAGGAGATCCTGTAGGCTGCAGGTTACTGACATGTCGGCAGGAGGAGATCCTGTAGGCTGCAGGTTACTGACATGTCGGCAGGAGGAGATCCTGTAGGCTGCAGGTTACTGACATGTCGGCAGGAGGAGATCCTTTAGGCTGCAGGTTACTGACATGTTTGCAGGAGATCCTGTAGGCTGCAGGTTACTGACATGTCGGCAGGAGGTGATCCCGTGGTGTTAAAATGGTGTTAAAATTTAAGACATTTGTGTAAAAAAAAAAAAAAAAAAAATTACAATAAAACTTTACATTTTAGTCTACATTAGAATTATTTTCAACAATGAAGAAAATATATATATTTAATCTTTATATTTAAATGTAGGACAAATGTGATGGTGGAGGATTTATCACATGTCTGCAGGTTATCGCCGTTCCACATCTTCTGTTTTTTCCACATCAGACATAAGGTCATGTTACTGCCCAGTGGAATAGAAGCATGTCGCCCCCTACTGGAGAAAAGCTGTAACGCGTTCTCCATCTGGCATCTAAACATGGAAACTTTTAAAATTGGGGGGGGAAAAAAGAATTTTTTCCAAGGGCAGGGCCACAGGAGACATTCATGTAGAGACCTGAATAATGTGGACAGGTTCAGACGTTAAAGCTCAGCGAAAACGGACTGACGCCGGTGTTTCTCTACAGGAATTCTGGGGAAGGGATCGTGGAGAACCTCGAGGTTGTCACGCTGCCCGGTAACGTCCCAGTGAAGAAGTTTGCCCAGCAGAACAAGCTGACACTCCACAGCTGGCCTCCAGACGACCTCCACGGACAGTTTGATGTGGGCGTGGTGGTGTCATTTGGATGTTTGCTCCCCCAGAGACTCATCAGCAAGTTTCCATAGTCAGCCTTTACTCTTCTTTCTGCTGACGCTGCTTCTCTCATGTTCACTAACATTAACTTCACATCTCGTGTTGTGAATGCGTTTGGTCCGTGGTAGCCGGACTCCGGCCCAAGTGCCCAGCATAAATGTATTGATCAGATGGATGAACCTCATGTAAGCAGTTTCATGCTTCTTGAGACAGAACACTTATAACCTATCAGATCAGTCCCAGTGTTGGCCGAGTAACTCGTATATAATCCCTTAACTAGTTCAGACACATGCTTCCTGTGACAGTCAGACAAACCAGAATGAATGTTGATGTTCAGGAAAACGTTGTCTTCAAAGTTTAGAAGTTAGTTCACCTCTAGAAAAAGTAGATTATGGATCTATGTGATGTCACATGATCCACAAGTCTATAAACAATGTTTGTTTGTTTTTTTTACTTTAGCTACAATCTGAAAACATCAAACACTGAAGTATTTCTGGACTGTTTACAGATGTGTTGAACAGAAAGCAACAAGGAAAAAAATAAAGTGTGTTTTTGTTTCAGTGGGATTTTGAATGTTCACCCCAGCCTTCTGCCACGGTGGCGAGGTCCAGCTCCTGTCTTCCACACCATCCTGCAGGGCGACACCATGACCGGAGTCACCGTCATGCAGATCCTTCCTCACAAGTAAACGCATGAAGCCAAAGCTGACACCAGGTGTCCTCCATATTTCATCAGTTTTAGATTCTCGTGGTCTTGGATGCAGCGCACCTGAACTGCCTGTTCCAGAGCGACAACGCTGTGTTTAACAAAGAAGAAATGAACCATGAACTACCAGCTGTGTGCCAGCCTCCTCTACATCTGTGGTTCTTGTTTATTCCATCTGGACCACCCTGACCTCCATCTGGACCATCCTGACCTCCATCTGGACCACCCTGACCTCCATCTGGACCATCCTGACCTCCATCTGGACCACCCTGACCTCCATCTGGACGACCCTGACCTCCATCTGGACCACCCTGACCTCCATCTGGACCACCCTGACCTCCATCTGGACCACCCTGACCTCCATCTGGACCACCCTGACCTCCATCTGGACAACCCTGACCTCCATCTGGACCACCCAGACCTCCATCTGGACCACCCTGACCTCCATCTGGACCACCCTGACCTCCATCTGGACCACCCTGACCTCCATCTGGACAACCCTGACCTCCATCTGGACCATCCTGACCTCCATCTGGACCACCCTGACCTCCATCTGGACCATCCTGACCTCCATCTGGACCATCCAGACCTCCATCTGGACCACCCTGACCTCCATCTGGACAACCCTGACCTCCATCTGGACAACCCTGACCTCCATCTGGACCACCCTGACCTCCATCTGGACCACCCTGACCTCCATCTGGACGACCCTGACCTCCATCTGGACCACCCTGACCTCCATCTGGACCACCCTGACCTCCATCTGGACCATCCAGACCTCCATCTGGACCACCCTGACCTCCATCTGGACCACCCTGACCTCCATCTGGACCACCCTGACCTCCATCTGGACCATCCTGACCTCCATCTGGACCATCCTGACCTCCATCTGGACCACCCTGACCTCCATCTGGACCATCCTGACCTCCATCTGGACAACCCTGACCTCCATCTGGACCATCCTGACCTCCATCTGGACCACCCTGACCTCCATTTGGACCATCCAGACCTCCATCTGGACCATCCAGAACCACCAATCAGGATGATCCAGAACTTCATCTGGACCATTCAGACCGCTATCTGCACAATCCAGACCTCCATCTGGACCACCCTGACCTCCATCTGGATAACCCTGACCTCCATCTGGATAACCCTGACCTCCATCTGGATAACCCTGACCTCCATCTGGACCATCCAGAACCGCCAATCAGGACCATGCAGACCCCCATCTGGACCATCCAGACCCCCATCTGGACCATTCACACCTCCATCTGGACCACCCAGACCTCCATCTGGACCACCCAGACCTCCATCTGGACCACCCAGACCTCCATCTGGATAACCCTGACCTCCATCTGGACCATCCAGAACCGCCAATCAGGACCATGCAGACCCCCATCTGGACCATCCAGACCCCCATCTGGACCATTCACACCTCCATCTGGACCATCCAGACCTCCATCTGGACCATCCAGACCTCCACCTGGACCATCCAGACCTCCATCCAGACCTCCACCTGGACCATCCAGACCTCCACCTGGACCATCCAGACCTCCATCCAGACCTCCATCTGGACCATCCAGACCCCCATCTGGACCATCCACACCTCCATCTGGACCATCCAGACCTCCACCTGGACCATCCAGACCTCCATCCAGACCTCCACCTGGACCATCCAGACCTCCACCTGGACCATCCAGACCTCCATCCAGACCTCTACCTGGACCATCCAGACCTCCACCTGTACCATCCAGACCTCCACCTGGACCATCCAGACCTCCACCTGTACCATCCAGACCTCCACCTGGACCATCCAGACCGCTATCTGCACAATCCAGACCTTTTTCCAGACAGATTTTGCATGTTTGTATGAAGAAACACGAGGGTTTGCTGTTATATTTAGACTGAAAAGACAAGAAAACAGCAGGTTAAAGTAAATCTAACAGAAATCAAACTGTTTTTTCCCCCAGGTTTGACATCGGTCCAATTCTCAGCCAGGAGCTTCATCCGGTACCAGAACGCTGCACGGCCGATGAACTGGGAGCAGCTCTGGCAGTTAAAGGAGCTCGTCTGGTGAGTCTGGTGAGAAGTCTGTAGTCCTCCAACCAACAGAGCAGTAACAGCTTCTGTGTCTGAAATCTGGATTCCAGCTCATCGATACATTGAGGAAGCTTCCTGAGAAAATGTTGAATAAAACAGAGCAGGCTCAGACAGGGCAAACGTTTGGTATGAAAACACACACACACACACACATTAAAACAGAAGAAAAGATTTCTTACTTTAACTTTATTTTTCTCAAAAAGCTCCAAAGATTGGTCCAGGTCTGAGCTGGATGGTTTGGGAGGAGCAGACCTGTAAGCAGATCGATTGCCTGTATCGTGCCATCGGCTCCCAAGTAAGAAAAACCACCAAACAGAGGCTGGTTCTGGTACAGTTCTGGTCTCACACTCATCCCCATCTGTTAACAGATACCTCTGAGGACTGTGTGGATGAACAGAACCGTAAAACTGTTGGACTTTGTAGGAAAATGTCACTTATCAGGTGAGTTAGTGAGAGTAATAAAGACTTTTCTTACTATCAGGTCGTAATAAAAAAAAAAAAAAAAAATCTGATCCGTCTCTTTGTATTATTTACCAAATGTGTAGAAATGGAGTAATAATTTATTGATCAGGTTAACGACCATAACCCATCCATCTGCTGTGTGTCTGAATCTCGTATCTGCAGGTGGTCAGTACTGCAGATCATCAGAACCACTCTGAACACTTTCATTGTGCTAATGCTAGTATCAAATGCCAGCAGTTAGCATCAGATGCCAGCAGCTAGCATCAAATGCCAGCAGCTAGCATCAGATGCCAGCAGCTAGCATCAAACGCCAGCAGCTAGCATCAGATGCCAGCAGCTAGCATCAAACGCCAGCAACTAGCATCAGATGCCAGCAGCTAGCATCAAACGCCAACAGCTAGCATCAGACGCCAGCTGCTTGAATCAGACGCCAGCAGCTTGCATCAGACGCCAGCAGCTAGCTTCAAACGCTAACAGTTAGCATCAGACCAAGCGGCAACCTCCAGCGGTTAAAACGGAAGCCTATGCGGAAGTGCATAAAACTGCAGTTCTCCCTTCATCCACTAGGGGCTGCAAACAGAGCGAATCCCCATAGACTCCCATGTTAAAAAGACCAACTTCACAGCAGAAATAAATATGTTTACAGCATAAATAAACACGTTTACAACAGAAATAAACATGTTTACAGCATAAATAAACACGTTTACAACAGAAATAAACGTGTTTACAGCAGGAATAAACATGTTTACAGCAGGAATAAACATGTTTACAACAGAAATAAACATGTTTACAGCAGGAATAAACGTTTACAACAGAAATAAATATGTTTACAGCCTGGTACAAAAATCATTTTAGGTTTAATAGGTCAGGTTTACTTTCATGACAACTGTGGGGGGAGTGAATTTTTTCTAACGCGCCCATTTAAAAGTAATTTAATCTTGAAATTCAGCATAATTAGGGCCGTGTTCTTTTGACTGACAGGTACCCGATCTCCCACTTCGGGTAAGAAGAACGTAGAACAACTGCGGTTTTTAGCCGGTTAACAACGTGACTTAGCTTTAACCCGCTTACCTCCATTAGCTGGTTAGCTCCTGTTATCTCCAGGTTAGCTCGGTTAGCTCTTAGCTACAGAAAGCTCGGAGTTCGCTTGATGTCAATCATCCACCATGACGCTCACAAGATGACACGCATGCCTCTGCCAAGGTGGTGATAGTAGGAACCGCCCACGAGCTTCAATTCAGGTCTTCAGAAACATATGGGTGACGTCACGGAGGCTCCATCCGTCTCTTTATGTACAGTCAATGCATCAGATGCTAACAGTTAACATCAGACGCCAACAGTTAGCATCAGATGCTATGCTAGGACCGACCTCCAGTTTAGCTACTAAATCGTTTAAACGGAGGTGATGTTCCGGGTCCTTCGTTGTTCCAAAACTTCTTTCTGTAGCACCTTCAGAGAACACTGTTTCTGTCCACACCGTGTTTTCACGTAAAAATCCAAACCTCCAAATACTCTTTCCAAAGCTTGTAAATGAGAGCTGAGGTCCTGTGGGGCCTCCAGATTCAGACGGATGAGCGTGTGATGGGTAACCAACCAGACGCCATGGTGCTCAGCTGTGGTAGATGATCCTCAGATACCAGAGGCTAAAAGATGAAGCAGTAATATTTGACCTGACCTTTGTCATTAGATCACAGGAAGAAGCCCCCTCCCGGCGCGGTGTCCTACCTGAAGGAGTCTGATATCCTGGCTGTCCGGTGTAAGGTTTGTTTACATAATTATAATAAATAATTATTTTCTATTGAACTCTGTCTAATTATGGATTATTAGATGTGTTTTTTAAATAGGTGTCGGAAGGTGACTGATTTAGTTTTTCTGTTTAGTTTAATGGTTCTGTTTTGGTAGCTGAGATGTTTGCTTTGTGTTTAAGGATGGCTGGGTTGGATTCAGAGCCGTTATACTGAAAAAACGACTGACAGCATCTGATTTCTATAACGGCTATCTGCATCAGACATGGAAGAGGAACACACCTGATACGACCCCTGAAGGACACTTTGTCAGTAGAAAACTGGGAACTCAAGAGACTCCAAAGAGAACGCATTCAACATTCACATGAAATCAGAAATAGTCAGTGTGATGGTTGTCTAAAGCCATGTCTTTGTACTGCACATGTTTCAATCACTGCATTCATTATAATAAATAATAATAATCAAAATAAATGAGCTGTTGTCAAACTGAAACCACAAAATGGCGTCAAGGATTTTTTAAAAAGTGTGTTTTTTAAAGACATAAGACAGAGTCCGGTTAAATTTATGGAGAAAACCAAGCCATGTTGGTCATAAAACCATATGTGAAACAGCTCCGTTATACCTGTAATCACCACCAGCTGGCTGAGAGACAACTGTCCACCAGAACCCAGACCAGACCAGAGGAAACCTAGCGTTGGATCAGTCCGGAGGCTGAGAGACAACTGTCCACCAGAACCCAGACCAGACCAGAGGAAACCTAGCGTTGGATCAGTCCGGAGGCTGAGAGACAACTGTCCACCAGAACCCAGACCAGACCAGAGGAAACCTAGCGTTGGATCAGTCCGGAGGCTGAGAGACAACTGTCCACCAGAACCCAGACCAGACCAGAGGAAACCTAGCGCTGGATCAGTCCGGAGGCTGAGAGACAACTGTCCACCAGAACCCAGACCAGACCAGAGGAAACCTAGCGTTGGATCAGTCCGGAGGCTGAGAGACAACTGTCCACCAGAACCCAGACCAGACCAGAGGAAACCTAGCGTTGGATCAGTCCGGAGGCTGAGAGACAACTGTCCACCAGAACCCAGACCAGACCAGAGGAAACCTAGCGTTGGATCAGTCCGGAGGCTGAGAGACAACTGTCCACCAGAACCCAGACCAGACCAGAGGAAACCTAGCGCTGGATCAGTCCGGAGGCTGAGAGACAACTGTCCACCAGAACCCAGACCAGACCAGAGGAAACCTAGCGCTGGATCAGTCCGGAGGCTGAGAGACAACTGTCCACCAGAACCCAGACCAGACCAGAGGAAACCAGGCGCTGGATCAGTCCGGAGGCTGAGAGACAACTGTCCACCAGAACCCAGACCAGACCAGAGGAAACCTAGCGTTGGATCAGTCCGGAGGCTGAGAGACAACTGTCCACCAGAACCCAGACCAGACCAGAGGAAACCAGGCGTTGGATCAGTCCGGAGGCTGAGAGACAACTGTCCACCAGAACCCAGACCAGACCAGAGGAAACCTAGCGCTGGATCAGTCCGGAGGCTGAGAGACAACTGTCCACCAGAACCCAGACCAGACCAGAGGAAACCAGGCGCTGGATCAGTCCGGAGGCTGAGAGACAACTGTCCACCAGAACCCAGACCAGACCAGAGGAAACCTAGCGTTGGATCAGTCCGGAGGCTGAGAGACAGCTGTCCACCAGAACCCAGACCAGACCAGAGGAAACCTAGCGTTGGATCAGTCCGGAGGCTGAGAGACAACTGTCCACCAGAACCCAGACCAGACCAGAGGAAACCTAGTGCTGGATCAGTCCGGAGGCTGAGAGACAGCTGTCCACCAGAACCCAGACCAGACCAGAGGAAACCAGGCGCTGGATCAGTCCGGAGGCTGAGAGACAACTGTCCACCAGAACCCAGACCAGACCAGAGGAAACCTAGCGTTGGATCAGTCCGGAGGCTGAGAGACAACTGTCCACCAGAACCCAGACCAGACCAGAGGAAACCTAGCGCTGGATCAGTCCGGAGGCTGAGAGACAACTGTCCACCAGAACCCAGACCAGACCAGAGGAAACCTAGCGCTGGATCAGTCCGGAGGCTGAGAGACAACTGTCCACCAGAACCCAGACCAGACCAGAGGAAACCAGGCGTTGGATCAGTCCGGAGGCTGAGAGACAACTGTCCACCAGAACCCAGACCAGACCAGAGGAAACCAGGCGCTGGATCAGTCCGGAGGCTGAGAGACAACTGTCCACCAGAACCCAGACCAGACCAGAGGAAACCTAGCGTTGGATCAGTCCGGAGGCTGAGAGACAACTGTCCACCAGAACCCAGACCAGACCAGAGGAAACCAGGCGTTGGATCAGTCCGGAGGCTGAGAGACAACTGTCCACCAGAACCCAGACCAGACCAGAGGAAACCAGGCGTTGGATCAGTCCGGAGGCTGAGAGACAACTGTCCACCAGAACCCAGACCAGACCAGAGGAAACCAGGCGCTGGATCAGTCCGGAGGCTGAGAGACAACTGTCCACCAGAACCCAGACCAGACCAGAGGAAACCTAGTGCTGGATCAGTCCAGAGACATGAAGAAGGCTTCTGAAAGAAGGTCCTCTGATCACAGAACACTTGAATTAGCGCAACAATGCAGCATGGTAGTGGGAGCATCATGATATGGGGACGTTCATCATTAGCTGGGAAGCGGGTCAGAAAACCACTTTAATTAGAGACTGGGACAAAAGTCAACCCTCCACCAGGACCGTGTCCCTCATCACATGGTCTGCCAGGGTCCGTTTTAGGGCTCCTTCTGTACTGCTGTTTCTATATTCCACATATTCCTCTTCCAACATTATGCTCCTGATTAGGTGTGAATTTACCCGTCACCAGTTCTGATCCTGGTCTGCTGCGTTCACTACAAGCCGCCTGGATATCTCAAGACTTTCTACGGCTCGATAGTGCGCCATCTTCTGACATGTCCTTTGCTGGTTTCCTGCAGGAACATGTAAAGAACCTCAGAGTTTGGTTTGACAGAGTTCTGACCAGAAATTCAGAAAACTGAAGTTCCGTTAGTAGTAATTTTATTTCACACTATGAGCCTTCTTTCAGAGACACGTTGCCTATTTAGCACTCATCAGTCTTTTTCTAAGACTTAAAGAATCTGTTTATCTGCAAATGGTGGAGGACTGAGGTTCCAGACCAGAACCAAGACAAAAGAATCACCTGCTCAAACACTTTTTTATTTGATTTTAAGATATGCATACAGTGAAAAAATATTTGCCCCCTTCCTGGCGTCTTACTATTTTGCAAACTTAAATGTGTCAAACCATCACACAGACTTTAATATCTGACAAACAACCTGAGGAAATAAAAAATGCAGCTTTTAAATGGTGGTTTGATTTCTGAATGAAAATTTCCAAGCCTTCATGATGTGAACAGTATCTGTTTCCTGAACTGAATGACTGGCTGTTCCACCTGGTTGCTCCACCTGGATGTTACACCTGGTTACTCTATCTGGTTGCTCGTCCTGGCTGTTTCGCCTGGTTGCTCCATCTGGTTGTTACGCCTGGTTGTTCCACCTAGTTGCTCTATCTTGTTCCTCCATCTGATTGTTCTTACTTGGTTGCTCCACCTGACTGTTCCATCTGATTGTTCCATCTGGTTGCTCTATCTGGTGGCTCCCCCTGGTTGTTCCACCTAGTTGTTTCACCTAGTTTTTCCACCGGGTTTCTCTAACTTGTTGTTTAATCTGATTGTTTTTACCTGGTTGGTCCACCTGGATGTTCCATCTGGTTGCACGTGCTGGTTGTTCCACCTGGTTGTTCCACATGACTGTTCCACCTGGTTGTTCCACCTGGTTGTTCCACATGACTGTTCCACCTGACTGTTCCACCTGGGTGTTCCACCTGGTTGTTCCACCTGACTGTTCCACCTGGTTGTTCTACCTGGTTGTTCCACCTGACTGTTCCACCTGGTTGTTCTACCTGGTTGTTCCACCTGACTGTTCCACCTGGTTGTTCCACGTGACTGTTCCACCTGGGTGTTCCACCTGGTTGTTCCACCTGACTGTTCCACCTGGTTGTTCCACCTGACTGTTCCACTAGGTCGTTCCACCTGACTGTTCCACCTGGTTGTTCCACCTGGTTGTTCCACATGACTGTTCCACCTGACTGTTCCACCTGGGTGTTCCACCTGGTTGTTCCACCTGACTGTTCCACTAGGTCGTTCCACCTGACTGTTCCACCTGGTTGTTCCACCTGGTTGTTCCACATGACTGTTCCACCTGACTGTTCCACCTGGGTGTTCCACCTGGTTGTTCCACCTGACTGTTCCACCTGGTTGTTCTACCTGGTTGTTCCACCTGACTGTTCCACCTGGTTGTTCTACCTGGTTGTTCCACCTGACTGTTCCACCTGGTTGTTCCACCTGACTGTTCCACCTGGTTGTTCCACGTGACTGTTCCACCTGGGTGTTCCACCTGGTTGTTCCACCTGACTGTTCCACCTGGTTGTTCCACCTGACTGTTCCACTAGGTTGTTCCACCTGACTGTTCCACCTGGTTGTTCCACCTGGTTGTTCCATCTGGCTTTTCCACTGGGTTTCTCCAACTTGTTGTTTCATCTGATTGTTTTTACCTGGTTGTTCCACCTGGATGTTCCACCTGACTGTTCCACCTGGTTGTTCCACCTGACTGTTCCACCTGACTGTTCCACCTGCTACACATGACTGTTCCATCTGATTGCTCTATCTGGTTGCTTCGCCTGGTTGTTCCACCTAGTTGTTCCACCTGGGTGTTCCACCTGGATGTTCCACCTGACTGTTCCACCTGGTTGTTCCACCTGGTTGCTCCACCTGACTGTTCCATCTGGTTGTTCCACCTGGGTGCTCCACCTGACTGTTCCATCTGGTTGTTCCACCTGGTTGTTCCACCTGACTGTTCCACCTGGTTGTTCCACCTGACTGTTCCACCTGGTTGTTCCACCTGGATGTTCCACCTTGCCAACCTGATAGCCAAACGTTGTCATTGAGGAGGTTCCGATGGAATTGGATTTATGGTTCCATGAATCCCAGCAAGTCCAGGTCCTGAATTAGCAAAGCAGCCCAAGATCATCACACTACCTCCATGTCAGTCTGTTGCTTCAATGTTTTTATTTTTAGGTTTTTTTTTCAATCAAATTCTGTTTTATTTTTTATGCCAGATGTAACTGGATGCAACGGGATGTGGTTTAGGCCTTGAAACTCTCCCATGCTGCATTTCTGCCCAGTCTCTTTCTGATTGGTGAATCACAAACACTGATCCACCAAATCACCGCCATGCTGGCCCTTGTTTATCCAGCAGTCTTTAGTGAAGAGCCGGTCACAAAAACGTTGTTGCAACGCTGCGGCTGCTTCCTAAAACAAACTCCACCCGTTGCCGTCCACTTGTTTCATTGGGAAATGTGAACAAATGTATCTTTCCCTAAAAGCCGACATGCTGGGACTGAAAACGGCCACAAAACATTTAGCCTCTTCCGCCTCACACTGAGCAGTGAAGGTGTGGTCTTGCTTTCTTCTTGTGTATATGCACATCCTGGAGAACATGACCAATCACAGTCTGTCGTCCCTGTTTTCTCTGTGTGTGGATAACAGCTCTGACTGTGATTGGCTGGAGACCTACAGCCTTGGAAAAGACCTTCCAGACAAACAGATTTCAGCCACATTGTCTCTCACTTGTTCTGAAATGTCTGGATGGCTGCTTGATGTGTTTCTATTCTACATCTCACAGCCTGCTTTGCTTCCTCAGACAACTTTTGTTTAAGTCACTTCTCCATTGTTCCGGTCTGGATGTGATCTGGTCTGGATGTGATCCGGTCTGGATGTGTTCCGGTCTGGATGTGATCCGGTCTGGATGTGATCTGGTCTGGATGTGATCCGGTCTGGATGTGTTCCGGTCTGGATGTGATCCGGTCTGGATGTGATCTGGTCTGGATGTGATCCGGTCTGGATGTGATCTGGTCTGGATGTGATCCGGTCTGGATGTGTTCCGGTCTGGATGTGATCTGGTCTGGATGTGATCTGGTCTGGATGTGATCCGGTCTGGATGTGTTCCGGTCTGGATGTGATCCGGTCTGGATGTGATCTGGTCTGGATGTGATCCGGTCTGGATGTGATCTGGTCTGGATGTGATCCGGTCTGGATGTGATCCGGTCTGGATGTGTTCCGGTCTGGATGTGATCCGGTCTGGATTAAATCTGGTCTGGATGTGATCCGGTCTGGATGTGATCTGGTCTGGATTAAATCCGGTCTGGATGTGATCCGGTCTGGATTAAATCCGGTCTGAATGTGATCCGGTCTGGATTAAATCCGGTCTGAATGTGATCCGGTCTGGATTAAATATGGTCTGGATGTGATCTGGTCTGGATTAAATCCGGTCTGGATGTGATCCGGTCTGGATTAAATCCGGTCTGGATGTGATCTGGTCTGGATTAAATCCGGTCTGGATGTGATCTGGTCTGGATTAAATCCGGTCTGGATGTGAGCCGGTCTGGATTAAATCCGGTCTGGATGTGATCTATTCAATTAATTTTAACAACAACATGTACAACTGCACTTATTCAGGAAGACCTGCAGAAAAAAGGAGAAATAAGTTAGAGACGGCAATATTGTCATATATTTATACATTAATATATGAGAGAAATAGAGCGAGGTACTTCTCAGTGCATCAGGTAACATCCCCATTGCTACATAAGTAATGGATGGCTAGACTACCCATAACTATAAGAGCAATGAGCAGAACCTGGACAGTTGGGTCCCGTACATGCAGACTCCAACTCAGGAGATGCTCATATCCTAACTATAAGAATCATGGAAAAAGAAGGTTTTCAGCTCCATCTTAAAGGTGTGGAGGGAGTCTGCCTCCCGAACCCACGGTGGGAGCTGGTTCCATAAGAGAGGAGCCTGATAGCTAAAGGCCCTTCCTCCCATAGTACTCTTTGAGACTCTGGGAACCACCAGTAAACCTGCAGTCTGAGAGCCAAGTGCTCTATTTGGAATATATGGAACTATAAGATCTTTTATGTACAATGGAGCTTGGTCATGGAGAGCTTTATATGTGAGGAGAAGAATTTTAAACTTTATCCTGGATTTAACAGGGAGCCAGTGTAGAGAGGCTAAAACTGGTGAAATATGATCTCTCCTGCTAGTCCTCATCAGAACCCTCGCTGCAGCATTTTGGATCAGATGGAGACTTTTCAGGGCATATTTGGGACAACCCATAAATAAGGAATTGCAGTAATCCAGTCTGGAAGTAATAAAGGCATGGACTCATTTTTCTGCATCTTTCTGAGACAAGATGCTCCTAATTTTTGCAATATTACGCAGGTGGAAGAAGGCTGTTCTAGAAACCTGTTTTAAATGTGAGCAAAAAGACAAGTCCTGGTCAATAATGACTCCAAGATTCCTCACAGTGGTACTGGAGGCCAGATTAATGCCATCCAGATTAATTACATAACTGGATAACTTTGTTCTAAGTTTTTCAGCCCGAAGATAACGACCTCTGTCTTGTCTGAGTTTAAAAGGAGAAAATTCAGAGTCATCCAGGTCTTGATGTCTGTAAGACATCTTTGTAATCTAAGAAACTGATTGGTTTCATCTGGCTTCATGGAAAGGTAGATCTGAGTGTCATCCGCATAGCAATGACAGTTTCCACCATGCTGCCTGATGATATTTCCTAAGGGAAGCATGTATAATGTGAAAAGTATTGGTCCAAGTACAGAACCCTGAGGAACTGTGCTATGATGAGCTCTAAATCCTGACTGGAACTCTTCAGATTGTTTCTGCTCAGACAGGAACATAATTGGGTTGAAACTGAGAATTTTAGACCAGAAGGGGAGATTAGATATTGGTCTATAATTAGCTAAAACTCCTGGATCCAGAGTTGGTTTTTTAAGCAACGGTTTAATTACAGCTGTCTTAACATATTGAGGTACATATTCTACTAATAGAGATGAATTGATCAGGTCCAGTACAGATGTATTTGTGGCGTTATGGAAGCACACCGTGCAGAAATGTAGTTTTGCTGACAACGCCACCCAGGGGGATTCTTTCCCTGGGAAACCTCTAACCAGGAACACGCTTGTTAGGCACACAGATCCGTTACACCACTAGGCAGAGACTGTTCAAGTTACAAAACAAATTTTATTTAACCAATTAACAAAATGATAAATAAATCTAAAACTAATTTAAAATCACTTAAGCTGCCAGCTAAAATATAGGAGGTGAGAATGGACCATAGCGGCATTTAAACATAAAGGAGAAAACTTGCAAACCAAACCACCTGTGTGCACTGCACCCCAAGTGAACACTCACGAAGAAAACCACAACCAGGGAAGGGAATGCTGCCTCAGGGCCACAGCACTCGCACACAGAATAAAAAGTTCAAATGCGACACTAATCTAAAACAAAAACACAAAACAAACCATTAACCCTAATACAATAAACAGAACAATACACAATAAAGAAATCCATTAATCAAAAGAAGACCATTCAAATATAAAGTAGGCCCAGAAAATAGGGCCAACCGCTTCCAGCTGGAGGCCCTTGCAGCGCTTAGAAATCATGGAGGGCGAAGCCGGGATTTCAGATATAACCAGAACCCGGAAGTCTTGCAGAACCAACCCGGTACATTAGATAAAGCCAAAAACAGAAGGGCTGGGCAGAGATCACCAGAACTCGAGCAGGATTTGTGTTTACCCAGCCCAGCAAGAAATTAAGCATAAATTTGCTCTAAAATCTCTGCAGCATGATTAAAATCACACACACACGAATCAGCAGAAGGCCATCACGACATGCAAGAACGTCACAGACAGTGCAAACTCACCACAGATCTGCAGCGTCACACATAAACAATCCTGCGGTGCGCCAGTCTCACCCCACACCAGCGACCAGCCCAGCTACGAGTGGGGAAGGCAAACTGGCTTAAAACATGAGAACTGAGTGGACACGGATATGGTAGCAAGACTTACCTTTTAGATGGAAACAAAGAAAGATCACACTGCTGTCACACCACTACAGCCAGACGGAAAGCCAGAGGAGGAGATGTCGACATTCACTTCACCTGCGCTTAATACCTGCATTGTACTGCTAACTTATCAGCGCGTGATACAGCGCCATGTAGTGGCCTGGAGGAAAAGAACCTCCGGCCACATATTGAATAATTGAATAATCTGGTTGGGATGGGGTCTAAAACACAGGTTGAAGGTTTAGACGAAGCTATTATGTTGGTTAACTCGGAGAGCTGTACAGGCAAGAAACGGTCCAAATGACAATCAGCTTCTAAAGACGTCTCTAAGGCTGCTGCAGATGAAATAGCATTAGTAGTGTTCAGGTTATTACTGATTTCCTTCCTGATAGAAACTATTTTGTTTCCAAAGAAACTCATAAAGTCGTCACAGCTGAGGCTGAAAGGAATAGATGGCTCAACGGCACTATGGCTCTTAGTCAGTCTGGTTCCAGTGCTGAAGAGAAACCTGGGTTTTTCTTCTTCTCCTCTATCAATGATGAATAATAAGCTGTTCCAGCCACACGCAAGGCTTTTTATACACTATTAAACTTTCTTTCCAGACTAAGCGACACTCTTCTAAGCCAGATGAACGCCATTTTCTTTCCAAACATCTTGATGTCTGTTTTAAAGCTTGAAGCTGGGAATTAAACCACCGGGCCCGCTTCTTCTGACTGGTCCTCTTCTTCTTTAGAGGAGCAACATTATCTAGTGTTATACGCATTAAAGCTGTCATTCTAGCAACACATTCATGTGTGTTGGAGTAAAGCTCGGATGGGTGTTTCCTGTCAGGTTAACACATGGTGTTGGAGGAAATACTGCTGAAATAGACTTCTTATATTTGTTAACAACACTATCTGACAAACATCGACTGTAATGAATTTTCTTCTCAGCCATTGTGTAGTCAAGGAAAGTAAACTCAAAAGTTATTAAAAATGATCAGACAGAACAGGGTTATGAGGAAAAACTGTTAGTTGATCACCTTTGATGCCACATGTCAGAAGAAGATCCAGAGTGTGACGATGAGAATGAGTCGGTCTGTGGACATTTTGGGAAAATCCAATTGAACTTAATATAGAGTTAAAGGCAATGTTTAAACTGTCATGTTCATCATCAAGATGAATGTTAAAATCCCCCAGAACAATAACTTTATCAGTATTCAGCACTAAGTCTGATAAGAGGTCTGAGAAGTCAGTTAGGAACTGTGAGGAAGATCCAGGTGGACGGTAGACTACTACTAGGAGAAGTGGCTTCTCTCATTTCCATCTTGGGTGGGACAGACTAAGAGTCAGGTGTTCAAAGCTATTGGAACTATTTTTATGTTTAGGACTAATCAATAGTTCTGATTTAAAGATAGCTGCCAGACCTCCTCCTCGACCTGTAGTTCTGGGAACATGAACATTTAGACAATCTGGTGGAGTCGATTCATTACTACTAACATGATCCTCCTGCTGCAGCAGGTTTCCATAAGACAGAATAGATCAATATGATGATCAGTAATCAGGTCATTGATTAACAGAGACTTCGACACAAGAGATCTGATAGTCAATAAACCGCATTTAATGGTTTTATTATTTTGTCTTATTAGATTCATTATTTTGATATTCATGAGGTTTTCATGATTTACTCCCCCCGTGCTGTTTTATTCTTTCTGGGTGGTGGGGGGGCAGATACCATCATTATGGTTTTTTTTGGGGGGGGGGGGGTAGATACCATCATTATGGGTTGTGGGGAGGGGGTGGGGGTTAGATACCATCATTATGGGTTGTGGGGAGGGGGGGGGGGGGGGTAGATACCATCATTATGGGTTTTGGGGGGGGGGGGGGGGGGGGGGGGGTAGATACCATCATTATGGGTTGTGGGGGGGGGGGGGGGGTAGATACCATCATTATGGGTTGTGGGGAGGGGGTGGGGGGTAGATACCATCATTATGGGTTGTGGGGAGGGGAGGGGTTAGATGTTTGTTAAACGTTCAGTTTGACAAACATCTGGAGTTTTATTTTATCTTATAGCACGTGGAGCAATAACCAACCTCCTGATGTACTTCATGTCAGGTTGACTTTTCATGTTTCCTAATTTCTGTTATTACACTCAGCTGTGACACAAACCAGCGCAACTTGTCAGACATCAAGTAAACAAACCCCCCCCCCCCCTCAGGCTGGAACCTCATTGTTCATCTGTAGTGAGGCCGGTCCAGGGATTAGCTTCTGGCTCAAGAGCAGTGTTGCTCCCCTTTCATTCCCCATGCCCAGTGGGCCTTATCACATCAATCTGACACCCTGTTTATCTGACACTGCAGGCAGATCTGCTGGCCTCGGAGAAACGCACACAAAGAGCGTAGATCATCAGCACTTTGATTGTGGTGGTCCACATGGCCATGGCTATCTGTGGCCCCAGTAATCCCAGCATCCCTCTGTCTCCATGCAGAGTCTAGTCCCAGTCCCAGAACCTGGAAAGCCACCAGTCCGTGTCTGGTTACTCCAGTTATTTGTGTTTCAGGACTTTTCCATGTTGATTAGTTTGTTGGAACTAATTTTCTTTTTTTTTTTTTTTTTTGGCTCTTACTGTTCCACGGCCACCCCACCCCCATCACTCACCCCCAACTGAGTTGCCTTGCTAGACCAGTCACCAGGAACTTACCAGCAAGAGTAAATCTGGAGTTTCGTACCACCAGCTGATTGATCCTTGTGCCAGTTTCTCTCCGTAGAGGAAGAAGGAGGGAGATTTTTCCGTTATGGCCTCTTTTAAGCTGGACTTTCTCCCAGAGATGATGGTGGACCACTGCTCTCTGAACTCCAGTCCTGTGTAAGTAACTCCATCCAGACTTGGAAGAACTGGGATTTTACTTAACGTTTAACCGTTTACAATCTTACAACTGCTTGTCAACGTGATAAAAGGTCAAACTTTTTTGTTTTTTGTTGTACTTTTAGTCTAGTCACTTGTTCCTGTGAGTCTGGCTGGTTTCAGTCTGAACTTGTCTCTTTAGACTTAATTTCCCCCAAAAAGTTCTCTGGAAACGGTTCTGTTCCTGCTGAAGTCATGTGTTACTGTGTTTATTGACCATAAACTCTTTGCATTTAAATGAAGAAATCATTTATTTCATATGCAGATGTGATATTAAAAAGGTTTAATAGAAATTATTACTGCTTTAGATTTGTGAACCTAATCCTTTTAAAGCAAAAATGAAAACTAAGAGCACATGAAGATAAAAGCTTTCTGTAAACACAGCAAATGGACTTTTCCTCCAACATTTCACTAAAATATGTGAAACTTTATTATAATTTGTGCTCATTCAGATGGTTCTCCTTCATTTGGTCCAGTTAATTCACTTCCAGCACCAGACAGCACATCTGCAGACACTCAATTGCTCACAACATGGATGTCAAGCATCCAGATGTGATCAGGTCACGCGACAAGTGTCCAGATGTGGTCAGGTCACGTGACAAGTGTCCAGATGTGGTCAGGTCACGCGACAAGTGTCCAGATGTGATCAGGTCACGTGACAAGTGTCCAGATGTGGTCAGGTCACGCGACAAGTGTCCAGATGTGATCAGGTCACTTGACAAGCGTCCAGATGTGGTCAGGTCACGCGACAAGTGTCCAGATGTGATCAGGTCACTTGACAAGCGTCCAGATGTGGTCAGGTCATGCGACAAGTGTCCAGATGTGATCAGGTCACTTGACAAGCGTCCAGATGTGATCAGGTCACGCGACAAGTGTCCAGATGTGGTCAGGTCATGCGACAAGTGTCCAGATGTGATCAGGTCACGCGACAAGTGTCCAGATGTGATCAGGTCACGCGACAAGCGTCCAGATGTGATCAGGTCACGCGACAAGTGTCCAGATGTGGTCAGGTCATGCGACAAGTGTCCAGATGTGGTCAGGTCACGTGACAAGCGTCCAGATGTGATCAGGTCACTTGACAAGTGTCCAGATGTGGTCAGGTTAGTTGACAAGCGTCCGGATGCGATCAGGTCACGCGACAAGCGTCCAGATGTGGTCAGGTTAGTTGACAAGCATCCGGATGCGATCAGGTCACGCGACAAGCGTCCATATGCGATCAGGTCACGCGACAAACGTCCAGATGCGATCAGGTCACGCGACAAGCGTCCATATGCGATCAGGTCACATGACAAGCGTCCAGATGCGATCAGGTCCCGCAACAAGCGTCCATATGCGATCAGGTCACGCGACAAGCGTCCAGATGCGATCAGGTCACATGACAAGCATCCAGACGCGATCAGGTCACGCGACAAGCGTCCATATGCGATCAGGTCACGCGACAAGCGTCCAGATGCGATCAGATCACGCGACAAGCGTCCAGATGTGATCAGGTCACGCGACAAACGTCCAGATGCGATCAGGTCACGCGACAAGCGTCCAGATGCGATCAGGTCACGCGACAAGCGTCCAGATGCGATCAGATCACGCGACAAGCGTCCAGATGCGATCAGGTCACGCGACAAACGTCCAGATGCGATCAGGTCACGCGACAAGCGTCCAGATGCGATCAGGTCACGCGACAAGCGTCCAGATGCGATCAGGTCCCGCAACAAGCGTCCATATGCGATCAGGTCACGCGACAAGCGTCCAGATGCGATCAGGTCACATGACAAGCATCCAGACGCGATCAGGTCACGCGACAAGCGTCCAGATGCGATCAGGTCCTGCAACAAGCGTCCAGATGCGATCAGATCACGCGACAAGCGTCCAGATGCGATCAGGTCATGCGACAAGCGTCCAGATGCGATCAGGTCACGCGACAAGCGTCCAGATGCGATCAGGTCATGCGACAAGCGTCCAGATGCGATCAGGTCACGCGACAAGCGTCCAGATGCGATCAGGTCCCGCAACAAGCGTCCATATGCGAAACGTCCAGATGCGATCAGGTTGTGCGACAAACTTCTTATTGGAAAAGGAGGACTCAGAGAAAGCTCAATATAAAATAGTGCACAATTTAAAGGCGACATAACACACATCTAAGCACAGAGCCGGACGTTTTTAGACTGTAACCTAAAAGATGCTTACATTATAAGCAACCAACCATTTTTTAGGCCCCTGATTAAAGAGAGTATAATCGATCCAACAACTGGTTCAAAACAAGATGTTTTAGATTTGATAGTTGTAGAGTGAGCTGTTGGTGATTCGAGGTTTTAATTTTATGTACTTCATGGAGACATGACCACAATGTACTGGACAAAGAACTGTTGCAGACCTCTGGACCAGTTAGAAAAGTTTGACATGACAGTACGTTGCAGATACAATGATACTTCTAAAGTCAGTAGTTAAATATTGTGTTATATTGTTTATAGAAATCACTGTAAGCAACAATTTAAAATTTGCAATTTTTTAATAATAAAAAAAAAACAACTTAGTTTCTTAACTTTAAACACTTTTTTGCAGCTTTTATCCACACTAATACTGCATCTTGCACTTATTCATACACTTTCTACCTTCTATGACTGGGCAGCTTGCAAAATTTTCTCATTGCAGCACATAACTGAAGGCATGGTGGACAAGAGCCTCGGCCTTGAGCGATAATAACTAGAAAATAGGCTGTTCTTGGAGAACAACAGTGTAAATGCTGTCATGCGAAAACGTTTGAACTGTAATGCTAAAAAAAAAAACAACAAAAAACCTGAAATTAATGAAAGCTCAAAAGACGTGTAAAGCAAAAAGGGATGTTTAATCGTTAAAATGGCTGACAGGCTAGCTAAAATGAGTTGACGATGGTTAAAAATAGTTCAAACTTGCTTGTTAAATGCTCAGCTAAAGTATAAAGTAGTAATAGAAAGATTTAATCTCAAAATTGTGTTGAAAATGGTTGAGAGTTGAAAAATGATTCAAAGAAAGATGGTTAAAATGTTCCTATTAATGCCTTAGTTGAAGTTATTGTGCAGCTGATGCAAATAATACAATCGTTTAAATCTCAAAATGGTCTTTGAATGTGGTTATATGGCTTGAAAGTTAAGCTGAAGTGACAACAATACATTTGAAGATGGTTGCAATGGACTTGTGGAATAATCAGATGCAGTAATTATGATGCTGAATTCAATAGTTAAAAAAAAAAAAAAAAAACAACCTAAAGCTAAAAATTGTGCTCAAATGTGGTGAGAGAAGATAAAAAGGAGAAAGCAGAAAAACAGAAAGAATAGGAAAAGAAAGACAAAATAAGAATGACAGACAAGAGAAGGAAAATACAGAAAAGACAGAGGGGAGGACAAGAGGACAGAGGAAGAAAAGGCGGCAGATCAAGACAGAGACGAGAAGAAGATAAGACAGGGAAGAGGAGAAAACAGAGGAAAGAACAGATAGGTGAGATGAGAGAAGCCAGAGAAGACTAAGAAAGAAAAGACAGGATGAGAGGACTGATAGACAAGACAGGGCAATGATGTAAATAAAACCCCCTGTGAACCTCCTGAACTCACCATTGAGAGAGAAATTGATATCTAAAAAATTATTTTGCAGCACAAGGCGAATTTTGGCTTGTTGCTTTCCATCTTCTTCCCACTAGTGCCTCTAAACCGAAGCAACACCCATGTTTAAAATGCTGACACGAGCAGCATGCGGAAATGACCTCACCATCACATGACCGAGCAAGCACACATCATATAGTTCATAAACAATTGTTTTTGTTCGTAATTGTGAATTGAATTGTTTTTTTTTTTTTTTTTTAAATCTGTGTGTAGTTTGTATTTAAGAGGATTTTGTAAAAACTGTTTGTGTGAAAATTGGGAAATATCCTGTCTGAGGGGAGGGGCTTAACCCCTTAACAGTCACCCCCCAAAATGCCAAATGCGCCTGAAAAAGACATACTCAAATTAAAGTAGCCGCTGTTCTTGAACCCTTTGGAGTATATTCAAAAGCATAGTCTCTTTTTAAAGAAAACACTGACGTTTTACCTTGAGTCTTCAAATTTATTGTAACCAGCATAAAGTTATTGGAGTTGGAACACAAGGAAATTTCAGTTTTTTTCCCCTCATCTGAATTTCTCTTCTACTCTGTCAACATGCTGCTCATGGAGAGATGGAGATATGGACTGGAAAATCAGATGTAGCTGTAGCATGAAGCCTTTCCTATGACCAGTTAAAATTTGGTGACAATAGCAGCCACAACTATTCTATGAGGGTTTTACTGTAAGTATGTTCATGCACTCCCCATTTGGAGTCTCCAAATGGCCACTTTGGATATTCCAAATTCAATAAGGGGACCCAATCGCAGAAGCATTAGCTTGCGGTAACAAAAACAGTTTATTTGCAAAAAGGTGGCAAATGGAGTCGGCGGAGCAAGTTGGCAGGCAGGAATGGCAGCTGAGGGACTGGTGGTTGGTTAACAGAAGGGTTTCTGAAACAACAAGGCAAAGGTCTTTCAAACAGCAAGGACAAAGGAAACACAAGTTCACCAAGACCAGACGTTACCAAGGAAGTGTATGCAACGATCCAGCGGAGAGTAGTGCTCAAACCCAGCGGCCCATGGGGCAAACGACGATGAAAATCACGGACAAGCCCCGCATCCAAAATCCGAGACCTGGGAACCCAGGAACGCTCCTCAGGGCCATAGCCCTCCCAATCCACCAGGTACTGGAGGCAGCGCCCACATCGGCGGACATCCACAAGGCGCTGAACCGTAAATGCAGGAAGACCATCAATGAGCTGGGGGGACGGAGGGGGCCTGGAAGGAGGGACCAGAGGACTGACGGATACTGGCTTCAGTTGGGACACATGAAAAACAGGATGGATCTTCATACTAGGTGGCAATTTCAGGGCAACAGCAGAAGGATTGATGACCCTGGCAACAGGAAAAGGCCCAATAAATCTGTGAGACAGCTTCCGTGACTCCGTCCGCAAGGGAACATGACGAGAGGACAACCAAACTTGCTGACCTGGGACATATGCGGGAGCCGGGAGCCGGGACCCGACGGCGATCGGCCAACTGCCGATTGTGCTCAGCAGTCCGAAGGAGAGCTGCCCTGGTGTCCCTCCAAAGTCGTCGAGAGCGCCTGATGTGATGCTGCACAGACGGAACAGAAATGTCAGCCTCCTGGTCCGGAAACAGAGGAGCCTGATAACCCAGGGAACACTCAAATGGAGAAAGCCCAGTGGCTGAAGAGGTCAGGGAATTATGAGAGTACTCCACCCAACATAGATGGTCACTCCAGGAGGAGGGATTAGAAGCAGCCACACAGCGGAGTGCAGCCCCCAGGTCCTGGTTGGTCCGCTCTGCCTGGCCATTAGTTTGGGGATGAAAACCTTATGATAGGCTAACAGTGGCTCCGAGAGCATGACAAAAAGACCTCCAAACCTGGGACACAAACTGGGGTTCCCTGTCAGACACAATATCCAGGGGAATGCCATGAATCCTAAAAATGTTGAGAGGGGAGGTCAGCCTTTACAGAGGCAGTGGGGAGCTTAGGCAGGGCAATTAAATGTGCAGCTTTGGAAAACCTGTCAACCACGGTAAGTATGACGGTGTTACCTCTGGATGGGGGCAAACCAGAGACAAAATCCAGGGCAATGTGAGACCAAGGTCAGCTGGGCACAGGAAGGGGATTCAACAAGCCCATGGGTGGCTTGGTTGAAGCTTTTTCCCCGAGAGCAAACAACACAGGCAGCGACATAGTCCCTGATGTCCTTATCCATTGGTGGCCTCCAGAATCTTCTTTTAATGAGAGAAAGGGTCCTAGTAGACCCTGGGTGGCATGCAACTCGAGAACAGTGCCCCCACTGGATCACCTGCGAACGGACAGTGGGAGGAACAAACAGTCTGTTTTGGGGACAATTACCCGGAGCAGGACAACATCTCTGTGCCTGTAATACAGTCTGCTCAACCTTCCAGGTGACAGCAGCTACCATGCAATAGCCAGGAAGAATGTTCTCTGGGCTGGCAGGAGGATCTTCTGGGGAAAACAAGCTAGAAAGGGCATCAGGCTTTGAATTCTTGCTCCCTGGTCTGTAGGTCAGGGTGAAATTAAACCTTCCAAAAAACAGACCAGCGAGCTTGCCGAGGGTTAAGTCTCTTAGCAGTCTGAAGGTAAGCCATGTTTTTATGATCTGTCCAAACCAGAAAAGGAACCGAGATGACTGAGGAAAAAAAAAATCAAGATGTCATCCAAATAGACAAAAACAAATCTATCCAGGAAATCCCTCAGAACATCATTGATTCAGGCCTGACAGACAGCGGGAGCATTAGTGAGACCAAAAGGCATAACACGCTACTCAAAATGACCCAAAGGTGTCTTGAATGCCATTTTCCCACTCATCTCCTTTCCTGATTCGAACCAAGTGATAGGCATTTCTCAGGTCCAACTTGGAAAATATAGTTGCACTTTGGAGAGCCTCAAAAACGGAGTTGATTAGTGGAAGGGGGTACTTGTTTTGGATGGTGATGTTATTAAGGCCCCTATAGTCAATACACAGATGGAGGGTTTTATCATTTTTTTCTGCAAAGAAAAAACCTGCCCCCAAAGGAGATGACGAAGGTCTAATAATGCCAGAAGAGAGGGATTCCTTGATGTAGCTTTCCATGGCTTGTCTCTCTGGCCTAGACAAGTAATAAAAACGGCTGGAGACTTCAGATGGAGGATGATGAGAAGCGATAAGAGCAGAGCGAAGACAGGTTTGATGACAATATTTACTCCAGTTGATTATGTTGCCATGGTTCCAGTTGACATGTGGGTTATGAAGCCTTAACCAGGATGTCCCAAAACCAGAGGAGCATCCGGAGAAGGAATTACGTGGAGCTGAATCATTTCCACATGGTTTCCAGATAGAACCAACTTCAGTGGTGGGGTGATATGTGTTACCTCAGCGATAAGACGACCATCTAAGGCTTTGGCGGTGAGGGGGGTTTCGAGAGGGAGTAAAGAAACCTTCATCTCCGTGGCCAGGTTAGCATCAAGGAAACAAGCTTCGGCGCCCGAATCAATGAGCTGAAACAGGAAAAGATTGTTGATTAATACAGACGGTGATGCATAGCTGAGTATTAGCAGGGGCCTTGGATGTGCAAGAAGACAGGCCCACCAGTGCCCCAATTCTTACTGGTGGGCCTGGTCTTTTGGTTGTACAGGACAGCTCCGGATCAAATGACGAGTCCTTCCACAGTAAAGACACTCCCCCATCCGTAGCCTTCTCTGCCGTTCGGTTTGGGTCAGGCGGGTTCGACCAAGCTGCTGAAAAACCTGGGGCAGGAAAATACTTGTCTCTAAGCCTCTCTCTCAAGTGGTTATCAATACGAATAGCCAGGGAAACAAGTTCATCAAAAGACTGAGAAGTGTCACGGTCAGCGAGCTCATCCTTCACTTTCTCAGTCAAACTATTCAGAAGGAGATCATAAAGAGCGTCATCATTCCAGCTGGATTCTGCAGCCAAAGTACGAAACTCAATGGAATATTCGGCTACGCTTAAGTTTCCCTGTCTGAGGCAAAGGAGATTCTTGGCGACATCTCTACCGCTAACAGAAGAGTCGAAGGTCTTTCTCATCTCTTTGGCAAAGGAGTCATATGTAAGGCCTTGAGAGGCAGGTCGGCTCAAGAATGCATCAGCCCAGGTGAGCGCCTTAACATCCAGCAGATTGGTTGCAAAGTGTATCTTAGCAGTGTCACTGGAGTAGGATAGTTTCTTCTGTTCAAAAACAAATGAACACTGAAGTAGGAAGCTGCGACATTTACCTACTTCACCTGAATATCTTCGTGGGTCAGGAATATGAACCTCTCTTACCAGAGATGCAGATGGCTGATCAGGAGAGGAGGGAAGAGCAGGAGACTGAGGATTTTCACAAGATGGTAGAACAATGTTTTCCCTCAAATGAGTTAACTGTTGTAGGATAGCTTACTGTTGATCCCCAATGTACTGGATGTTTTGGGTGTGTTGTCCAAGTAGAATACCTTGATTAGCAAGGATCTGATGAAGCCTCTCAAGCTGTGGGTCTGGCTTAGCGTCCGCTGGGTCCATTCTTAGGCCGGATCGTTCTGTCCGAGGGTGAAAAAAAAAGGGGACCCAATCGCGGAAGCATGAGCTTGCGGTAACAAAAACAGTTTATTTGCAAAAAGGTGGCAAATGGAGTTGACGGAGCAAGTTGGCAGGCAGGTAGGCAGGAATGGCAACTGAGGGACTGGTGGTTGGTTAACAGAAGGGTTTCTGAAACAACAAGGCAAAGTTCTTTCAAACAGCAAGGACAAAGGAAACACAAGATCACCAAACGTTACCAAGGAAGTGTATGCAACAATCCGGCGGAGAGTAGTGCTCAAACCAGGGTAGATATACTGTGGCCATGAAATGAGACGATTGCCTTCAGCTGTGAGGGATAACGGCCAACAAAGGCTCCACCTAAAACAAGACACACCCACCCACACACACACACCAGGGCCCTCAGACCCATGACAGAAAGGTGGTATCAAGAGGAATCTTGCTGTATATTCATATTTACTATCAGTCTTATTGAAATTCACCAGGTGGTGCATAAACACACTAAAAGCTTATTTTTTCTACTGTGCATTATAATGAAAGAGTCAGAATAAGTTTTACGGTCATCATTTTTATATTATTAAAAACAATATAATGCCATGTTATGTAATGTAAACAAAATGGAATCATAAAAACACCAGAACACAATACAATTTACATAAGTTTTGAACTATTGTCTGATAAAGAGTGTTTGTAAAAGTAAAGTAAAAAGCAGGAGAGCAGAATATGTAGCTGTTATGATGAGCAGGGGTCCTGGTGGTCTGAAGGGCAGGAATGTAGTCTTCCTCTGGAAGGAGCTGCTCCTTCTTCATCTGAAGAGCTGCTGGGTTTCCATCACAATCACATGACAGACTAATAAAGACAAACAAGAAATTTTTATCCCACATTAGTCCTGCGACTGTAATAAGTGTATGTTCTACCAGACACGCATCGCTGCACGCATGCGCACACCGGTGTAAACGTCTCCTCCACCTCCTCGCGGGTGTAAACGTCTCCTCCACCTCCTCGCGGGTGTAAACGTCTCCTCCACCTCCTCGCGGGTGTAAACGACTCCTCCACCTCCTCGCGGGTGTAAACGCCTCCTCCACCTCCTCGCGGGTGTAAACGCCTCCTCCACCTCCTCGCGGGTGTAAACGCCTCCTCCACCTCCTCGCGGGTGTAAGCGACTCCTCCACCTCCTCGCGGGTGTAAACGACTCCTCCACCTCCTCGCGGGTGTAAACGACTCCTCCACCTCCTCGCGGGTGTAAACGACTCCTCCACCTCCTCGCGGGTGTAAACGACTCCTCCACCTCCTCGCGGGTGTAAACGACTCCTCCACCTCCTCGCGGGTGTAAACGACTCCTCCACCTCCTCGCGGGTGTAAACGACTCCTCCACCTCCTCGCGGGTGTAAACGACTCCTCCACCTCCTCGCGGGTGTAAACGACTCCTCCACCTCCTCGCGGGTGTAAACGTCTCCTCCACCTCCTCGCGGGTGTAAACGTCTCCTCCACCTCCTCGCGGGTGTAAACGTCTCCTCCACCTCCTCGCGGGTGTAAACGACTCCTCCACCTCCTCGCGGGTGTAAACGCCTCCTCCACCTCCTCGCGGGTGTAAACGACTCCTCCACCTCCTCGCGGGTGTAAACGTCTCCTCCATCTCCTCGCGGGTGTAAACGTCTCCTCCACCTCCTCGCGGGTGTAAACGTCTCCTCCATCTCCTCGCGGGTGTAAACGACTCCTCCACCTCCTCGCGGGTGTAAACGTCTCCTCCACCTCCTCGCGGGTGTAAACGTCTCCTCCACCTCCTCGCGGGTGTAAACGACTCCTCCACCTCCTCGCGGGTGTAAACGTCTCCTCCACCTCCTCGCGGGTGTAAACGTCTCCTCCACCTCCTCGCGGGTGTAAACGTCTCCTCCACCTCCTCGCGGGTGTAAACGTCTCCTCCACCTCCTCGCGGGTGTAAACGACTCCACCATCTCCTCGCGGGTGTAAACGCCTCCTCCACCTCCTCGCGGGTGTAAACGACTCCTCCACCTCCTCGCGGGTGTAAACGACTCCTCCACCTCCTCGCGGGTGTAAACGACTCCTCCACCTCCTCGCGGGTGTAAACGCCTCCTCCACCTCCTCGCGGGTGTAAACGACTCCTCCACCTCCTCGCGGGTGTAAACGTCTCCTCCACCTCCTCGCGGGTGTAAACGACTCCTCCACCTCCTCGCGGGTGTAAACGACTCCTCCACCTCCTCGCGGGTGTAAACGACTCCTCCACCTCCTCGCGGGTGTAAACGACTCCTCCACCTCCTCGCGGGTGTAAACGCCTCCTCCACCTCCTCGCGGGTGTAAACGACTCCTCCACCTCCTCGCGGGTGTAAACGCCTCCTCCACCTCCTCGCGGGTGTAAACGTCTCCTCCACCTCCTCGCGGGTGTAAACGACTCCTCCACCTCCTCGCGGGTGTAAACGACTCCTCCACCTCCTCGCGGGTGTAAACGACTCCTCCACCTCCTCGCGGGTGTAAACGACTCCTCCACCTCCTCGCGGGTGTAAACGACTCCTCCACCTCCTCGCGGGTGTAAACGACTCCTCCACCTCCTCGCGGGTGTAAACGACTCCTCCACCTCCTCGCGGGTGTAAACGCCTCCTCCACCTCCTCGCGGGTGTAAACGCCTCCTCCACCTCCTCGCGGGTGTAAACGCCTCCTCCACCTCCTCGCGGGTGTAAACGCCTCCTCCACCTCCTCGCGGGTGTAAACGACTCCTCCACCTCCTCGCGGGTGTAAACGACTCCTCCACCTCCTCGCGGGTGTAAACGACTCCTCCACCTCCTCGCGGGTGTAAACGACTCCTCCACCTCCTCGCGGGTGTAAACGCCTCCTCCACCTCCTCGCGGGTGTAAACGTCTCCTCCACCTCCTCGCGGGTGTAAACGACTCCTCCACCTCCTCGCGGGTGTAAACGACTCCTCCACCTCCTCGCGGGTGTAAACGCCTCCTCCACCTCCTCGCGGGTGTAAACGTCTCCTCCACCTCCTCGCGGGTGTAAACGTCTCCTCCACCTCCTCGCGGGTGTAAACGACTCCTCCACCTCCTCGCGGGTGTAAACGACTCCTCCACCTCCTCGCGGGTGTAAACGACTTCTCCACCTCCTCGCCGGTGTAAACGACTCCACCACCTCCTCGCCGGTGTAAACGACTCCTCCACCTCCTCGCGGGTGTAAACGACTCCTCCACCTCCTCGCGGGTGTAAACGTCTCCTCCACCTCCTCGCGGGTGTAAACGTCTCCTCCACCTCCTCGCGGGTGTAAACGACTCCTCCACCTCCTCGCGGGTGTAAACGACTCCTCCACCTCCTCGCGGGTGTAAACGACTCCTCCACCTCCTCGCGGGTGTAAACGACTCCTCCACCTCCTCGCGGGTGTAAACGCCTCCTCCACCTCCTCGCGGGTGTAAACGACTCCTCCACCTCCTGGCGGGTGTATTTCCACTTTTTGGCGTGTTTATGCAAAAGTTCATACAGAGGAAAAGCGGACAAAAAAGGCTTCTTCTGCTTTTGTGCACTGACGCACACAAGTACGCACGTTGTCACAAATGTTTACACACGGACCCCCTGAAGCCATTTTACATCCCACACACACCAGCCGCACATCGCCGTGACGGGAATTTTATTGGCTTTACGGCAGTGGTGTCAGAACTGGCGTCAGAGCTGTTGGACCAGGTTTGGAAGCAGAAACACATGTGATGGTCAGACCACCTAGGTTGACTCTCAGTGGGTATTATTGGCTAAGGAAGGATCATGGATCAATCCAATTGGTCAAAAATGGGGTCAATCAGAAGGTGAGAGCCCACCGGTGCGTCATGTGCAGTTTTATTGAAATAGGAAACGTCTAAGATATTGTACGAGCGTGATATAAAAAGAAAAACGGAAAATGGCCCGCGGGCGGACCGCCGGTGGTTAAGGGGTTAAACTAATAAAGAGATTGCTCAGAGGTGAAGTGAGTGAGGCGTAGGATGTGTCATTAAGTTGCAATGCTGCCAACTGGAGTAACTAAATGTTGATGGTCTATAGGAAGACCACTGAGGAACATCTGTGCAGAATATGGACTGGAGACCCCTAAGTCCCAGTGGGAAACTCCCCCCAAGGTGGTGGAGAATGAGAGGGCTAAGATCCTCTGGGACTTCCAGATCCAGACAGATAAAATGGTGGTGGCCAACCAAGCGGACATAGTGATCATGGAGAAGCAGCAGAGGAAAGCCGTAGTGATCGATGGATCCATCCCCAATGATGGAAATATCAGGAAAAAGGAGAAACTGGAGAAGTACCAAGACCTAAAGGAAGACCTGGAGAAGGCCTGGAGGGTGAAAGCAACAGTAGTACCCATAGTGATGGGAGCACTGGGGGCCGTGTCCCCCACTCTGGAGAAGTGGCTCCAACAGATACCTGGTGAAACATCAGACATCTCCATCCAGAAGAGATCAGTCCCAGGAACAGCTGAGATACTGAAGAGGAGCCTCCCAGGACTCTGGTAGAGAACCCAAGCTGGAGAGATGGAGAGAGTCGGCCTACGCTGGGGAGATGGGAGGGGTGGGTGAGAGAGGAGTTTCTTTTACAGACAGACAGACAGACAGACAGACAGACAGACAGACAGACAGACAGACAGATAGATAGATAGATAGATAGATAGATAGATAGATAGATAGATAGATAGATAGATAGATAGATAGATAGATAGATAGATAGATAGATAGATAGATAGATAGATAGATAGATAGATAGATGGATAGATAGATATTAACTCTATTCAAAATGAACCTGAATTCAACCTAGACCTTTGTGTTTTCAACTGGCCACCGTGTAAATTATTTTAACATTAAAATAAATTAGATCTGTGTTCCTCAAAGCCTTCTGGCAGTCAGAGTTCAAGAATGTTTTGATCTGACTGTTTGCGAAAAGTGGTCAGTTGTTTTCATCCCCTGTTCATCTCTCAGCTGATGTGTCACTTTGGTTATCAGGCCCCTCTCTTATGGAATAAGCTCCCAGTTAGTGTTAGGGAAGCAGACACCCTCCCCACCTTTAAGACTAGGCTGAAGACTTATCTTTTTGATAAGTCCTATAACTAGGGATGGTTAGCATCCCTTAGTGTGTAGCATCATTAACATGTATTTCTCCTGTCTCAGCCGGGAGTAGCAGTTCCTGTTGTCTGTTGTCTTTCTGTCCTCTTCCCCCCACACAGCAGAGGCAGATGGCTGCCTGTCCTGAGCCGGGTTCTGCCGGAGGTTTCCTTCCTGTTAAAAGGGAGTTTTTTCCTTCCCACTGTCGCCAGTGTACTTGCTCAGGATGGGAGATTGAGTTGGAGTCAACTCAATCTGTTGGTTTCCTTATATAGGCTGTTATGAATTGGCTTTCATTATGTTTTCCCCTCTGTCTGTAAAGCGTCTTGAGATGGCATTGCCGTGATTTGACGCTATATAAATAAAGTTGAATTGAATTTGAATTTGAATTGAATGAGATGGCCGTGATAAAATGTCCCTGTTGTTGAAGCAATGTTAACTAGGGTGCAGTTGTTCGTGTGGAAGACTAGAATCACACACACACCACCCCAGATACAGTTATATACAGTGATTCAAAGAAACAGAATGCATTTAATGATTAGTACTGTTTTTATTGATTTATTTATTTGGGTCAAATGCTTCATAATACTGAATAACACAGACTTTAAAAAAAAAAAGCAAACACTAGTTACAGGTAAGGTGCATGAAGCATCATTCAGCACCTGGAAGCCAGAAACAAGAGGAGGCAGGACTAGAGGACCAGAGATTCTCATCACCGATGTGATGGAACGGAAGATTCTCATTCT
>NC_136619.1:3188670-3201170 GCF_933228915.1 Telmatherina bonti | reverse complement strand
ACCCACCGCAGAGCAAAGGTCTGCATGCAGGGCACACACAAACACACTCACACACACACACACACACACACACACACACACGGTGGTTGTTATGAAAAAGCATGAAGTGAACAGTTTCCGTTTCTGCAGCTTCCTCTGGTGGATGGAGAGCTGGACAAGTAGGGTTTTTAAGCTCACTGTCTCTTGGTTTTTAACTCAGCATTGTAATGTTTAAATCTACTCCCTGAATGAGAGTCTTATTTTGAAACCTGGGGCACTGGAACCGGATGTAGACATGTAAGTGTTACGGATTGATGAAAGTTGTTGAAGCCCAAGCGGCAGCCATGAAGCACGTAAGAAGAGCCTTTTGGTATCGGCAACACACATCTGGTGTGATAGAATTCTTCATGAGTAGACAGTCATAGCATGGTGTCAGAGAATAGACTACAAACCTGGGAGAGAAAAAAAAGGGGGAAAAATGGAAGCATTTGGAGTTCAAACCCCACGAATGGACTGGGAATCATCCAACCTGCAGGACGCATGGCGCTGTTTCAAGCAACGTCAACCTTATGTTCACGGGACCACTCAAACAGAGATCGGAGGACCAGAAATGTAGTTTCCTATTGTTTTGGATCAGAGACAAAGGCCGAGACATTAGCAACACATGGAACCTCACGGAGGACGAAGCGAAAATGTTAAAAACATACTACAACGGATTTACAGCGTACCTCACCCCAAAGGCAAACCCCATATTTGCCAGGTATAAATTCCATGAGAAAACCCAAGGAGGCGGTGAGTCCTTCTAGCATTTTGTCACAGAGCTCAAACTGCTAGTTAAAGACTGTAACTACAGCAACAGTGATGAGATGGTAAGAGACTGTATCATTTTTGACACCAACTCCCCAAAAGTAAGAGAAAAACTGCTAAGCCAAGGCCCTGAGCTAACATTAGAGAAAGCAGTTGACATAGCCCGCTCCCACGAGCTAGCGCAAGTTCAGCTAAAGGCTATGGCTAACGACAGCCACAAAGTAAATGCTATATGTTGCAGGACTGGAAAACCAGAATATGCTAAGCATGCTAATGGATCAAATGAAGGCTCCAGAGTATTGTAGTGCCTTCGCAAGACACCACATCAAAAGGACAGAATGGGAAAGGGGAAACAATGCCTGAAGTGTAAAAAGTTTGCTAAAGCATGCAGATCTAAGCCCCACACCATACACAGAACAGGATACAAGGAGGTACACACTGTTGAAGAGCTCAGCCACTCCGACACAGAGCTGTAGGTGGACACTGTTACAGCAGCTTAAGAGGATGAGGATGACTGTGCATTCGCAAGCATCAACTTGGGACCAAACAGACTAAAGCTGACGTTTAAGCTAGATACTGGAGTACAGACAAGTGTTATACCTGAAAAGGATTTCATCCATCTCATGCCAAACACAGTGCTGCTGAAGGACAAGCTGAGACTATATAGCTATGGTGGAAGCACACTGAAAGTGAGAGGTTTCTGCAACCTGAGAAGCAAATACAAAGACCGATCAATTAAGCATGCAAAGCGCTGGGGCTTATCGAAGTCGTGTATGCAGTCACAGCCCAAATCAGAGAGTGTGCCATCCAGTCCGGTGACATACTGAAAGATGTCTTCAAAGGAATTGGTGAATTCCCGGGGGAGTGCAGTTTCAGAATAGACCATAATGCAACACCAGTGACGTGCCCGCAGAGGAGAGTTCCTTTTGCACTCAGAGATCGTCTGAAAAAAAGAGCTAGAAAACATGGAAAAAGACAACATAATCCGTAAAGTGACAGGGCCCACTCAATGGGTGAATGCACTAGTAATATGTGAAAAACCCAAGACACAAAAACTCAGCATATGCCTGGATCCACGTTCCCTGAACAAAGCTATAATGAGGCCACATTACCCCCTTCCTACATTCGAGGATGTAACGAGGAAGCTGGCTGGAGCACAATATTTCAGCATACTCGATGCATGATCTGGCTACTGGGCTATCAAGCTGAGTGAAGAGTCATCACTGCTCACCATATTTAATACCGTCTTTGACAGATATTGCTTCCTCAGGCTGCCCTTCGGCATCGTGTCTGCACAGGATGAGTTCCAGCAGAGGGTAGATGAAACTTACGAAGGCCTGCAGGGAGTGGCTGGCATTGTAGACGACATCATCGTTTCTGGAAAAACAAAGGAGGAGCACGACCGCAACCTCAGAGTTATGCTCACCCATACCAGAGAAAGAGGTTTAAAGCTGAACCCAGATAAATGTTGCATCTACGTCACTGAGGTGAGTTTCTTTGGACACAGACTCACAGCTGATGGACTGAAACCAGATCCTCTCAAGGTGAAGGCTATAAGGGACATGCAGCCACCAGAAAATGAGGCAGAACTGGAAACATTTCTTGGTATGGTGAATTACCTCGCCAGGTTTTCCCCCAAGCTAGCAGAAAAAAGCGCACCACTCCGGGACCTGTAGTGTCAGGAAAAAGTGTTCCAATGGAACAAAACACATGACAGAGCATTTCAGCTGGTAAAAGAGACTATCACAGCTGAACCAGGGACACTACTTGCCTACTTTGACCCCGACAAAGAAGTAACCCTGCAAGTGGATGCATCAAAAAGCGGCTTGGGAGCAACAATCATGCAGGAAGGCAGACCAGTGGCTTATGCATCAAAGCTCCTCAATAGTACCGAAAGAAACTATGCTCAAATTGAAAACAAGTTGTGTGCTGTGCTATATGGGTGCAAAAGGTTCCACGAATACATCTATGGGCGAGACATAAATATGGAGTCAGACCACAAGCCACTGGAAACCATAATCCGGAAACCCTTAGCCCTCTCGCCACTACGCCTGCAATACATGCTGCTTGCTCTACAGAAATACAGCATAACTCTCATCCACAAACCAGGCCAGGAAATCCCAGTGGCGGATACATTATCCAGAAAATCTGTGGATGGTGAGGACAGCTCGCTAGCTGAAACTATGGAAACCCAGGTGCACACTGTCATCAGCACAGCACCAGTGGGTACGGACAGACTTGATGACATCAAAACAGCCACAGTAAATGATGTGCAACTGTCTGCCCTCAAATGAGCTATTCAGACAGGCTGGCCAGAAACAAGGAATAAATGTCCTCCACTCATCAGTGAGTTCTGGAACCACCGCAGTGAGATTTCTGAAGCAGATGGCATTCTTCTGAAAGGTGAGAAGATCATAATTCCTCACAAACTGAGACAAGATATGCTACAATGTATACATACTGGACATTTTGGCATAGAGAAGAGTAAACAATGAGCCAGGAACATAATGTTCTGGCCAGCCATGGCCAAACAGATGGAGGAGATGGTAACAAAATGTGAAATTTGCCAAACACACCGTGCATCCAACCAAAAGGAGCCCATGATCTTGATGACTGTCCCAGATAATCCGTGGCACACCGTGTCCATAGATTTATTCTTTTGGAACTTTGAAATGGAGCACCTGCCCAACACCACCTCTGCCGCTGTCATCCACAAGATGAAAGCTGCATTTGCAAGACACGGCATCCCGAGAAGGGTCGTGAGTGACAACGGCCCGTGCTACAGTTCCTGTGAAATTCAGCAGTTTGCAGAGGTGTGGGGCTTTCAGCACATCACATCAAGCCCACATTACCCCCAGAGCGATGGCTTAGCCGAAAAGACAGTTCAGACTGCAAAGCGAATCCTCACAAAAGCCAGAGGGGACAAGAAGGATCCATACCTTGCCCTTTTAGAGTACAGGAATACTCCTTTTGATAGTCTGAAATCACCAGCCCAAATCCTTATGAGCCGCAGACTCCGCTCCTTACCTACAACATCAGAACAGCTGCGACCGCAGGTGACTCAACAGAACATCGTTAATATCATAAATATCACATGTTTAAGAATCACATGTGTACAGTTGTTTATAACCAGAAATGTTCTTATTTACCTTTTTGCTCTCCAGCTTTGACCACATTATGGTGTGGGTTGACATAGTTCTGGTTTCCTGTCTTATTTGGTAGTTTTTACTTCTTGTGTACATAGTTTAGCTCCCCTTTCCTGTTAATTAGTACACCTGGTTTCAGTTAATGCCATTGTAGCAACCTCCCAAGGCTGAACTAACCCCCGAATCAGATAAGAACTCATGACTTTCTACTTCAAACGAAGTCCGTCCACATGTCTCTGAAACAGAGATCAATGGAAGCCATAAAATTCAGATCCATCTCAATACTGTAGACAGACCTCCATGTTAAACCAGGAACCCTGCTGGTTTTATCTTGTTCCTGATTTAAAATGTTTACACAGACAGACTGTGGCACCCTTTTGAAGTTGGACCCTGGTAAGAGCCTGTTGTCCGTCACCCCAGGAGGTCCCTTTGTATCCACAGCACACAGAGACCAGATTCCAGAGCAGAACCTTTAAGTTCTGGATTCTTAAACTGTATAAAATACTGGATGTATCCTCAGCACACCTGGATAAATGGACTCTTCTTTCTTTCTCAATTAATCCAAGACTTTAACCGTTTTTCAGATGTGAAATCCACAGAAGTTAGCAAGTTAGTTAATTTTTGTGATTCCTTGGATGGAGCAATGACGCCATCTAGCAGACACCCTCGAACAGGTTGAGATATGCATTTCAGGTTGATTAAATACACCGTGATTAACATTATATGCTGTTGTTATTAACGATTCTGACTCAAAGTAAGAACTTGTGTGGAAATGATTTCTTGACCCACCAGGTCCGTGGAAAGTGAAAATCATCGATGAAATGTATTTGAAATGTCTGGTACCTGTTAACAAACCTTTTCCCCTTTTGACAGCAGCAAAACTGTTTTAAGGTTCATGTTTATAAGGATCATTCATACTTCTTCTCATCTATAAATGGATTTTATAGACATGTTTTCAGGTTGGAAAAATGTTAAGTTTAATTCCCCAAGAACTTAGTATTTTGACCCAACTTTCAGACCTGATGTTCCTGCGCTCTGATTGGATAACCTAAAGTCCGCTCCCGAGCGCCGGCAAATTAAACTGTGGGTCTTCCCGGAACTGGCTCTCTCTGGCTTTTCTCTTTTGTTTCTCTTCTTCTGTCTTTTTATTTGTTTTGTTTTTTTCTCCTCTTTTTTTTCTTGGTTTGTTTTACTTTTTCTCTTTGTTTTTGTTTGATGTGTGCTTTAGTAGTGTTTTTCTCCGTCTGGCGCCGTATTAGTTTTTTATTAAAGTAAGTCCACTCGCTCAACTGCTTAGCACCAGAAAACTCATCCAATTCTGGCTGAACAAGTCCTGCTTCTGACACACCATCGAAGCTGCTCTCCCGGCCCAGCAAACACTGTGACTAATAACATACGGACGACCCAAACGTTACTACTCCAGCCGATCCCAGGACTTTGCCAGCACCCGCGACCCGTGGATTCTTATCGGAGTTGGGTCCAGCTTTACACGTCGAACCAGGTTGTTTCAGGCGAGCTGACTTTTGTGGAGTAGAAGAAGTATCAGGACAACCACTGAATTGTCTACAGGCTCCAAGTGGATTGGTTTCTCGACCACCGATGCTGAAGTAAGATAGATCCATTGTTCCACTGACTCCGATCACAAGCTGGTGTCTTAGTAAGCAGAAGCTGCCCTTTTTAAATCCATCCCCCACGGTATCCTCCTGATAGTCTACCCTGATATAAAGAAGTTCATTTCATTAGACTTGCCATCTTTCCAACCTTCCTAGTTGTTTAAGTTATGTAAGCTGCTTACATTACTTTACCTTTAATAATTAATGTGAATGCCCATAGAGATCCTGTTCGGCCATTTTTATTATTATTCTGCCAAACTTTGCCGTGCTACTACTCCTGCGCCATTCAGGTCACTTCAGTCATTCAGATGTTAAACTGTGCAGCTCCTTCAGGACATGTGAGCTATGTTTTTTTTTTATTTGAAATCTTTGTAGTTTTTGAGATATTTAGCATTTTGTAAAAATAAATTCAGCCTTGTGATTGCATGAAAGTCCTTCCAACCAAATGCGGATTGGACCTTGCAAAGATTCAGCACAGCGATGGGTCAACAGGGTTTCAGAGTTTGCACCAGTTTGCAGTGTCCGGTTCATCAATTTCCTGTCCCCATTGTCTTTCCTGCAAAATCTTTGAAACGCTACTGCTCCTACACCGTTTGTCTCACTTCAACCATTCAAGTATCAAACTCTTCAGCCCATTCAGGAGATATGTTCTACGACTTTTGGTCTTTGTAAGATTCAAACGTTTTAAGTTATTCAAGTTTTTGTTAATGTATTGAAATCCGTTCCTGTAATTGGAGGAAACGGAATTCAGCTCAGCGACTGGTCCATTTTGTGCACCGGTACACAGGTACAAGGCACGGGTTCAAATGCAGCATTTAGCATATAGCTCCATTGTTGTTTGTTGGCTGTTGCTTTTTTATGATGTTGTGCAGTTCCATAGGCTGCTCAGTGTGAACTATTGGTCTCAGCTGCGCACTTCACAGGAGCAAAGGAATTTATTTGCAAATGTCACAGTTAAATATGAAGTATTTGTTCAAACAATGCTCCCTGCAATGTTCAGTTTGGTTAAGCTGTAAGGTGTGCAGTTAATATGCGGACTACCTGCACAAAAAGTCAATGCCCGTGCAATATCTGAAGATGGGTTAATACAGATGTGGAAGGAGGTTTTAAGTTGTACTGTGTAGTAATATTTGGTGAGCTGTTACTGTTTGGATTCAAATCTACAACATCCAGTGCAAAGGCCCATTCTCATAACCACTAGGCTACCATTTTGCCCAGATATACATGTGTGGAAAAAGGTAAAACATTTCTATTGAAAAGAGGATGTTCAACATACTGGCAGAACTATTGAAGAGTTTAGCTATTTGTATAAAAACGCCTTTTTAGCCCTTCCATCAGTGTGTAATCAGTAGGATTGCTAAAAGGGAAAGGCTGACCTAAACTGCTGTGAAGAAGAAGCCGTTGATCTTTTGGTCAACTGAAAATAACAGGCCCTCCTTTGTTAAAAAATAAATTTTAAAAAAGTCTTATCTGATACTAACTATGCTGATTTAGTTGGTAACAGACTTTGCTGGTTGCACTACACATAAAAAAGCCAATCACAAAAAATGGAAAAGGGTTGAACTAAACTTTTGTTGGTCAACTGAACAGCACCATGAACTGAAAAGCACGGAGTTTCTTTTCATTTCTGGTCCATCTAGTGGCCATGCATAGGAACACTTTTCTTTTTTAGGTGCTATGAATAGGTACTATTAAGAGGTACAGAGCTGACTTGATATTTTTCAGAAAAGAAAATGGGAGCCAGGACCAAAATGTTCCAGACACTGGTGAAGACCTTTGAACCCGCTAAAAAGTTTGACTTGACAAACTACAAATTTAAAGTCACAGTAAAAATGTGTGTTTGTTTGTTGAAATCATTGTAAACAACCACTTAAATCTGCTGATGTGGTTTTTCAAATTACCTGTATTCTCAAATTAAAACATTTTCATATCAATAATTACATTGCAGTTTGCATTGTACTACTCAAGCATATCATGCCTCCTCTCCAACCATAACTTGTAGTCTGTGTAGCACACAGGTGAAGGTAATTGAACAAAAGCACCAGTCAAACAACTCTGCATGAGCCTCATAATATTCAAACAATGACCATTGGGAAGCTTTGTGTTAGACGCTGCATGAGAACCTGGGCCTTGTACACCACTATACACTTGTGTCATGGTGCACCCCGATGAAGCAGTCCGCAGCTCATTATGCAAAAAAAAAAAAAAAAAAACCCAACCCAAACAGACCCTGCTGGCTGAAGAACACAGCTGGTAGCAATCATCTAACTTGACACATTGTGAATGAAAACAGGTTCAATAAAAGTAAAATTCTACCATGAATTTATGTAAAACTTGTTGGATTTTAAGAAGCACAAGCCAGATTTACATTGAGAAACCTCTTTATGTGTACAGGACGGTTGTAAAACTCTGCCAAACCAGTTATAAAATGGAAGTTGTCAGTATGTATACTGACAACCTTAATCTTAAGCTTAAGCTCTTTTGCCGATTCCACACTGTAGGAAGTGTGAAAAAAAAAAAAAAATCCCATTCCAATGATAAAAAATTTAGATGGTTCTGCCATAGTGCAGTGGAGAGCTGTGCTGGTGTAGTGGTTAAAGAAATGGGCTCTTGTTCAGATGTTCGTGGGTCCAAATCTTGATTCATTACTGTGATAAATTAAGTTGCTCCTTCTCCAAATGGTTATGCAATTAGATATCAATCATTCAGCATAGAGGGGCATTCACATTTGCTCTTCTTCAAGAAGAGCACTTTTCTAGTTTTATTTTACATTTTTGCTGTTGGCTCGGCTTGAGCTTTTCATACTCTCTCTCTCTCTCTCTCTCTCATCTTGGCTAATTCATTATTTGATGCTTGCTACCACTATTTCTGGTTTATATAAATAATTTCCTTTGTGCCTGATGATTTTAACTGGTGTGGTTTTAATAAAGTGTGTTATATTTTAAGAAGTCGTGGTAGCGTGATCGATTTTTAAGGAAGTGATTTGTTCCCTCAGACAAGAACTTACAGTAAGCGTATTCTGAGACTGATGGTTATCTGTTATTAAACAAATATCATTGCCATATTACGGTATTCCCTGCCTGACCGTATAACAAATTTAGGGCTGGGTGGTGCCCCGAGATCGTCTGCTTATCTAAGGACACAACGAATTAATAATAAAAACACCCACTGTCGCTCCGACATTGAATCACAGATTAACATTGAGGATAATAGGCTACACCATCCACCTGTGTCTCGTTTTCCATGTCTTATGCTCCTTGCTTTCTGTTTCCATTCGCCGGTTCATTGTGCATGTTGGTTCCTTACCCCATGGTCTGTTACAGATCATTAAAATAATAGTCTTGGCACCTCCTCTGCCTTCCTGCGTTTAGGTCCACACCTCCACAATCCAACATGTTTATCAGTGGCTGCAAAAGTTTTATGCAGCTGGTTAAGATTATTATTTTCTCACTCATGTTTCAGCCTCCTTCTGAATAGATGTGTCTTTTACAGGCAGTGAGTTGTACTCTTTTAAGTTTAGGTAAGCGGCCCAAGCTGATCTCTAAGAGATGTGTTATTGATACAAATTTTATTTCTCATCTTGATAAATACAATCAAATCACTCAGGGGTCCATTAACAACTCTTCATTTACCACTAGCATTTACCACTGGCATTTGACAGCCTTTCACTTCTTTTCAGATCTTGTTGCATTAAAGTTTCTTCTTTTAAATCTATCTTCCCTTTTGTAGCCCTAACACCAGGGGTTTAAGCAGAGGTGTATAAAGTAGAAGTAGAAAGTAGAAGTCCTGTCCGGCAGCTCTTTCCAAACAATCGCTCAGGTGAATTTAATCAGCTCATCTCCACTGCATCTAGACGAGCCTGTTAGTGAAAACACCTGTTCTAAATGCTCAGGTAGATCCAAAAATATGGCAGGACTTCTACTTTATTTTTACTTCTACTTCTACTTTATACACCTCTGGGTTTAAGACATTTTGTAAAGAAGAAAGCAACGTTATTACAACCAACCATCCAATGTCTGCCGTTTACCTGGGGCTGCGGGGGGGGATCAACAGAACCTGGATCCATTACATTCATCTTTAGAAAGAGAAGATCCAACTCCATAAAATTCGCACGGTTTGTTATTGGATTTGGAGACAGTACAAATATTTAAATTCAAAACTAATATTTTTGATTGAGACACATACCAGGTTGTATTTCCGAGCCAGAACAGGGACCAGGATTACTGATATAAATTTATTTTTCACACACCTTTTTTAGTCAATATATTTATTAGAAATAGATTTGAATGGTTTGTTTCTGTGAGAAACGGCGGCTTCGACGTGTGGACAGTAAACTCCTGATGGATTTGAAATTTCACTTTCCTGACAGCTCAGAGAGGAATCCTCCTCTTGATGCCATGAACTGTTCATTCAGCATCATCTTTGTCTTTGGGTTTTGGTTCAGTTGTTGTGAGATCAGGCAGTCCAGCTGACTTTAGGTTTAGTTGAATATCTGGAAAAATGGAGCAGACATGACATCCAGTTTTCCTCATCTCAGAGTCTGCAGGTGACTCAAAACATAATTAAATAAAAATTTTTTATTCAAACAACTGACAAGCAAAAAATCTGGTCAGACAAGGCTGAGCTTCTCTCTGCAGGAATCAGTGTTGTTCTTTGTCTGTTTTTAATGTTAATTTGCTTTTAACCATGAAAAAGTTGCATCTCAGATCTAATGATGTCTGTTACTCTGTTTCCTTCCCTGGCAGGATGCTGTTTTGTTACTTATTATACTCGCAAATCGGCCTTAGAAGCACAGAATGCTCTTCACAACATGAAGATCCTTCCTGGGGTAGGTAACACTCTTTCTGCCGCTTTTACGGTTTCGTTTGGTTCTGCTGGACTTAAATGTCAGACTTTAAACGCAGTGGTGGGGTCCTACCTGGTCTGTGTATCACAGTGGTGTCCAAAGTCGGTCCTGGAAAGCCGCTGTCCTGCAGCTTTTAAATATATTCCTGTTCTGCACCCCTGGCTTACATTAAATGGATGAAACTGCCAGTGAAGTTGTGCACGACTAATTTCAGTCAGGTGTGTCTGAGCAGGGAAACATGGAAAAGCTGCAGGATTCTGGCCCTTGAGGACCTGAGCTGGAAACCCCTGCTGCATCATTTGTTCATTTAATGTTCAATTTAAAATCAGAATTAAAAAAAAAGACAAAAACTCAGGTTGTTTTTAATTATTCCGTTAAAAATATTAAACTAAAAACAGGGTTTTGAATTTTCAATCTTAATATAGTTTTTGAAAAAAATTAACTAGAAAACAACGCATGGACAGAAATGGATTTTTACATTTATATTGTGGGATTTCGGTCACCCGGAAGGTACCGCTTCCTGCTTTGTGTGCTTTGTGGTTATAAAACATGGCGAGCAGCGCGTTGGTGTTCAGCAGGTTTTCTGGATTCTCCCATTGCGCTGTGTACACAACCAGCCCTTAATGACTTGTCTTCTTGACCGTGGCCACGCAGCAGGTGGACCCGAGTATCAGATGTTGCGACTGAATGAATACCCGAGTGGTGAATGAAACGGGTCGACCTGCTGCTGTCCCTACATGCCAGGCGTGGAGCTGTCAGTCATCATCATTAAGGAGGAGAAAGTGCTTTTGGTTCAATGCTGTGAGCCTCTTCATGTTCTAAATCCATTTCTTTTCAAATCAAATCAAACTTTATTTATTTAATGTGTACTTTTCCTACACATTAAAAGAATAACAAAGAAAAATCCATCAGCCCCACCCTCCCACACACTTTAACGTACACACACACACATACAAAACACCCAACACCCATTTCCAACACTCGTCTTTATCAGCACGCATACATCTAGTAATAGGTTGTTGAAGCCTGATAAGGAAACAGCATCACAGGAGCCATCTGCACCAGGAGTCAAGCAGACCACAGCAGCATGGACACCAGTCAGAACGCCACTGATGTCAACGGCGCCCTGCAGCCATGGTCAACACGACACCCGGCACAGAGGGCTCCCTATAAGGAACACTGGAAAATGTGCTAAAATAATAAATTACATAGAAATAATGAAACAGTAAATACTTAAAAAGTAATATCCATCACTCAATCCATCCACCCATCATCCACCCATTGTCAAGAGGGGAAAAAGGGGACCCAATCGCAGAAGCCTGAGCTTGTGGTGACAAAGACATTTTATTTGCAGAAAAAGGTGGCAAATGGAGTCGGCGGAGCAAGTTGGCAGGCGAGCAGGCAGGAATGGCAGCTGAGGGACTGGAATGGCTGGTTGGCGGAAGGGTTTCTGTAACAACAAGGCAAAGTTCCTTCAAAAAGCAAAGACAAAGGAAACACACAAATCCCAGAGACCAGACGTTACCAAGGAAGTGTATGCAACGATCTGGCGGAGAGTAGTGCTCAAACCAGGGTAGATATACTGTGGCCATGAAACGAGATGATTGCCTTCAGCTGTAAGGAATAACTGCCAACAAAGGCTCCACCTAAAACAAGACACACCCACCCACACACACACACCAGGGCCCTCAGACCCATGACATCCATCCATCCATCCATCCATTCATCCATCCATTCATCATCCATCCATCCATCCATCCATCCATCCATCCATCCATCATCCATCCATCCATCCATTCATCATCCATCCATCCATCCATCATCCATCCATCCATCCATCCATCATCCATCCATTCATCATCCATCCATCCATCCATCATCCATCCATCCATCCATCCATCATCCATCCATCCATCCATCATCCATCCATCCATCCATCCATCCATCCATCATCCATCCATCCATCCATCCATCCATCATCCATCCATTCATCCATCCATTCATCATCCATCCATCCATCCATCCATCATCCATCCATCCATCCATCCATTCATCATCCATCCATCCATCCATTCATCATCCATCCATCCATCCATCCATCCATCCATT
>NC_136619.1:3128670-3186170 GCF_933228915.1 Telmatherina bonti | reverse complement strand
TTTAGATAGTTATTTAATGATTAAAGGAGTGCTTAAGAGTAATAATCCGACTTAATTTTGAGTCACGTTCATAAACAGAATAGTGGTTAAAGCATGCATCCTGAGGGAGAATGGGGCGGACCGGCAACATTTTTGAGGTGATAAAAACCATGTTTTGTGGTATTCTTCATATGTAGGACAAAGCTAAAGTCAGAGTCTAAAATGACGCACAGGTTTTTCCCCTGCAGAGATGGATGCAGGGACAAGGTCTGTAGTTTTAAAACATGTTTCTCTCTAAAAATTAAAACTTCAGTCTTGTCCTGGTTAAGCTGTAAAACGTTCTTTGCCATCCAGAACATGATATCCAGGATGCAGATAAAAGATCCTCCACTGGTCTGGTGTCATCAGAAGACATGGAGACATAAATCTTCTATTCTAGATTGCGCCGTCTGTTGGCAGCAGATTGTAGTAGCTCTGACTTGCTATCTAGATTTTTTAAAAGTACAAACTCTTCTCACATAGATATTACCTCAAATTAGCTTTTTTTTCTGAGGATTTCATGCCGGTTCGGAGGGTGTGCTGCAAGGGAGATTTTTCTGCATATTTTTGGCTCTTTCAAGGCTTGTTATGATGAGTCTCCATGGCAACGAAAGACTTGTTTAACTTCTCCCAAATCAGGATTATCAGCGAAACAACACATCAAATCCCGATGAAGTTGAAAAGAAAGAGAAGAGGATGCAGAGCGGGAGTGAGACAGAGGAGAAAGTGATGGAGATTTAAACCATTTCTACCAACCGTCCTCAAGGGTAATGTGAGATTGCTAGCTAACAAAACGGACGAGCTTGAGATGCTAACAAGGTCTCAGAAAGAATACAGAGAGTGCAGTATTATGTGCTTCACCAAGACATGGCTGCATGAACACATCCCTGACTGTAATGTGTCTGTACCGGGCTTTAAAACGGTCCGTGCAGACCGCAGTAGACAACACAGCGGAAAGCTAAAGGGTGGTGGAATTGCAGTGCTGGTTAACCAGCGTTGGTGTCATCCTGGACATGTTACTGTCAAGGAGAAGATATGCACAAAGGACATGGAACTGTTAGCTGTGAGCTTCCGTCCATATTATTTACCCAGAGAGTTTACCTGTGTTATTCTGGTAGCGGTTTATATAATACCTGGTACCGCACCAGACAGAGCCTGTGATGTCATCAGCTCCGTCGTTGCTCGGCTACAAACACAGCATCCAAACTCATTCATGGTGATCTCCGGAGACTTCAACAACGTCTCCCTCTCTGCAACTCTACCAACATTCCAGCAGTTTGTCAGCTGCTCCACCAGAGAAAATAAGATGTTGGACTTATTTTATGCAAATATGAATAATGGATACAGTTGTTCTGCCCTGCCTCCTTTAGGAAGATCTGACCATAATCTGGTTCTTCTCACCTCCACCTACAAGCCCATCGTTCAGCAGCAACCAGTCATCACAAAGACTATCAAAATCTGGTCTGCTGAAGCTGAAGATGCTCTTAGAGGAGGCTTTGAGGCTACAGACTGGAACGTCCTCTGTGAACCTCATGGAGACGACATCAACGCCATGACTGAGTGTGTGACAGATTACATAAACTTCTGTGTGGACAGCATCGTCCCAACAAGAACAGTGAGGTGCTTCCCCAATAACAAACCCTGGATCACCAGTGACCTGAAAAAGCTGCTGAACATCAAAAAGAAAGCCTTCAGGGATGGAGACAGGGAGTTATTGAGGGCAACACAAAAAAAACTTAAAACACAAACTAAGAAGTGCAAGGAGGACTACAGGAAGAAGTTAGAAAGTCAGCTCCAGCAGAATAACCTGAGGGATGTGTGGTCTGGAATGAAGAAGATCACTGGCTTCAAGTTAAAGGGGGACCAGCCTGATGGAGGTCTGGACAGAGCTAATGAGCTGAACATATTCTTCAGCAGGTTCAGTTCACCCCCTACCTCCAGCCCAACAGACCACACACCCTCCATAAGCCCACTGCTTTCCTGTCACGCCTCCAATCTGTCACCCTGCAGCTCAGTCATGGACCAGAACACAGCTTCATCTCCCTCCACATCAGGACATCCTGAGACCTCCACCTTGTTTGTCTCCTGCAATCAGGTTTAGAAGCAACTTGAGAAACTGAACCAGAACAAGGCTGCAGGTCCAGATGGTGTCAGTCCCAGAGTTCTCAAGACCTGCTCAAAACAACTATGTCCGATTCTCCAGCACCTTTTCAACACCAGTCAGAGACTAAATAGAGTCCCAGTGCTGTGGAAAACCTCCTGCCTTGTTCCAGTGCCTAAAAAAACACAACCAGCTGAACCAAGTGACTACAGACCAGTTGCCCTGACATCTCACATCATGAAAGTCCTGGAGAGACTCTTACTGGCTCACCTCAACAAGCAAGTAAACACCTTTCAGGACCCATTCCAGTATGCATATCGTAATGGACTTGGGGTTGAAGATGCCATCATATACCTGCTCCAGAGAGCACACTCTCATCTGGACCATTCAGGCAGCACTCTGAGGGTCATGTTCTTTCATTTCTCAGTGCTTTTAATACCATTCAGCCTGCTTTGTTATGTGAGAAGCTCCATAAATTCCAGGTGGATACCTCCACAACCACCTGGATCTATGACTACCTCACAAACAGACCCCAGTTTGTGAGACTGAAAGGTTGTGTGTCTGAGATGGAGGTCAGCAGCACTGGTGCACCACAAGGAACTGTACTCTGGCCATTCCTCTTCACTCTGTACACCTCAGACTTCCAGTACAACTCTGAGTCCTGTCATCTGCAGAAATACTCTGATGACTCTGCAGTTGTGGGGTGTATCAGGGATGGACAAGAAGCAGAGTACAGAGAACTGGTCAGTCAGTTTGTTAAATGGTGCGGTGACAATCATCTCATATTAAATAGCAGCAAAACAAAAGAGATGATTGTTGACTTCAGGAGGAAGAAGAATAAACAAAGCACTGTTTCCATCCTGGGAGAGGAGGTGGAGGTGGTGGAGGAATACAAGTATCTTGTAGTTCAGCTGGACAACAAACTGGACTGGAAATGCAACACTGACTACATCTACAAGAAAGGTCAGAGCAGACTGTACTTCTTAAGGAAGCTGAGATGGTTTAACGTCTGCACCAAGATGTTGCATATCTTCTAGAAGTCTGTTGTGGAGAGTGCAGTCAGCTTTGCAGCATCTGCTGGGGTAGTAGCATCAGAACCAGAGACTTGAAGAGAATCAACAAACTGATCCAGAAAGCTGCTTCTGTGCTTGGAGTAACTCTGGAGCCGCTGGAGCTGATTGTCCAAAGAAGAATGCTGCACAAGCTGATGAAGATGATGGAGGATTCTTCACACCCTCTCCACAACACAGTGATGAAACAACAAAGTGTGTTCAGTGAGAGGCTTCTTCAGGTCCGATGTAAGACTGAAAGATACAGAAGATCATTCCTGCCAGCAGCCATCAGCCTCTGGAACAAGACCTCCTCTAGTTATTATTATTATATACTACAATATTGAGTTGACGCTGCTGCATACCTCCACCCAGTGGTGTACTGGTCCCTCAAGAAGTGCATATTCTCACATTTTTTCGTCCTTTTTACTAAAAACAGAAAAAAGTAGTGGACAAAAACATCCTTCAGAAATAGTGACATGTAAGGCTACTCTATACTCTAGTTTACACCAAAAATCCAGTATATCTGCTCATTGTCACATGATTTCTGCTCTTCAGTTTCAGGGAAGAAGAGTTGTGAAATTACTAAACCAATACTGACAAAGAGACAAGTGAGAGACAGGCTCATAGACATAAATACATATCTCTTGATCATGTCTATGTTCAGGCTAAAGTTGACACAGCTGATGGCTAACTGCACCAGTGTAGCATTGCTAACATCAACTGAGCGGCTGGTTGACGTAAGTACCTGTGTAGGGATGTCTGTAATGGTAAAAGCAGAATCACAAGGGGGTCAGAAATGGCTATAACCAATACTGACTGAAAAAGAAGTGGCTATACTCCGCATACCCACATTTACCACACATATAGCCTGGACTACACCCAAAACTACACCACTACACCAATAGAGACAGGAAGGATATATATATATATATATATATATATATATATATATATATATATATATATATATATATATATATATATATATATATATATATATATATATATATATATATATATATATGTCTGTGTGTGTGTGTGTATGTATATATGTATATATATATGTGTATGTATATATGTATATATATATGTGTATGTATATATGTATATATATATGTGTATGTATATATGTATATATATATATATATATATATATATATATATATATATATATATATATATATATATATATATATATATATATGTATATATATATATGTGTGTGTGTATATATATATATATATGTGTGTGTATATATATATATATGTGTGTGTGTATATATATATATGTGTGTGTGTATATATATATATATATGTATATATATATATATATGTATATATGTGTATATATATATATATGTATATATATATATATATATATATATATATATATATATATATATGTGTATATATATATATATGTGTATATATATATATATATGTGTATATATATATGTATATATGTATATATATATATATACATATATACATACATATATATACATACTTCTTCGAAAACAGTCCACACTTTGGATTTTTGTTTCACCGATACATTGAAAATTTTTCTGTGTATTATGACCGCCGTTGTTCAGGATGACGCTGTTGTTCATCGTCTCTTTCATTTTCTATGCTGTCACTTGGTTAGCCCTCATGCTAATACAAGCTAGACAGTTTTACGGGCAGCTTCAGTGGTTCAGCTGAAGTTTTATGGACTAATTATGGAAGGATACACGTGAACAAGCTTAAAATGCTTCTGGTATGAATTTTGCAATTATCTGGGATTTGCTCTGACTCAGTCTATGATATGTTTATATTGGATTTATGTTGCAATTTGCTTCCAAGACTCACCTACTGATTTCATCCAGTCTCAGACAGTGAGGAACAGGCGAGGGAGGAGAACAGCACAGAAATGTGGGAATAGTTGAAATGGGAAGTCCTTCCATGTTGATTCTGATGGGCTCTGCTCATGTGGGAGGATGTAAAGCCATCCAAACCTTTCATTGTGAGAGTTCTCAACTCTTGTTGTGCTGTCCTCACAACACGTGCCTATGTGAAGTCAGACAGCCAGCGAACAAAGCAGCATATATAAAAAAAAAGTTCTGAAGATCTTTATGATTTCTATTTCCATTTTTCATAACTGAAACATACAGGAAAAAAACTCCCATCTAATAGACACATCTTAATGCTACAGTGGAAGTTGGTTGTCCTAGCTTAAACATCATGTGCATATCACATTACCAACATATTTCATTCATTCATTTTCCTAATTGCTTAAATTAGGAAAATGCCTGTCCCAGGCTTTGGGTGAAAGGCAGGGTACACCCTGGACAGCTTTCCAGTCCATCACAGGGCCACACAGAGACACACAACCACTCACACCTAGGAGCAGTTTAGAGTAACCAGTTAACCTAACATGCATGTCTTTGGGTGGCAGGAGGAAGCTGGAGTACCTGGAGAGAACACACAAACTCCACACAGAAAGGCCACTGACCAAACCTGACCCCAGCAAAGGATTGAACCAGTGACCTTTGTGCTGTGAGGCCACAGTGCTAACCACTATTCCACCATGCAGCCCACATTATCAAGATATTTCTAGCGACAAAAATAATACCAACACATATGCCAGGGTTTTCTAAACATATGAATACTTCCAAAGACGAAACATGCCCATGGCACAAGCGTGTAAGGGCACATTTAGCGTGTTCATGAACTCCTTTACTTTCATTATTCGAGGCAAAACACGTCTATGTTGAGAGCGCTCATTGCTCAGGTAATTGTGCCATCGATACCACAAAGATTGTTGCAATACAGATGTCTCACGCTGATTAACTTTTGATTTAAACATAATTAACCCTTTTAAGCATGAACCTATTCTTAATATATATTAACTATGAACTCTTGTTTTTAACCTTATTTATGTACATCATTAACAATTAGTACTGTCTTTGGCCAAAAGGCGTGACACTTGTAGAGTTTTACTAACACCTTGATAAAACAAAGTGCAAACGAGATGGTTTTGTTGAAAGGACAGAAGCTGATCAGGAGCTTTTATATAGTGTCCAGTATTGACCAAAGCTAGAAAATGCATAAATGTAAATTCACAAACTATAGTTAAAAGATTCCGATCTTCATCTAGGTGGTAATAAAAGAGAATCTCAGTGCATAAGATGCAAAACAGGAACCTGGACGCTCAGGTCAGTTCAGCATTAAGATGTCATTTTCTGTTTTGTGTGTTTATATCTTTTACATTATTGCTTCTTGAAGCAATAAACAGAAACCACACTGAACAGTATTTTTCATGCAATTAGGCTAACACTTTATTTGTAGCTACATTTTTTTAAATCTTTGAATGAAGCTTTTTATTATCATAATGCATTTTCCCCATGAAAATGTGTGATTGCCACCCTGTTAAAGAAAAAAAAATAAAATAATAAAAAAACAGGCTGGTTATTTATATTTTAATTTCTGATTTGGAACTGAATATTAAATGAATGCACAGTACATGGACCCTTCTTCAGCATAGGTCTGTGTCCAGGACTTGGCTGGAATATGTCCCTACCTCCGCGTCAACTGTGACCCTGTCGAAAGCACAAGATCTGAAGAAACCCCGACACCAATGGCAGAAAATAAAACTAAACAAATGGTGCGAAATGTGAGACATCTGCGCAAAATTAACTTAAACTTTCATATAAAATTTTGCAGCCTATACTAAAATTATGAAGAAAAATTAAGAAAATGAATATTTGATATTACTGTGTGGTCTCACCACCTGCAGGAGGGGCCGGAGGGGTTGGGTGTAATATGAACTGAGCGGCAGCAGGAGGCGGGGACCCAGGTGGTCCGATCTTAGGCTGCAGAAGCTGGCTCTAGGGACGTGGAATGTCACCTCTCTGGCGGAGAAAGAGCCTGAGCTTGTGTGCGACGTTGAGCGGTTCCAGTTGGACTCACCTCGACGCATGGCTTGGACTCTGGAACCAGTACCCTCGAGAGGGGCTGGACTTTCTTCCACTCTGGAGTTGCTCATGGTGAGAGGCACCGAGCAGGTGTGGGTATTCTCATCAGCCCCCAGCTTGGTGCCTGCACGTTGGGGTTTACCCCGGTGGACAAAAAGGGTAGCTTCCCTCCGCCTTCGGGTGGGGGGACGGGTCCTGACTGTTGTCTGTGCTTATGCACCGAACAGCTGTTCAGACTACCCACCCTTTCTGGAGTCCTTGGAGGGAGTGCTGGAGGGTGCTCCTTCTGGGGACTCCATTGTTCTGCTGAGGGACTTCAATGCTCACGTGGGCAATGACAGTAAGACCTGGAGGTGTGGTGGGAGATGGTGGAAGGAATACTTCAAAGACCTCCTCAATCCTACCAACACGTCTTCCGATGAGGAAGCAGAGCTGGGGGGCTCAGGGGTGGACTCTCCTATCTCTGGGGCTGAAGTCGCTGAGGTGGTTAAAAAGCTCCTTGGTGGCAAGGCCCCGGGGGTGGATGAGATCCGCCAGAGTTCCTTAAGGCTCTGGATGCTGTGGGGCTGTCCTGGCTGACACGCCTCTGCAGCATCGCGTGGACATCGGGGGCAGTACCGCTGGTCCGCATTGCCGGTAGTAAGTCGGATTCGTTTCCGGTGAGGGTTGGACTCCGCCAATTCTGCCCTTTATCACCAATTCTGTTCATAACTTATATGGACAGAATTTCTAGGCGCAGCCGAGGTGTTGAGGGGATCCGGCTTGGTGGCCTCAGGATTAGGTCCCTGCTTTTTGCAGATGACGTGGTCCTGTTGGCTTCATCTGATCGTGATCTCCAACTCTCGCTTGAGCGATTCGCGGCCGAGTGTGAAGCGGCTGGGATGAGAATCAGCACCTCCAAATCTGAGACCATGGTCCTCAGCCGGAATAGGGTGGATTGCCCTCTCCGGGTCGGGAGTCAGGTCCTGCCTCAAGTGGAGGAGTTTAAATATCTCGGGGTCTTGTTCACGAGTGAGGGAAGGATGGAGTGTGAGATCGACAGACGGATCGGTGCGGCGTCTGCAGTAATGCGGACTCTGCGCCGGTCTGTCGTGGTGAAGAAGGAGCTGAACCAGAAGGCGAAGCTCTCGATTTACCAGTCGATCTACGTTCCTACCCTCACCTATGGTCATGAGCTGTGGGTCGTGACCGAAAGAAGGAGATCTCGTATACAGGCGGCTGAAATGAGTTTCCTCCGCAGGGTGGCCGGGCTCTCCCTTAGAGATAGGGTGAGGAGCTCGGTCATCCGGGAGGAGATCAGAGTAGAGCCGCTGCTCCTCCGCATCGAGAGGAACCAGTTGAGGTGGCTCGGGCATCTGGTCAGGATGCCTCCTGGACGCCTCCCTGGTGAGGTGTTCCAGGCACGTCCCTCTGGGAGGAGATCCCGGGGAAGACCCAGGACACGCTGGAGGGATTATATCTCTCGGCTGGCCTGGGAACGCCTCGGGATCCCCCCCGCAGAGTTGGCAAATGTGGCTGGGGAGAGGGAAGTCTGGGCTTCCCTGCTTAGGCTGTTGCCTCATGACCCAACCCTGGAGAAGTGGGGGAGAATGGATGGATGGATATTTGATATTGATAGTCCATCATGAAAAAATTTGGATTTACAACAGAAATGTTATTGAAAAATGAACAAAACACGTTCTGTCATTCTGAAACAAAGTAGTTCTACACGTTATTAAAGCCAGTTCACATAGCTGATCAATCAGGTGTTCAGTTTGTTGCCATACAAATAAAGTTCGAAAGTCGCCCCTTCCTCCTGTGATCGGCAATGTGCTTTCTCCTTGCATTTTGTTGTCTGACCACTTTGTTTTTCCTTTCTGGAAGTGTCCGGCGGCCTTCTTCATATTCCAAAAAATTCCTCTTTTTGCTTTTCTCCCCGCTGAGCAGATTAATATTTATCAGCGTCTTCACCTGACCTTTTATAGCCGACATGTGGGCTTGACAAGATGTTCCCTTTCGTACACCAAACTTAGTGTTGATCCTGAATTATAAAGAGAAACAGGCGTGGAACGTACGCACTGCTTCATAAATGGGCACGTTGTTTTGCACTGCATTTCCTGTTTTCTGTACGTACGCCACCTGTAGTCATCGTTGCTACACACAGTTTGATATTTAATGAGGCCTCAGAACTGCCAAAAGCCAATTAAATCATATTATATTTATAATATATTTATATGAATGAAATATATAATAATCATAAAAAATACAAATGTACTTTTTAATCAACCTCTCTAAACTGTCTGACTCTTCATTTAAGTTAACTATTTCCTATACTGGGAGCACTGGTGAGCTGTCTAGGGTTTTCCCAGCTCTCACCTGATGATTGCTGGGATCGACTCCCGCTTCTCCACAACCCTGAATTGGAAAATGAATAAATGATAGAATGAGAGCAGGTCTGCTCACTTCCTGATGTGCTGTTTGTCCTGTGTTCAGATGCATCATCCCATCCAGATGAAGCCGGCTGACAGTGAGAAAAACAATGGTAAGGAATCTCTGGAATTTCAGTTTCTGTTCTTTACTGTGACAAGTTGGGAAGTTGTTACAGCTCCAGAAGTGATGAGAAAATACTGCATGCAATGCCAGAACAACAACAAAAAGGTTCAAATTCCTCTTATCAAATCCTGAACATATCCATGGACATGACCCGGATTTCAGAGTTCACAGGGGATTCCCTACTGTGTGGCACTTTTCCACCCCATCATACAGTGTGCATTAAGCCTTTCTTGTGTGAATTTTTTAACAACTGGCCCATTTTTATTATATGATATGATATGATATGATATGATATGATATGATATGATATGATATGATATATTAGTTTATAACAGTAAATGGACAAGTGCATCTGAAAACTGATAAACTGATTAGTTTTTCTGAATTTAGTCATCACTGAGGATTAAACATTAAACATCTGACATAGAAGAGATATGTGTACAGTTAACAGACAGTTAAAAAAACGTGTCGGTGTGCAATATTGTCGACACCTAGCATTGTTCAAATGAGAAAACTTTGTAATCACAATAGATATTTTAAAAAATGTGGCAAAATGGGAACACTGCGACTACTTCAGGTGACAATAATCCACCCAGCAACAATAAACCCAGCAGTGACAGATTAAGCAAGCAGTGTCACCCACCATTAATGCACCCAGCAATACAACCAGCAATCTGTTGCGCGCTCTTCAACAGACATTGAATTAGACTGATTTCAGTAATGAAAGCAGTTCAACGTCATACTCTTGACTGGAAGGTTAAGCGAGAAGAGATTGCCGTGGTGTTTGATCAAATATGCATTGGAGAAAGAAATCAATCAACTCTAAAAGTATATATACACTGCTAAAAACAATAAAGGTAACACCTAAACAACACAATGTAACTCCAAGTCAACCACACTTCTGTGAAATGGAACTGTCCACTTAGGAAGCAACACTGATTGACAATCAGTTCCACCTGCTGTTATGCAAATGGAATAGACAGCAGGTGGAAATTACAGGCAACTGGCATGGTCATCATGGATTGTCCATAAAGAATACCATGTTAAAACATAAGAGTGTCCATATATACACCTGGCATTGGGACTCTCTGGCAGAGCTGTCAACTGATCACCACCTGGTGGTGAGTTGGCTCAGATGATGGTAGAAGAAGCCGGTCAGATCTGGCCGGCTCAAACGTATAGTGAGGGTCTGCTGGGAACGTCTGGCAGTGTCCTCCGTCTGAGCAAGCTTCAACTCCCACCTTCGGCAGAGCTTCACCCATGTCCCGAGTGAGGCGGGGGACATTAAGTCCAAGTATGCTGCGTTCTGTGCCTGTGTTGTTGAGGCGGCCAGCCATAGCTGTGGCCATAAGGTTGTTGGTGTCTTTTGTGGCAGTAATACGCATTGGTAAAACACCAGCAGTGATGGATGTGCTAGTTGGCCTTCTTGGCCTGTGGGACTCTGGAGGCAGCTGATGGGTACTGACTGGCTAAGCGGCATGCGTCTTTGGCCGTCGCGAAGGCAAAAACTTAGGTGTGGGAGGAGTTCGACAAGACCATGGAGAAGGACTTACAGATGGCTTTGAGGCAATTCTGGTTCACCATCAGGAGCGGGAAGCAGTGTTCCGTCAATACTGTGTACAGTGGAGATGGGGAGCTGCTGACCTCAACTCAGGACAATGTGGGTCGGTGGAAGGAATACTTCGAAGACCTGCTCTATCTTACCAACACATCTTCCACTGAGGAAGCAGAGCTGGGGGACTCAGGGGTGGACTCTCCCATCGTTGGGGTTGAAGTCCCTTAGGTGGTCAAAAAGCTCCTTGGTGGCAAGGCCCCGGGGTGGATGGGATCCACCTGGAGTTTCTTAAGGCTCTGGATGCTGTGGGGCTGTCCTGGCTAACATGCCTCTGCAACATCACATGGACTTTGGGAACAGTACCTCTGGATTGGCAGACTGGGGTGGTGGTCCCCCTTTTTAAGAAGGGGGACCGGAGGGTGTGTTCCAATTACAGGGGAATCACACTCCTCAGCCTCCCTGGTAAGGTCTATTCAGGGGTCCTGGAGAGGAGGGTCCGCCGGATAGTCGAATCCCGGATTGAGGAGGAGCAGTGTGGTTTTCGTCCTGGTCACGGAACAGTGGACCAGCTCTATACCATCTTTGTGGTCCTGGAGGGGGCATGGGAGTTTTTCCAAACCAGTCTACATGTACTTTGTGGACCACGTTCCCCGGGTCCTGCTGTCGGGGGTACTCCAGGAGTATGGGGTACCGGACAACATTTTTACATGTTACAAAAACATTTTAAAAGCATGGCAGGACCTGTGTCCTGTGCTTGTGTTGTTGTCTACACTTGTGTTTGGGGGAAAAAAAAGGTCTACTTAAGACAGTCATAGAAGTATTAATCACACAGGCGAATCTCTACATAATTAACTCAAAACATTAAATAGAGCTCAGTCAGAACAGGACTACAACTGTAAATACAGTTGTAGTCTTGAAGACTGCTGAGATAGGCTCCAGCTTCCCTGTGACCCTTAATAGGATTTAGCGGTTATGATATTGTATGAATGAATGAATGAATGAACGTTCAGATTAAGAATAAAACACCGGCCAATGAAACATGGAGGATTTCCTCCTTCTGATTGTCACTGATTGTCTTCTGATTGTTCTGATGTTATTCTGATTGTCACATTGTTGTACCTGTGTTGCATTCACTGAAGCCAGGAAATTACAAAACTAGCTTCCTATTTAATGTCATAAGGCAGCTCAGTTCATTTAAGCTTATGTTTTCTGGGCTGAAAAATCATTTGGGGCTTGATGAGAAATGTTCAGGGCTCGAGCCAGGAAAACCCACACCAGGCGACGCCACTGGTCATTGCAGCTTGATTGTAGGTAAAACGCTCTGCAGGATGTCGGTAGGGACCGGATCCAGAGGACAGCTAGTGGCTTTAGAGTTGACTAGAAGTTTAGAGACTTGGTCCTCATTCAGAGGGCAGAAAGAGCGAAGTGAGGCACCACTAGCTGGATGTGGCGGCTGAGTTAGTCAGGCTCAGAGAACTGATTACTGATGGTAGCAACCTTTTCAGAACAACAGGAAGCAAACATTTCTGCAAATGAGCCTGGTCTGGACTTTTAAATCCAGGGCCCCCTATTGGCTGGTGGATTCCTATGTATGCATTGTCTACATATGGCAGGAAATGGTTCTGGTGGACTCCAAAAAGCCTTTGGTATCAGAAGTACCTAATTTCATCCTCAGACTGCTGCTCAGTTAGAGGAAACTTGGTATGTTTTTGGTATGAAAAAACTGATGAAGAAAAAGCCATGACTGCGTGAACCAGACTCACCTGGCGCAGAAGCTGTGGATGATCGATTCTCAGCATCATTCTGGGCCACATCTGCTCCAGTTTACATGCAACAAAAGTGACTGATGGTACTTTACATCACAGATGGAGCTGAGCTGGATATTTTTTTTACGGTTATGAACTACAATATTCTGTCATTTGATCTGAACCGGTCAGATGCAGTAAAGGTGCACTGAGAAAGAACCTGGAGAATCTACAGTTAAATCTCATATAATGATGTAACCTGATTGTTTTCTCACTGAGCAAATAAGAGCAACATGTACAAAAATGTTGGGGTCACATGTAACTATGTGGTGTGATTATCTGCAGCGGTGGAGGACAGGAAGCTGTTTATTGGGATGATCTCAAAGAAGTGCAACGAAAACGACATCCGGTTGATGTTCTCACCATATGGACAGATTGAGGAGTGCCGGATACTGAGAGGCCCTGATGGACTCAGCCGAGGTGAGAGCCGAAGTCTTCTGTGGGTGGAGGTCAGGGTGCTGTTTCTGATTCAGATCGGATAACTCCAGATTTTGTTTTGCTGTCACTGAGCATGTGCAGACATCCTGCAGAGCCATACGTTACCAGATTCTCCTGGCAGATTTTGTTACAGCAGGTCTTTTAGCTAAGGCCTTCCTGTGTGAAGTTTGCATTTTGTCCTTTTTTGTCATCTAAAACGCTAATTTAGAAAGAAGTGTGAGACTAGACACAGATGTTCCGTTCTAGATTGCGCCATCTGATGGCAGCAGATTGTAGTAGCTCTGACTTGCTATCTAGATTTTTTTTAAAGTACAAACTCTTCTCATATAAATATTAGCTCAAATTAGGTCTTTTTTTTCTGAGGATTTCATGCCGGTTCGGAGGGTGTGCTGCAAGGGATTTTTCTGCATACTTTTGGCTCTCTCAAGACTTGTTATGATGAGTCTCCATGGCAACGAAAGACTTGTTTACAATCAGGATCAACTGATTAACCTCTCCCAAATCAGGATTATCAGCGAAACAACACATCAAATCCCGATGGAGTTGAAAAGAAAGAGAAGAGGATGCAGAGCGGGAGTAAGGCAGAGGAGAAAGAGACGGAGATTTTTCCCAACTGTCGTCATGGGTAATGTGAGATTGCTAGCTAACAAAACGGACGAGCTCGAGATGCTAACAAGGTCTCAGAAAGAATACAGAGAGTGCAGTATTATGTGCTTCACCGAGACATGGCTGCATGAACACATCCCTGACTGTAATGTGTCTGTACCGGGCTTTAAAACGGTCCATGCAGACCGCAGTAGACAACACAGCAGAAAGCTAAAGGGTGGTGGAATTGCAGTGCTGGTTAACCAGCGTTGGTGTCATCCTGGACATGTTACTGTCAAGGAGAAGATATGCACAAGGGACATGGAACTGTTAGCTGTGAGCTTCTGTCCATATTATTTACCCAGAGAGTTTACCTGTGTTATTCTGGTAGCGGTTTATGTAATAAACTGTCTCGTCACGGTGGGACAGAAACTTTGGGAGACGTCTGTCTCGTCATGGTGGGACAGAAACTCTTCACAGCTGACTCTGACTGTTAATAGAGGTGAGGGTCGTCATCATCATCATCATCAGCTGATGGTTTCCTGAGATATTTAGCTGGTAACATCTCTATTAAACACCTGGAAAGCTGCCCAGCTTCACTTTTTACCTTCTACTGTAGAACATCATCATCCTCGTCACATAATACTCTCCTCACTCCCAGGATTACTTTACTCATTCCTAGGATTACTTTACATAATTCGTAGGATTACTTTACTCATACCCGGGATTACTTTACTAATTTGTAGGATTACTTTACTCATACCCAGGATTACTTTACTCATACCCAGGATTACTTTATTCATTGCTGGGAGAACTATAGTCATCTGTAGCTGCTATCTTGAAGTTTTCAGTGAAAGTAATGCAGATTTTGTTCAGAAGGAGATAACATGTATATGTTGTTTTGTCTTCTGGGTAAATTTTCTCTGACACAGTAAGGCCTATGTTGATTGTGACATGTCTGTAGTAATGTTGCATGTTTCAGGGTTTTTGTACAAAACCAGGATTATGGATAAAGCTCCTGTAGACACAAAGATAAACCTGGTTTATTTGGGGTGTTTCAGACATGGTGAAACAAAGCAGACCTAAGAAGAAGAATTAGGTAAAGTATCTCTATGATGCACATTTCATTCATTCATTATCCTAACCACTTAATCCAATGAAGGGTCATGGGGAAGCTGGAGCCTATCCCAGCAGTCTTTGGATGAAAGGCAGGGTACAACCTGGACAGCTCGCCAGTCCATCACAGGGACACACAGAGACAAACAACCACTCATGCTCACCCCTAGGGGCAGTTTAGAGTAAACAGTTAACCATGAAGCTATATTATCCTTCCTGCAGGTCAGGGGTCATCCTGTCATGCGTTGTAGGCCAGAAACTCCAGGAGTTTCCTGATCAGGATGGGAGGATGGCACTTTAAAGGGGGTGATTGGTCTGTCTTGGTGGTAATAGAGCTTGCACGATTGGTCACGCCAGAGTGCGCTTCCCATAGTGGGATACCTCCTCAGTTTTCAGAGAACCGGGGTTATCATAGTAACGTAACATTTCCTGATCAGGATGGGAGCTACGATGGGTTCAGGCCGACCCTTGACTGAAACGTGTCAAGCGCCTCGTGACGACTTCTTCCTTTGGTGGCCTCTCACACTGAGGTCTTCTGGAACCTTCTTCACCTATGAATGTGCCAGGAAGAGAAGCCTCCTCGGCTCAATGACATATCCTAAAAAAGAAATCAAAGTTTGTAATGCACTGTGTTTACTTAGTTTTTCCACAACTGACATGACTTATAAAGTCAAAGTTTTATAAGACTAAGTATTTTAAGTATTTCTTTTAGAAAATGACAGGGTTTGTCTTTGTCAGAGGTATCTCTGATAAAATATTTATTTCTGACCAAATGTTGGCTGAGTTTTTACAGGTTTGGCAGCCGGTTTTGTTCATACGTAGTTTTTCTGCTTTGTACAATGCCGTGGAACCTGAAAGAACGGCATTAGGTTGTTCATAAATCACAACAGCACCGTAACAAGACAGGTTCATCATTCATCATGATGTGAGAAATGAAAAAGGTACTGACCCAGCTGAAACCCCATCATTTGGTTCTGTGGAAGCTCTGTTGGATTGGGGACACTCGAGGAACGGCGGCTCAGCATGGACATGGAAGTCCACATGGCCACTTCCTCAGGTCCAGTCATGGAAGACGTTGGAGTCCAGTACATGTGGTTTTTAATGCTGGATAACCCCTTCCTCAACAGCTGGTAATCCTCATTCTGGGCCACTTCATCCAGCTGTTTGGATAAACCTGTAAATAGATACATTCACACACATTGTTACTATTTGCACACATTTCTAACACATTTGTTTATTTATTTTTTACAAGTAGTACATATACACAAATGAAGAGATCAATAGGATGGAGACATGTGCATAACAATATTTATTTACCTTTCTGAACCTGTGTGTGACGGTCAGTGGCAACGTAGTCCACTCACATCATTTGACTCTAGAAGGTCTGGAGTCCTTCTTTTTCCATGTGAACACTGCCACTGACTTTGTAGCTCTGAAACAAGAAGGATTAACAATCATTTACAGAGATGACTAATAAATAAGCTGCTTGAAGGATAAAACGAGATGCGTACCTGTACAAGCTGTATGTCCAGAATCTTGTTGCATTCAAGGTGCACCAGTGTGTAGGAACCACATTTAGCTAAAGGTCCTGAAGAGAGGAGAAAGTATTTTAATCACTTATAGATTCCTAATACATTTATTTAATTCTGAATATTTTTAAAAAAGAAAAATCACTTGGTGAATCAGTCTTCATGTTTCTTCCTCAGGCCAACTTACTGACACCTGGACACACCTGACTGAATGACACAAAAGTTACAAGTTCACGTCTCAGACAGATGTTTGCAAACAGGAATTCTTTTTAAAAAGGTCCTTTCAGAAACAATGTATTCAGCATCACTGTAATCAGGGAGGAACTCCATCTGACTGGAAAGAACAGCAGGCAGGTGTAAAACACCAAAGTAATCACAATGAATATACATAAAAAAAACTTCCCTCAGTTCTGAGGACTGAGTGACAGACTCATCAGGATCAGAAGTCGGGTCTGGAAAGGAGATGGAAAGGTTTCTGAGAGAAATGTGGTGTCAGCACCGTTGTCTTCTTCCTCCAGCTGGACACGTGGCCTTTCTGCTGGTCTTAGTCCTGATGTGGACGGCTTGGCTGGAGGGGACGAGAACTGTCCCAAAGGTTTTCATTGCTTTGTCTGGCAGTCACAGCCGTAGCCTGGCTTCCTGATCTATACATACATGCATCTACAGTTCATAGGTTGCTGTATAAAATCTTAAAATAATATTCTGTAACATCTATAATCATAGCTTTACTGCGTACATGGACTATGAATGATGTAAGAGATAACTGTGTTGCTACAGATGTGAATAATGTCAGGTTGGAACGCTGCGACAGAAAGCTGTGATGCAACACACAGTATGTGGAAGTCCAGTGTGTCATGCCATGTTTGTTTTTCTGTCCTAGTTATGTGTCCCACAAGTACTGTGAAAATAATATGTCAAATTTACGGAACGGGCTGCACAGTGGCATGGTGGGTAGTACTGTGGCCTTGCAGGTCACTGGTTCGATCCTTGGCCGGGGTGAGGTTTGGACACCTTTCTGTGTGGAGTTTGCATGTTCTCCCCGTGTATGCGTGGGTTCTCTCTGGGTTCTCCAGCTTCCTCCCACCGTCCAAAGACATGATGTTAGGTTAACTGGTTACTCTAAATCGCCCCTAGGAGTGGAGTGGTTGTTTGTCTGTTTGTGTTGATCCTGCAATGGACTGGCGAGCTGTCCAGGGTGTACCCTGCCTTTCACCCAAAGACTGCTGGGATAGGCTCCAGCTTCCCTTCATTGGACTAAGTGGTCAAGAAGATGGGTGGATTTATGGAAAATTGAGCATTTACACAGTTTGGACAACCGAAGTGATAAATTTGAACTAAAGAAGTGAGTAATCATGCTGTAGAACACGTCTGGTTGAAAGAAGACCGACCTGTTGTCCTATTAAATGGGACAGGGCGGCCATCAGAACTACGGTGATGATCACTTCTTCCCCCCCCCCCCATTTACATCTATTGTTTCATCACGTTTGAAGCCCCCCTCCCATATCTACCTCTATTTCATGTAGCTGATCACTGGAATGATTATAGCATAGTCATCACGTTAGTAGCATCCCCCATCTATGTCTAGTGTTTCATGAAAATTACAAAACATAGAAGAAGAGCGGTACTTAACGACAGTATTTCTCAAAAGACACGGTAAAATACATAATAGTAATTTCCAGCTGCAGGTTGCTGGTCATCTTTACAGTGTTACCTGCTGGTAGCGTTCAGACAAAGTCCCCCAGGACGTCACTAGAATCTTGAAGTAGAAAAAACTCTCTAAAACCAATCGTTTCCGTCGCCAAGAAACTGAACGTAGATAGTCCTGGAAGATATGTCACTATAACACCGTAGAAAGCTCAGAAAACTGGAAAAGTAGAATAGAGCCCCTTTAAACAGACTTTAGAAGGAACATGACGACAATATTAGTGTACTGGATGAGTTGTTTCTCAAACAGTTGCAGTTGACCACCTCTGGTGAGATTCATCACTGATTGAGTTATTCATGGGCTCCATGGGGCAGGTCGCCGGTCAGCTGACGATCCAGACGATCTCTGCACTGTGGACCCCTGTCCCAATGAAACATGTCAAATGTCACATGTGTGGTGGCGTGTGGAATATCATGGCCTCAGCGGCACGTGGTGGTGTGAGTCTCTTTCCTGACAGCAGCGTGAACATGTTATGGTACCAAGACAAAATCAGCATGAGCTTTCCCAACCACACACCGCTGGCTGTACATGCAGGAGCTGGGGAAACGTCTCCACATGTCACCACAAGAATGTTGGGACTTGTTTTAAAAAAATATATCACTCAGGAAGAGCAGCAGCTCCAAACAAGCATTTTGGTGATCTAGCAAGCAAACAAGTAGCCAGTTTGTCCTCCGTTCCTTCATCACAGTTCCCTCATTGTCAGAGAGAAACCTCCCGATGATCGACAGACTCTCAGATCAGTGAGAAGGCACAAAAGTTTTACTGCTGCAAGGAGTTCACAGTAGACCAGGTGACGCCAGCCAGAAGACATTCAGCTCAGAATGACATCTTTATATACTTCCTACCCCACCCGGGAACATCGTCTGAACAGTTCTTGGTGTAGGACCCCAGAGAGAGGTTTATGACAACAGTCCTTTGCAGTTGTTCTTATTCCAGAAACACTTTGAAGCAGGAGGTGAGAACTTCTACAACCAATATTCTGCTCAAGCCATTCTAACCATCTGTCCTCTACAGAGGCTCTTCATATCATGATTACAAGATTTTACCATCATTTATACACCAAATGCACTTAAAGAACCAACACATAACCATCTCTTCATGAGAAATTAAGATTATGTCTTCCCACACAGGACTTCCATCTCTCCTCACCAATACCATTGTGTTTGTTTCTTACAGGATGTGCGTTTGTAACGTTCACAGCTCGACAAATGGCCCAGTCAGCCATCAAGTCCATGCATCAGTCCCAGACTATGGAGGTGATCTGCACGCTACAGACTAAATATCATACTTTATGGGTCATCCAGATTACATCACCTCTGCTCCTTTAGGTTCATAAGGAGATAAAAGTGTTTAAATGTGTGTTCAGGGTTGTTCCTCGCCCATTGTGGTGAAGTTTGCAGACACTCAGAAGGACAAAGAGCAGAAGCGTTTGGCTCAGCAGCTGCAGCAGCAGATGCAGCAGCTCAGTGCTGCTTCCATGTGGGGGAATCTGACCAGCTTCAACAGTCTGGGACCACAATACCTGGCAGTGAGTGTGTGCTTCTAATCTTTTTGTTTGTCCAAAATGTCATGATGAACCTGGTGCAGTTAGAGACCTGAACCCCTGCTCATGTCTGCTGCCCTCAGCTTTACTTACAGCTGCTGCAGCAGTCAGCCTCTGCAGGGAACACACTGAATAATCTGCATCCGGTTTCAGGTATGTACGCACACACACACAAACCTGACTACACAGACTGTTAAAGAAATGAATGCTGTTTGGATGCATAAATCAGCATTACTGGCTGCATCATGTCTTCATAGCTTGGAATCATTCATTTTGATGCAGCGCCTCCATCCAGCCTCAAATCTACATAATCCACACGCTGCAGTGTAGAGAATGTCTGTTCATACTGTTTGATGCAAACTGGTGGTCAGAAAAACAGCTGAGAGGAGTGTTGAACTTGACTGTGCATGTTGTCTGTCAGGTCTTAATACCATGCAGAACCTGGCTGCTTTAGCAGCAGCAGCAACAGCTACACAGGGCACACCAACAGGGTCCAGCACCATGACGACTTCTAGTAGCCCACTAAGTGCACTAACAAGCTCAGGTAAAATAAAATCCAACTACTCCACTGTTTTATTGTCCAGTGAAGCTGCATCTTCTCCTAAACCTCTGTTTGCACTGCACCAACCAGAACCATAAACACCGTTTCAGGGGAGATATTTTCCCCCGCCGCGCATCCAAAACATCCTGGTGAGGATTAATAATGTAGAGATGAGCGGGGACATTTGTGATGGGGCTTATGTCTCACCTCCTGTTTCAGGTCTTATTTCAGTCTATTCTACAGTCATTTGACAGACACTTTTATCCAAAGCGACTTGCATGTGAAAAGCGATCAATTAACCATAGCGTTTAACCTAACAGGCATGTCTTGTGGGAGGAAGTCGGAGTTCCCAGAGAGAACCCACGCAGACACAGGGAGAACATGCAAACTGCACACAGAAAGGCCACCGATCAAATCTGTCCCCCGGCCGTGGCCCAACCTGGCAACCTTCTTGCTGTGAGGCCACAATGCTGAGCACTACGCTGCCTTGCTGCTGGGTTTATCTTTCCCAGAACTCATTCCAGTTCAGGGTTAGACCTGGACAGGCCACCAGCACAACACAGAGCCAACCAACTGCCAGAACTGAAAAATCTATGATTTAGGCTGCAGGAATCAGTCACACAATGTTCCACCGACCTAAAAGCAACAGAAACTTTAAAACCTTAACACATTTTATTGAAGGGAATTAATAATATTAATATTAATTAAAAACAAAGAATAAAGACTAAAATCTGTTGGTCTTATAAAAGACAACACTCTTCATGTTCATTTACCTCGTTTGTGCTGAGGAAATACAAAGATCCAGGCGTCAACTTTAACCTGCAGCGCAGAACATAAAACCTGTTGGGTTTCATTGTTTTCAAACAGGCAAAACATTATTTCAGTTTTGGGCCTTTTGACTTATAAAAACACTCCTGAACAGTTAAGTTGGGACTTTTTAGTGACATGCCATCTTCCCAGCGAAAAATGGGAGTTTAAAGGGAAGAAATCTGACATTTGGTGGACTGGAGTGGCAGGCATCGAAAGGTTTTAATAAAGATCACGTCAGGTTAGAAGGACACAGAATATTGAAATGAGCGGATATACAACACATGCAGGGATACAACACATGCAACACATGAGGGCAATGACAAAGACGTGCAGTTTATGATGGCATGAAAAGCCATGTTGGTAGTGTCGGAGCTGGTGGTCAGTAGTCTGGCGGTGCTAAGAAACAGGAAGAGCTTTACTCCGATGGGAAATTAAAGTTCAGTTTTATCCACTGAAAGACTGGTGTGTGCCTCAGAACTACACAGAAAATCCTAAAATTAGGCATCAAGTAAAATCTCTCTAGATAAACTGAGTTCAATTATAACTTTGGCCTTGATCATATAAGTCTAAAGAAGTAACTCTAATCTGGGATGAAGGATTAGTCATAATAACATTAAAATAAGATTTCTTCAAGAATATTAAAACAAATGATTTAGTCCAAAATTAATACTTAAAAACATCCTAATCTTCCATGTTTCTTTATTAATGCCTTTTATTAACTGGTTATAGCAAGGCAGGTTCATTTGTACTAATGTCATGTACAAGAAAAAGTGCTTTTTATAAAACATCAAAAGTATCACAGCGAGTGCAGAAAGCATTAAAAAGTCCAACAATAAAAGATTTTGACAGAAAAAAACTACAGAATGAGCAAAACTATCACAAATTAAACTTCCATTATGAGACGTGAACATCGTTTTAATGAAAGGCAGCGAAAAGAAACGTTTTTAACGTTGATGGAAACAGCTGAGAGTTTAAGCATGCAGGATTCTGGAAGTTGGTTCCAGAAACTGAACGCTGCCCCTCCATCTTTAGTTCTAAATTCAGTCTCAGTTCTCTGTGGCCAAAAACCTGAGTGGTCAACATCAAAACAGTGATTTAGTGTGAGGTGTAACAGGTGAAAGAGCTTTTTCTATGATCTTACTAAGGAAGGGAACTGCTCATGAACAATGAATGTAAGTTTTTCTTTTTCAGTTTGATGACTTGATGACAGCTGCTTTAGGGTCTGAGGGAAGACACCTGAAGGCAGAGACATGTTTACAATCTTGTAAACATGTGAAATATTGTGCATCCTGAAACATTCTTAAAAAAACCCAATGACAGGGCATCAAGACTGCAAGTGGTGGTTTTCAGGTGGTAAAAGATCTCTTTCAGGTTTTTAGAACTAAATGGATATAATGTGTCATGGTGACACAATCATGACGTGTCCTGTCCCTGGCAAAGAAGAACTTTTTCAACCTTGAACAACCATTTTAATAGCATTTACTTTTTTTCATAAAGACTCTGCTTAGGCATTCTAGTTGACAATTAAAACACTTTCAAAGAAAATACTGGAATGATCAGGCAGAGCAATGTTCATCACCACAACCTTGGAAATATTTAGATCTTTGGGGATTACCAGATCCTGACAGTGTGCTCTGTTTCACATGCATGTTACACCAAAGTTCTCTTTTTTGCTACATGTTCAAACAGGGATCAAGGAAGCTACCTGCATATTGAGTCCTAGTTTATGAGACCTGAGACCTCCTTCAGATGGAGACTTAGGTGGCTTTATGTTAACGTTTCTGAGAGGTTCTGCCTTGTCCTGTTGTTTTTGGTCTTTCTTGTCCAATATCCTTATCAATCAATCAATCAATCAATCAATCAATCAATTCATCCCTGAGGGGAAATTCAAAGCGAACTTGGCCTTAATCCAGAAAATAAAACAGGTTGGAGGTGAAAACTACCAATAACTACTGAATTTTCTGAGTGAGTCCCCCCTAAGAGATGGAAAATCCAGTATCCACATTCATCCTGTCTCTTCTCTGAGATCTCTCTAATCAGTAAAAGTCACTCTGGTGTTGAGTCCTTTTCTTAATCTCTTCATCTATCCTTTTGTATCTTTTTCCCTCTCTTTCTCAAATAATGACCTCTTTGTTTTCTTTGCTGAATCAGCCATGGTGATGTTCAAAAGCCACTGTGTTGATACCCAGTTGCTGGCATATGTCATGGTGCCATAAAGTTAGAATCACACTGTAAAGTGATGCTCCAGGTTAGGAAAAGAGTGATTGAAATGAAGCTTCGGCCTCCTTAAAAAACAGAGGCCTTAATGATCAGCTTTACACACAGCTTTGTCATGTGTGTAGTTTCATTTAACACACACCAACAACACATCGTTCCCTAACCACTTTTTCAGTTACATCTAAAACCAGGTTGGACTCCAGAACTGCATGAATTCTTGGTGTTATGATTCAGCAAGTTGTCAGAAACACCTTGAAGATTTTGCTCCACATTGACACTCTCTTCCTGCTTTCAGAGAGGATGGACACTTTTTCTCTTCCTCCCATTCCCACTCTGACCTGCTGCTTCTTTGTATTGTCAATCTATCTATCTGAACGTCTTGCTCCATTTCCTTCCATATTTAAATCATGAACCTGGTCAGCTGGTCTGTCAATGCAACTCATGAAATCATTTTTTTCCCAAATTTCCTGTTCCACCATATCACCATGAGAATCTCCAGTTCCACCTCATCATGATGAGAATCTCCCATTCCACCTCATCATGATGAGAATCTCCCGTTCCACCTCATCATGACACGCTGCCCCAAGTCCATGCCAAAGCTGCGCATATGCTCTCTATGTTCGGCAGTACAGATCTGTTTGAGCAACCGTTTTCTTTAATGAAGATGAACAAAATAGCACACACAAGTTGTCTCACTGATGAACACCTTCACCTAATCCTGAGGATTTCTTCAGCTCAGAGCCTAACTCCACAAATTGATGCACTTGCATGTAGAAAGCAACACCAATTGTCTGGAATGGACCCATGTGCATCATCAGAGTAAATGGAAGCAAACTAAACTGGATTGGCCCTCGACTTTGGTCCCCTTTTTAACTTTGGTCCCCTGTGAATTTGGGTTTGACACCCCTGTCCTAGGTCATATCTGATCTGGGGTTGTGTCTGATCTAAGGTGGTACCTGATTCAAAGTCATGCCTGATCCCATAACATCTCATCTCATCTTCAGCCCCTTATCAGGGGTCGGGTCGCGGGGGCAACAGCCTAAGCAGGGAAACCCAGACTTCCCTCTCCCCAGCCACATTTGCCAACTCTGCGGGGGGATCCCGAGGCGTTCCCAGGCCAGCCGAGAGATATAATCCCTCCAGCGTGTCCTGGGTCTTCCCCGGGGTCTCCTCCCAGAGGGACGTGCCTGGAACACCTCACCAGGGAGGTCCAGGAGGCATCCTGACCAGATGCCCGAGCCACCTTCTTTCGGTCACGACCCACAGCTCATGACCATAGGTGAGGGTAGGAACGTAGATCGACTGGTAAATCGAGAGCTTCGCCTTCTGGCTCAGCTCCTTCTTCACCACGACAGACCGGCGCAGAGCCCGCATTACTGCAGACGCTGCACCGATCCGTCTGTCGATCTCACGCTCCATCATTCCCTCACTCGTGAACAAGACCCCGAGATATTTAAACTCCTCCACTTGAGGCAGGACCTGACTCCCGACCCGGAGAGGGCAATCCACCCTATTCCGGCTGAGGACCATGGTCTCAGATTTGGAGGTGCTGATTCTCATCCCAGCCGCTTCACACTCGGCTGCGAATCGCTCAAGTGAGAGCTGGAGATCACGACCAGATGAAGCCAACAGGACCACCTCATCTGCAAAAAGCAGAGACCCAATCCTGAAGCCACCAAGTCGGATCCCCTCAACACCTCGGCTGCACCTAGAAATTCTGTCCATATAAGTTATGAACAGAATCGGTGATAAAGGGCAGCCTTTTCGGAGTCCAACCCTCAGTGGAAACGAAACTGACTTACTACCGGCAATGCGGACCAAGCTCTAACACCTGTCGTACAGGGACCGGACAGCCCGTACAAGGGGGTCCGGTACCCCATACTCCTGGAGTACCCCCCACAGGAGCCCCCGGGGGACACGGTCGAAGGCCTTCTCCAGGTCCACAAAGCACATGTAGACTGGTTGGGCAAACTCCCATGCCCCCCCCCAGGACCCCAGAGAGGGTATAGAGCTGGTCCACTGTTCCACGACCAGGACGAAAACCACACTGCTCCTCCTCAATCCGGGATTCGACTATCCGGCGGACCCTCCTCTCCAGGACCCCTGAATAGACCTTACCAGGGAGGCTGAGGAGTGTGATTCCCCTGTAATTGGAACACACCCTCCGGTCCCCCTTCTTAAAAAGGGGGACCACCACCCCAGTCTGCCAATCCAGAGGCACTGTCCCCGATGTCCACGCGATGCTGCAGAGGCGTGTCAGCCAGGACAGCCCCACAGCATCCAGAGCCTTAAGGAACGGCCTTGCCGCCAAGGAGCTTTTTGACCACCTCAGCGACTTCAGCCCCAGAGATAGGAGAGTCCACCCCTGAGTCCTCCAGCTCTGCTTCCTCATCGGAAGATGTGTTGGTAGGATTGAGGAGGTCTTCGAAATATTGGCGACAGCCGAAGCCGGCATCAGTTTGACGGCATCCCTCACTGCTGGTGTCCACCAACAAGTCCTGGGATTACCGCTACGACAGGCACCGACGACCTTACAGCCACAGCTCCAGCTGGCCGCCTCAGCAATAGAGGCACGGAACACAGCCCATTTGGACTCAATGTCCCCCGCCTCACTCGGGACATGGTTGAAGCTCTGCTGAAGGTGGGAGTTGAAGCTCGCTCTGACGGGGGACTCAGCCAGACGTTCCCAGCAGACCCTCACAACATGTTTGGGCCTGCCAGATCTGACCAGCTTCCTCCCCCACCATCTGAGCCAACTCACCACCAGGTGGTGATCAGTTGAAGCTCCGCCCCCCTCTTCACCCGAGTGTCCAAGGCATGTGGCCGCAGGTCCGACGATACGACTACAAAATCCATCATGGAACTGCAGCCCAGGGAGTCCTGATGCCAGGTGTACATATGGACACTCTTATGTTGGAACATGGTGTTTGTTATGGACAATCCATGACGAGCACAGAAGTCCAATAACAAAACGCCATTTGGGTTCAGAGGGGGGGGACCATGCCTCCAAATCACTCTCACTGTCATTGCCCACGTGAGCATTGAAGTCCCCCAGCAAAACACATACATCTTGATTATCTACAGTATGTACAAGTGTCTATTTTACAGCTGTGGCATAAAGTGATTGTCACAGTATACAGATTTAGGTACTATGATCATAAAATATATGCAATATATACAATACATGGGTATGGGTATGTGCATTAAATATACATCTGATGTTGGCAGAAGCTATGAACATAATTACAGATGGTATTTACAGGTCTTATATGAACTTAAACACTTGTGCAATGAACATTAAATAGTGTAAACAATAATGGGCATCAGGCTAGTAAACAGTGAAACAGAGGGGCTGGTGCAATATTCAGTACATAGTATTCAGTCAGTTTGGGGTTGATCTAATGGGATGTAGGATCCTGTGAGGTATTTCAGTGGGGGGCAGAGTTCAGCAGGGAGACAGCTGTGTGCAGGGTGGGAGGCGTCTTTAAGGATGCTGCAAGCTCGATGCAGACAGCATTTCCTCTGGGCGTCCTCAAGGGCTTGAAGTGGAGTCCTTGTGATGCACTGGGCAGTTTTCACCACCCGCTGCAGTGCCCTGTGATCTGAGACAGAGCAGTTCTCATACCAGACTGTGATGCAGCTGGTCAGGATACTCTCAATCGCACACCGGTAAAAGTTCACCAGGACAGATGGTGTTTCTTAAGGGTTCTCAGGAAGGACAAGTTCAGGTGAGCCTTTTTCACAAAGCTGAAGGTGTTGGTGGTCCAAGTCAAGTCCTCACCAGGAACTTGAAGCTGGAGAGACACTTGACTACCACCCCGTTGATGTGGATGGGGGCATGTGTGCATCTTCTCTCCCTCCTGAAGTCCATGATAAGGTTGCTGTTTGCTCACCACATGGCCAGGTGCTGAACCTCCACCCTGTAGGTCGACTCATCATTGTTGCTGATGAGGCCAATCACTGTGGTTTCATCAGCAAACTTGATGATGGAGTTGGATCCATGTACGGGCTTGCAGTTGTGGGTGAAGAGGGAGTACAGGAATGGGCTCAGCACGCAGCTCTGTGGTACGCCTGTGTTGAAATTGACGGTGGTAGAGCAGATGTTGCCTGACCTTACATGTTGGGGCCTGTTGGTCAGAAAGTCCTGTATCCAGAAGCAGAGAGGGGGTGGTGATGCCCAGGTCTCCAAGTTTAGTGGTTAACTTTGACAGTCTGATAGTGTTGAATGCTGAGCTGAAGTCCACAAACAGCATCGGTGCATGTGTGTTAGTGTTGTCCAGATGTGTGAGCACAGAGTTCAGCGCTGTAGAGACAGCATCTTCTGTACTCCTATTGCTGCGGTGGGCAAACTCATTTGAGTCCAATGTGGGTGGGAGGCAGCTCTTCAGATGCGACAGAACTAGCCACTCAAAGCACTTCATCACAATGGGTGTGAGTGCAACTGGCCGGTAGTCATCCAGGCATGCCAGGCTGGAGTGTTTTGGTACCGATACATTGAAGGTGGATTTAAGGCATTTTGGCACAGCTGCTTGGGCGAGGAACAGGTTGAAGATGTCCGTGAAGACCTCTGCAAGCTGCTCTGCACATGCTTTGAGCACACGACCAGGGATGCCATCTGGGTCAGCAGCCTTGTGTGGTGTAGACGTCTGTAGTGGTGAGGATGAGGGGCTGATGTTCTGTTAGGAGTCTGGTTTTGTTGACTGTTTCGTTGTTGTCCATGTCAAAACGAGCATAGAAGTCGTTTAGCTCATGTGGGAATGGGAAATATGTCCTTACTTGATCAGGACAAGAGTGGAACGAAAGAATCTGATCCTATGAATTTGGAGGTAGCCGTCTTGAGACAGGAGTTGGTTCAACTATGATCCAATGGCCTCTAAGTAAAAAAATAAAAGGTTTAACTAATTATTAAGCTTACCCACCAGCTAGAAAAATGAATGACGTGGGTCGGTTCTCGTAAGCATAGGTGCCTTGGTTTCACCAGCAGTTCTTTCCTCAGCCAGAGTCTTGTGGTTTTTGGTAAGCTTGCCAAAACCTTAGAATTGAGGGTAAAAGCTTCAGATTTTACTAACTCTGACAGACAAACTTCATGCTTCCTTCCATAGCTTGTCCACATGAAAATACGAGTCTTACACTGAAGAAAAGTTAGTGTCCATGAGCACTGCTTCCTGGTTTAGTACAGTGAGCAAAAATAGAGACTTACAAAAACATATCTTTGTCTTATTTAAAGAAAATAATAAAATGAGGACAAAGCACCAACAAAAAGACAAAAACTTAATTTTCTTTGTTAGAATGTCGCAATGTTAATTCTTCATGATATTCTTTACCTCTACCTCTGTCAAGTTTCTCTGCAACTATATTTTGTGACTGGGGGTGGGGGGGTTACACCATTGCCCAATCAGAATGCAAGGATTTTGGTGTGGAGGTGGGACTTACATATGTGGATTTTTTTGTTTTTCAGATCTCATCTTTAAGTTTCAGGATTAAACTTTCCCAATTCTTTGACCTTAATAAAATGTCACAACACCAATGTTATAAATGGATTAATAATTCTAGCTTTGGATAGAACAAATGCATAGTTAGCATAGCATGATTGACAAGCAAGAGTTCATTAACCAAGAATAAAACACTGAATACTTTTCACCTCTAATCCGAGGTTATGTCTGATCCGAAGTCGTACTTGTTCCGACATTGTACTTGATCCCAGGCTGCATCTGATCCGAGATCATACCTAGTCCCATTTCATACCTGGTCAGGGATCGTATTGATCCCAGGTTGTACCTGATCAATGATTGAACCTTATCAAAGGTTGTATCTGATGAGTGGTTGCTTGTAATTCCAGGTAGTAGCTTCTCCCAGGTTGTACCTCAGGGTTGTCAAACTCCAGTCCTCGAGGGCCGGTATCTGGCAGGTTTTTGTTGTTTCCCTCTTTCAGCACAGCTGATTTGAATCAAATGCATCCAGCAGCTTCTTGTCAACCTGTTTTTAAGTTTTGGTCAGGTGTGTTGGAACATGGAGACAACAAAAACCTTCAGGATACCGGCCCTCGAGGACTGGAGTTCGACACCTGTGCTGTACCTGATCAGAGGTTGTATGTTATCAGATCACTGGTTGTATCTGATCAGTTTCAGTCACGAGTTCCAGATCATGTCTAATCTGAAATTCTAAATGGGTCTGATTTAGAGCTTTTAAGGGATTTGCATTGTGACTCAATCTTCAAAACTCAGAGAATTTCAAAGTTTACAGTTGAGGTAGTCATGAAATCTGCTTTTAGATTGATGCCCTGAGGAATGGAGCAGAAAAATTGGTAATGTTAGTCCTAATACCCCAGGAACACTCAAGTGGGTGTCATGAGGCTGATTTATGGAAAACAAGACTTTCTTCTCTGTTGTCCCAGTGTCCATTATAATTTTTTAAAAATAGAATTTTATATTATACAATATGAAATAATAACACTATTTGTTCCCAAAGCAGGTTCTCCCCCCACCTCGAACAACAACTCGTCAGTGAACCCCATGGCTCCTTTGGGGGCGCTTCAATCTCTCGCTGCCTCTGCTGGAGCTGGGATCAATATGGGATCTTTGGCAGGTAAAAACCTGCAGCTGCTGTCTGCACCAGCACAAGGGGGAATGTTTGGTGTAAATCTGTCTTTCAAATGTTTTCAGCTTATTTGTGGATTGGAAACTTTTTTCATTTGTCCACCAACCTTTTAAAAATAGTGTTCAACATAATATAAATCTAGTGGGTGTCTGTCGTTATTGAACATCAATATGAATACATTTAAGCACATTCCCATAACTTGATCAGTCACTTCAGAAACTGCAGATCCAAAAGCCGCCCCATCTTGCCCCCTCTTCGAAATAAAAACTGCTATTATATACAACAACACATCAGCAATAACAGATTGACATGCAGGACAGATTGTGATTACTTTACAAATGGTTCGCTGCTTAAAGGCAGTATGAGCTGCGCATATGAAGTACGTTTCTCAGTCATTCTGCTTGGAAACCCAGTTAAATTCATTCAGGCAAAAGGCCGAAAGAGCTCTTATTTCAGAGAGCACATACACGGCCTAGTATACAAACTTGTCATTTTGTTTATTCCCTTCAGTTTTTTGGCAAGTATATTCCAAAATGACTAACCTTTATAATTCTAATATTATTCACAATCTAGTACATTCCTGTTAGCTCAAAACAAGACCTAAAATGCTGGAGTTAGGTTGGTGGGGACCCTAAATCCAGCATTTTAGGTCTTGTCTTAAGCTAATAATCTTTCACTAAAACATCACAGGAAAGGTCTTCATGTGGCAAAACACATACTTCAGTATAAACATCTTGACTCCTTCTTTCAAAAACCGACCTTTGAATGTTGACTTTAGTACATATTAAAAGGCTCATAATTTATAAACAAAAGGGTCTAAAAGACATGGGACTAAAGGTTATAGAGAGGTCTGGACCAGACCTGGCTTATAATAACACTTATAATACCCACCAACTGGAGGTGCTTTCAAGAATGCATAAAATACATTTACACTCATTTAACAGTTAGATTATTAATATCTAAATCCACAGTTAAATTTACTATCTATTTAAACCCCCATTATGTAGCTAATTCAATAATTACAACTTTAAATTCAAAGCCAAACACTCTTAGGATGTCAGAACTCCAACTTGCTACAGCAGCACCATCCAACTAAAAGTCAATACCATGATTGTGTTTTTTTCAGTTGTCACACTCACTCTTCAGCAAGGGTTTGCAAAACATATTTTATTAATTTTATTTATGAATAAATTTGGTTTAATTTAATTTAGCATTTAATTTCATTTATAAATTGAATACCTAATAAACCTAAACTAGTGGTTATACAACTTTTATATGATACATGTTCATTAAAGGCAAATATGATGGTTTATCTGAAATATATAAATGATTATTTAAACTAAGTTGGTTTAGCCTGCTCAGTCTTCCAGGTTTAATTGGAAACATGACATCCTTTCTTCACATTTCAAGTATACTGTAAAGCTAAACTTGTATTAATTTTTAATAAACTGATCTGTCGTGAGAAAAAGTAAATATGTGGGTTAAATTAAGATATTGTAGCCAAGCCCTCAGTGAAAAACACAGCTTAAGCAGGAAGTAAATGTTTGACACCAAGAGCCGCAAATGGGAATGAGAGAATTAAAAAAAAGAGCCTCAAATACGTAGAAGTCTGTAAAATTCACCGTGTCTCGCAGATTATGATTGTAAAGCTTTTACGCTCGTTGGTATCGGCTGCATTGCTAAATGTTTAACAGAAAACTAAATGTAAAGTAGACTGTAGCTGCAAAATTTTGCATGAATGTGTAAAGTATCCCAGCGTTCACACCACATGACCACTGTAGTCCAATCACTATGAGTGCCATGATGTGTGTTTTGTAATTTTAGTTTTGGTTTCTTGTTTTGTATCTTTAGACCTGGTCTTCCCTGTTTAGCCTCTGTTCCTGTTCATTAGATTCATGTGTCTCGTTTTGTTCCTGTGTATTTATACCGCTTGGTTTCTGTTCCCACTGCTGGTCCATTGCTTGTGTTTGTCTCCTGTGTTCGCTTCCCTTCGTTTCAGTTCAGTGGTGTTGGATTAAAACTTCTTGATATTCTGCATCCCTAGCTCCGATTCCTGCATTTGGATTCTCACCTCCACCACCCTCGTGACAGTGGGCCCATTTTACAGGGCCAGTGACCATATTCTGGTAGCAAATATACCTCATGGTTCCACTGAGAAGGATCCAGTAACTGAAGGGGGTGGGGATCTCGATGCGTTCCCATACCAGCCAAGAAAGTAGTCCCTTCAGCACGTCCTGCAAAAGAGTCCATTCTTGCCAGATATGAGAAAACTGCTGACACCTATCGCAGGCGGTTCAGACCCCTGGATATTCATCAGGTGAAAACCTGTGAGAACTCTGTGTTTGTCGAAGGGCATGTTTAAAACATGGTTGAATCCTGAAAAATCCATAGTGAAGAACATTTCAGAACTGATGACCATGGAGTAGTTTCTCAGGATGGTAAATTCAAAGGTGGAAGTGCGTCCCTGAAAAACCAGAGGAGACACAATTAGCTGAAACCTTCCAGCTGAGAAGACCTGAGAATTTATCCTGGAACAGACAATTCACTTATTGGAAACTCCTTGAATAAATGCAGGTGTAAAGCCAGATGTAGGATGTTTTCAGTGTAATCAGATGGGTAACACACAATATACCTGTCCAGCTGCTGCACATAGCAAGCCGTGTTCAGTTCCTAGGCCCCTCACCCTGCTTCTGCTCATGAACTGATATAAAAGTACTTTTATTTGTATATGGTCGGCATGTATTAGTCCTCTTAATGCAAGCAACTCACAGTCTGTGTTTCTGTCCAGTATAGTCCTTGGAGAGCTATGGAGTGATGCCAAAACTGAGACAAGCTGTGTACACGGTGATGAGAGAGAAAATGTCGATGATGAAGTTTATCTTTTACCAGTAGCTTTAGTGACAAAGTTACTTTATGCAGTCAGTCTTGGGCTTTATGTTCCCACTTCGCGAGATTTGATACACTGTGTAAAAGCTGAAACACCAAGTATTGCTGATGATCAAGGGAGGCCAGTTCAAACATTGAGGACCTGAATTTTGACCCAAAGGTTACAGGACGCTGCTGCAGTTTTGTTACCACAATAGCACAGAAGGCTGACCCGTTTATAACGAGGAACTGGACTTGGGATCTGTTAGACCAGCCAAGTCAAGAGCTCAGAGGAGAAGGGATAAGCTTTGGGGTTCAGCAAAGTTAGATGTGCAACCAGGGAGATCCAGTCCAGATCTAGGTTTTGATGTTCTTCAATATAAAGCAGCGCTTCAGAAGGTGGATCCAAACCCTGGTTTGATGAAGTCTCTGAGGTTAATGGGAACAAGCGTAGATGTTTTGGCAGAGGGCACTTTACATTATGGGAGACGATATTCTTTACCAGTGTGAAGGCCAAACTGAGGCCACCGCTTTCCCACAGTCTCTTAGGCAGATGGAACTGGGGGATTTGGTACTGGGCAGGCCACCTTGCTTTTCTTTTCTTTTCTTTTTTTTTAACCTGTCCTGTCCAGCATCTCAGCAGACAGAACAACAATCTGCGTGCCGTATTTTTGCCAGACAGATTTGCTCTGTCAAGGGAGACATCTCATGTATATAGCTGCCCTTGATAATCTGAATATTTTTATTATTATGATCATTTTTTTTTATTTATGTTTTTTATCTTGCAATCATCATCAGTCTTGATATGGCCGAGCTGGACCTGGCAAGGGAAGAGGAAAAAAAACAAAGATGAAGGGAGAAAAAGAGAGAGAGAAAGGAAAGGCGTGTCTAAGCTGCTAAAGTTACAGTATTTGCAAAGCAATATAAAGTACTCAAAAAATACAACAAGACATAAGTAGAATAGTGACAATATTCAAAAACAGACAAAAAAAAGAAAAAGAAAAGTAAAAAAGTAAATGAATAAATAAAATAACAATGACAATACCAACCGTTATTAAACATACCTACAGAGAGTCATCAGCAACATTTAGTAGGAAGCAGATGGGAAGATGAGCGCATGTGGGCGTGCACGTGTGACTGTTTAACCTGTGATCATGCAATCAAAGATCAGCTGAGTGCTTGTAGGGGAGCACGACCACGACCCGAGGTGTAGGGGAGGAAGCCAAGGCCCCCAGGGCCCGGCAAGCCCACCGCGCACAGAGCCCGGGCAGGCAAAGCAGAGAGAGCCTCCGTCCCCCGAGCCCAGAGCAGTGGAAGCCTCCAGGCAGGCGCCACGCGGCGCCACGAGGCAGGGGCACCGGGTAGCACAGGGCGACGGCACGCCGGCCCGGCGGGCGCCGGGTGCTGAAGCGCGGGCCGCACAGAGAGCCGGCAGCCCACAGGCCCCAGGACCACCCGTCCCCCCCGGCAGAGCCCCGGCCAAGACCCAGCGGGCCCCGCCCACCCAGAGCAAAACCATCGTGGGCCGGCGCCACCACGATACCAGGGGCGGGATCCCCAAGGACAAGGACACGTCCGTAGACCCTCCCCCCAACAACCCCTCCCCACAACCCTCCCGCTGCTTCCTATCCCCCCTCCCTCCCACCCTCCCCCTCCCTCCCAATCCCAGCCGGAGCCGGAGGACTGCAGGCCCCAGACTGGTGGAGGGGACATAGGAAGACCCCTCGCCCCTCCACCCGCCCGCCTCTGTGGTGTGTGCATGGGTGGGTCGTGGTTGTAGTGCAAGTAAAAAAAGGGGTGGCCGTGGGGGGGTGGGACCAGCTGCTGCCAGACCGCCAGACCCCCCCTCCTCAGCATTCCTTTGTTTATGTCTGTGTGTGTGTGTGTGTGTGTGTATTAAGTGTGTGTGCTGCTTGTGTAAATGTAATAGTGTCTAAGTTGTGAGTAAAATCGGGGGGAGAAAGACCCCAATGGGAGGGGATGGGCAAGGGCCCCCGCTGTAGCTCCTGTCCCCCCCCCATGGCCAAGGCGCCTGTCCCCTCCAAACCCTAAATGTATATTGGTGTCTATGTTGCAATTAAAATTTAGTGGGGCAGGTGGTCGCCAGGATCCATCGGAAAATGCCCCTTAGGGTTCCTGGGACCACCGACTTCACCCCCCCACCGTGCCCTATATGCTGTATGTATGATGTCGGGTGGTGGAAGAGGAGGGGGGCATGGGGAGGGGCACAACCAGGAGAGAGGGACTCCTCCCCTGGGCGACCAACTCCTCAGCTGGCTGCAGTCGGCGCCCCCACCTCACCGGGACAGCCCCAGGGCTGAAGGGCAAGTCCCAGTCCACCAGGCGTTGCAGGAGGCAGCACCCCGGTCGCCCCCCCATCCCCGGTGGCCCAGCGCTCCATGGGCCGGAGAGTCCCCGGCTCCCACCCAGACATCCATCCAGGGCCCAGTGCCACCAGCCACGCCAAGACCAACGCCGACGGGAGGAGAGAGCCAGAGGGAGGATCCCTCTGCCATGGACTCCATTCCTACCCCGCCCATTCCCAGCCATCCCCCTCCCTCCTTTTGTTTTGCAGCTGTGGACATGTGTTGGTAGTTTGAAATCTTGGGATTTTAGCCCCACTTCAATGGACTGTTCTAGCCAATCACTGGCAGCAGGAGAGTATGAAAGCCTGCAGTTGCATTTTGAAAAGTGTCAAAATGGTGAATAAAGCTTGCTAGTCGTATTTGGAATATACAACAGTCTCGTGCGTTTGATCAATGATTCCAAATTTCTCACGTTAGTCAAGAAAGTGTTGGTGTTCGTTGCGCTTTTCCTTTAATGCAGCAGACTCCTTGTACTTCTTTCCTTTATGTGACGGCAATCCAAATGCATGGCTGCAGGAGGTAAATCTGGCAGCCTTTGCGTCGCCTCTGGAAATGTCTGCGATGCATATGTGGCATGGTGCTGTTGGCTGATAGGAATTTCTAATGTGATATGTCGAATTGCTAACATTTTGTTTTTTATTCCTTTGTTTATTGTTTTTTTTATTATTTGTCTTCATTTTACGTGAAAAGCATGCATCTATTCTAACACCAGTTATTCTGTCAATCTCTGTCTTTCCTTTTTGTGGTTTTTTTTTTAGCAAATAATATAATTGATCTTGACATCTTTTTGCCGGTAGTTTCATTTTATTTTTGCCTAACTTTGTCTTTTTTTGTATTTTCTTGTAACTGATACAGGCATGGCGGCGCTAAACGGCAGTCTAGCCTCTGGAGGTCTGTCTAACAGCTCGGGGAGCACCATGGAGGCTCTAAGCCAGGCCTACTCAGGGATCCAGCAGTATGCTGCTACCCTCCCCAACCTGTACAACCAGAGCCTGCTGTCCCAGCAGAACGTCTCCGCTGCAGGCAGCCAAAAGGAGGGTAAGTTCTGCAAGCTGAGAGGAGATTAGATACAACTTTGTAAACAGGCTCTTGTAGAAAACCCCAGAACTCTCTTTCACGAGCAAGGACCGCCAGAACAATGTCTGCTTCAGTCATTTAATAAATGTTAAAGGAAGGCGGATCTGAAGTAGGCATCTGGGGTGGTGTTGGACAAGCTGGATGAAGAAGAGTCATTTGGAAGGTGCCCACCCTGAGTGGGCACCTTGGGGGAGCCAAGAAAAAAAGCAGATTGAAGGAGGAAGGAAATGGGAAGAAGAGATAGAGAAGATGAAAGAAGGCAAAGTATGGAGGGTTGAGAAACAGAGTGGGGAACAGAAGACTGGATAAGTGGATGATGGATAAATGCAGCGTGGAGGGTAGGATGGAGTAAGAAGGTTCACCAGGGATGTTGTTGAGGTGTGGTCCTGCTCCTGAACATAAGTTTACCTGTTAGCTTCATTTTTAAAGGTATTTTCTCTGAAAAACAAACAAAAATAAAGCTTTGAAACTGAGACTGCAAAGAAATGAAACCAAGACATCTGATGGAGGTACAGAGCTGACGAGGTTTTGTCAGTTTTTCGTTACGATGAAATGACTCATCTTTCTTCCTAAAAATGGAATTGATCTAATCAAACAGATAGATCTATTTTACTGTGGAGTATTTTATCTTTAATGTTATTTTGCAGCAGTTCAGTTCATCCTCTTCTTCCCGAGACCTTAATGGAAACTTTTAGACTTGCATGATGACCAGAGATGGATAAAGTGTTAAAAAGGACAACCTAATTTCTTCTTCTTTGCATATTTACTTCTGTAAAACACAAAAAATGCCCAAAAAACTAGTTGATAAATCATGATAACTGTTGACCAGTAAAAAGTGTGTCCCGCTTCTTGTGCTTGGAAATCCTCGAACCCAACTCCTCTGGATCTTACAGTCACCATGGCTGTACGTGTTGTGGGTATTTACTGAGTAATAAGCTAAATGTGTATGAGGATATTGATTATTTACTGAGTTAAACCCAACTTATTGATTGGCAGGTCCAGAGGGTGCAAACCTGTTCATTTACCACCTGCCACAGGAGTTTGGAGACCAGGACCTGCTGCAGATGTTTTTGCCTTTTGGAAATGTGATCTCTGCTAAAGTATTCATCGACAAACAGACTAACCTTAGCAAGTGTTTTGGTGAGTTCATACAAAATACTACTATTGGTTTATTTATAAATACCCTATTGATTACCTGAAAGACATTATAATGTAGTAGGCCTTATGAAGTTTTCACAAAATGCCATTAAAATAGTGTTGGTGTTGGTGTCTTTTAAAATTAAACTTCATTTGTACCAAAAATAGGTAAGGAGTACTGTAAGAGTACTTAAAGAACAGACTAGAATGTCCTCCGTGGAGAGGACATCAGTGCCATGTGACACATAACTGGCTCTCTGTGGACAGCATTGTACCAAAAAGAACTGTGAGAAACTTTCCCAGTAACAAACCCTGGATCACTTGTGACCTAAAAAAACTGCTTAACATTAAAAAGAAAAGAAAAACTCAGGGAGGGAGGCATTGAGTTGTTGAAGACATAAAACCACAAACAAAAATGAAGAAGAGCAAGAGGACTACAAGAGAAAGTCAGAAAGCAGAACAATATAGATGTGTGCTCAGGAATGAAAAAAGATCCAGATAAAGGAGAATCATATTGATGAGGTCGGGACAGAGATGATGAGCTAAGCATGTTCACGAGGTTCAGTCTCAAGTCCAACAGACCAGCCACCCTCCATCATCTGCAGCTTTCCTAGCACACCTCCACTCTGTCCTACTGCAAATCAGACATGGACCTGAACACATATTTATCTCCCTCCACTTCCACTAAAACCTCCTCTGCCTCCACCTCTAGTCCGTCTGTCTCCAGAAACCTCCTCTGCCTCCACCTCTAGCCCGTCTGTCTCCAGAAACCTCCTCTGCCTCCACCTCTAGTCCGTCTGTCTCCAGAAACCTCCTCTGCCTCCACCTCTAGCCCGTCTGTCTCCAGAAACCTCCTCTGTCTGCACCTCTAGCCCGTCTGTCTCCAGAAACCTCCTCTGCCTCCACCTCTAGCCCGTCTGTCTCCAGAAACCTCCTCTGCCTCCACCTCCAGCCCGTCTGTCTCCAGAAACCTCCTCTGCCTCCACCTCTAGCCCGTCTGTCTCCAGAAACCTCCTCTGCCTCCACCTCCAGCCCGTCTGTCTCCAGAAACCTCCTCTGTCTGCACCTCTAGCCCGTCTGTCTCCAGAAACCTCCTCTGTCTGCACCTCTAGCCCGTCTGTCTCCAGAAACCTCCTCTGTCTGCACCTCTAGCCCGTCTGTCTCCAGAAACCTCCTCTGTCTGCACCTCTAGCCCGTCTGTCTCCAGAAACCTCCTCTGCCTCCACCTCCAGCCCGTCTGTCTCCAGAAACCTCCTCTGTCTGCACCTCTAGCCCGTCTGTCTCCAGAAACCTCCTCTGCCTCCACCTCTAGCCCGTCTGTCTCCAGAAACCTCCTCTGTCTGCACCTCTAGCCCGTCTGTCTCCAGAAACCTCCTCTGTCTGCACCTCTAGCCCGTCTGTCTCCAGAAACCTCCTCTGCCTCCACCTCTAGCCCGTCTGTCTCCAGAAACCTCCTCTGCCTCCACCTCCAGCCCGTCTGTCTCCAGAAACCTCCTCTGCCTCCACCTCTAGCCCGTCTGTCTCCAGAAACCTCCTCTGCCTCCACCTCTAGCCCGTCTGTCTCCAGAAACCTCCTCTGTCTGCACCTCTAGCCCGTCTGTCTCCAGAAACCTCCTCTGTCTGCACCTCTAGCCCGTCTGTCTCCAGAAACCTCCTCTGCCTCCACCTCTAGCCCGTCTGTCTCCAGAAACCTCCTCTGTCTGCACCTCTAGCCCGTCTGTCTCCAGAAACCTCCTCTGTCTGCACCTCTAGCCCGTCTGTCTCCAGAAACCTCCTCTGTCTGCACCTCTAGCCCGTCTGTCTCCAGAAACCTCCTCTGCCTCCACCTCCAGCCCGTCTGTCTCCAGAAACCTCCTCTGCCTCCACCTCTAGCCCGTCTGTCTCCAGAAACCTCCTCTGTCTGCACCTCCAGCCCGTCTGTCTCCAGAAACCTCCTCTGCCTCCACCTCTAGCCCGTCTGTCTCCAGAAACCTCCTCTGCCTCCACCTCTAGCCCGTCTGTCTCCAGAAACCTCCTCTGTCTGCACCTCTAGCCCGTCTGTCTCCAGAAACCTCCTCTGTCCGCACCTCTAGCCCGTCTGTCTCCAGAAACCTCCTCTGCCTCCACCTCTAGCCCGTCTGTCTCCAGAAACCTCCTCTGTCTCCACCTCTAGCCCGTCTGTCTCCAGAAACCTCCTCTGCCTCCACCTCTAGCCCGTCTGTCTCCAGAAACCTCCTCTGTCTCCACCTCTAGCCCGTCTGTCTCCAGAAACCTCCTCTGTCTCCACCTCCAGCCCGTCTGTCTCCAGAAACCTCCTCTGTCTGCACCTCTAGCCCGTCTGTCTCCAGAAACCTCCTCTGCCTCCACCTCCAGCCCGTCTGTCTCCAGAAACCTCCTCTGCCTCCACCTCCAGCCCGTCTGTCTCCAGAAACCTCCTCTGCCTCCACCTCTAGCCCGTCTGTCTCCAGAAACCTCCTCTGCCTCCACCTCTAGCCCGTCTGTCTCCAGAAACCTCCTCTGCCTCCACCTCTAGCCCGTCTGTCTCCAGAAACCTCCTCTGTCTGCACCTCTAGCCCGTCTGTCTCCAGAAACCTCCTCTGTCTGCACCTCTAGCCCGTCTGTCTCCAGAAACCTCCTCTGCCTCCACCTCTAGCCCGTCTGTCTCCAGAAACCTCCTCTGCCTCCACCTCTAGCCCGTCTGTCTCCAGAAACCTCCTCTGCCTCCACCTCTAGCCCGTCTGTCTCCAGAAACCTCCTCTGCCTCCACCTCTAGCCCGTCTGTCTCCAGAAACCTCCTCTGCCTCCACCTCTAGCCCGTCTGTCTCCAGAAACCTCCTCTGTCTGCACCTCTAGCCCGTCTGTCTCCAGAAACCTCCTCTGCCTCCACCTCTAGCCCGTCTGTCTCCAGAAACCTCCTCTGCCTCCACCTCTAGCCCGTCTGTCTCCAGAAACCTCCTCTGCCTCCACCTCTAGCCCGTCTGTCTCCAGAAACCTCCTCTGTCTGCACCTCTAGCCCGTCTGTCTCCAGAAACCTCCTCTGCCTCCACCTCTAGCCCGTCTGTCTCCAGAAACCTCCTCTGCCTCCACCTCCAGCCCGTCTGTCTCCAGAAACCTCCTCTGCCTCCACCTCTAGCCCGTCTGTCTCCAGAAACCTCCTCTGCCTCCACCTCTAGTCCGTCTGTCTCCAGAAACCTCCTCTGCCTCCACCTCTAGCCCGTCTGTCTCCAGAAACCTCCTCTGCCTCCACCTCTAGCCCGTCTGTCTCCAGAAACCTCCTCTGCCTCCACCTCTAGCCCGTCTGTCTCCAGAAACCTCCTCTGCCTCCACCTCTAGCCCGTCTGTCTCCAGAAACCTCCTCTGCCTCCACCTCTAGTCCGTCTGTCTCCAGAAACCTCCTCTGCCTCCACCTCTAGCCCGTCTGTCTCCAGAAACCTCCTCTGTCTCCACCTCTAGCCCGTCTGTCTCCAGAAACCTCCTCTGCCTCCACCTCTAGCCCGTCTGTCTCCAGAAACCTCCTCTGTCTGCACCTCTAGCCCGTCTGTCTCCAGAAACCTCCTCTGCCTCCACCTCTAGCCCGTCTGTCTCCAGAAACCTCCTCTGTCTCCACCTCTAGTCCGTCTGTCTCCAGAAACCTCCTCTGCCTCCACCTCTAGCCCGTCTGTCTCCAGAAACCTCCTCTGCCTCCACCTCTAGCCCGTCTGTCTCCAGAAACCTCCTCTGCCTCCACCTCTAGCCCGTCTGTCTCCAGAAACCTCCTCTGCCTCCACCTCTAGCCCGTCTGTCTCCAGAAACCTCCTCTGTCTGCACCTCTAGCCCGTCTGTCTCCAGAAACCTCCTCTGTCTGCACCTCTAGCCCGTCTGTCTCCAGAAACCTCCTCTGTCCGCACCTCTAGCCCGTCTGTCTCCAGAAACCTCCTCTGCCTCCACCTCTAGCCCGTCTGTCTCCAGAAACCTCCTCTGCCTCCACCTCTAGCCCGTCTGTCTCCAGAAACCTCCTCTGCCTCCACCTCTAGCCCGTCTGTCTCCAGAAACCTCCTCTGCCTCCACCTCTAGCCCGTCTGTCTCCAGAAACCTCCTCTGCCTCCACCTCTAGCCCGTCTGTCTCCAGAAACCTCCTCTGTCTGCACCTCTAGCCCGTCTGTCTCCAGAGACGTCATCTGTCCCCTGTATTCAGTTAAAAGAGAAACTGAACTGGAACAATGTCGAGTCAGAAAAGAGTTCCTGTGTTGTGGATAACATCCTGTCTTGTTCCAGGACCGTAAAAACACCAAACATCTGAACCAGATGACAGCAGACCAGCTACTCTAATAATTCTTGTATTATGAAAGTCATAAAACTGCACTAACGACATCGAGCCTAACCAGGTTTTTTTTTTTACCCGTTTTGCTGAAGCTTTCAAGACCACCATTCCATTAAACTGCTGTGCTTTAGTGTTGCTGTCACTTTTGCTGCAACAGCTGTAGCATACTTGGGTTTGTTTGTCGACACCATGTAAGATAAAACAGTCAAAACTATCTTCTTGTCACTGCATTTCCTACAAACATACGTATATCTGGCATACACCGATTATATTGTTTATGTGCAGTCTAGCTGATATTCCTGGATTCACAAACCCAGGAACATAGTGTTAGTATCCTTTGTGCAAGATCATGTATCAGTGGCCGTGACATTTTAGGACATAAAAAATTCAAATGTAATAAAACAAAGAGAGTTTGGTTAACTACAGAAGTCCTCCTAAAAGCATGGTGAGCTGATTTGAAGTCACAATAAAAGTTTAGTAAAACCAATTTATTTTTAACAAACTAAAATTCAGTTCTACAAGCACGTCCTTTTAAAAGAATCCAATGCTGCGGCTTGGAGTGGGTCCCTCGGAGAACACTTCCTCTTCTGGTTCTCCTCTTCTTCACGGTGACACCACAATGTCTAGTCTGCCTTCAAAAGACAGACGACTCAGCAGTCCACCATTCTGTAGAGGTAGTCCCCAATCCCTGCTACCTGGCCCTGCAGTTGGCCTCCCTCTCTGGATCCAAAACTTTGCCATTGTAGTCCATTGGACAGAACCATTGGACAGAACCATTGGATAGAACCATTGGACAGAACCATTGGATCCCAGAACAGCTGCTACACTTCAGGCTCCTTGTCCTGCCCTCACTCTGCTGAGCCAGTGGTACGCTCCCTGTCAGACAGACAGGACAGACAGGGTAATAAGTCCTCTCTTCTTCTTCTCTTTCCTCTGCTCCTCCCTCTTTTTGTCCCACCTGTAGTTCCTGTTATATCCTGCAGGGACACTCACACCTGTTTCTGCTTGGCAACTAGTTAGGGGATGATGGGCCTCCAGGGAGAGTTAATGACACAGCAAACAATTCAAAGAATGGAATGCAGTGAAACACACTTCACTAAAACCCATACATTATGGCCCCCATCACACATACAATAGATATTACCATGTGAATGGTTGCCACGAAGGCTTTATGCTGAACTTTGGGACACATCACCAGTCCTGCTCCTCTGGATCAGGGGGTGGTTTGGCCTTCACATTATGTCGGCCAGCCACTGGGTGATTAATCCTGAGCCTGCATCCGACGAGACCATTCCACATGAGTCATCTTGATGTTAAATGGCAGATGTCTCTTGGGACTGTACATGGCACGGGCATCCTTTTTCCTGAGTCCAGCCTCGGCTGACCACATGCTTCCTGGCTTTTTACTTTGGTGCCCAGCAAGGGTTGTTCTTCTTCACCCAGAGCGACTGGATGCAGTTTTGATGGCTGTGTGCTGGCTCTGGTGCCTGAGTCCCAGGACTCTTAGCAGGTTGGTGGATGACTTTGCCACAAACCTTCTGCGTTCACAACTTCTTTGTTTCAGTCATGATGTTGTGCTTCCCCAGCTAACTCAGTATTGTGCAGGTGTTTATGCCCAAAGAATCCTCCCAGGTTACAGTGGGTTCAAAAGCAAAATCCTACTTTCTTTAGGGAGAAAGAATACAACAACTAATCAGGTTTCATGGGGTAGAGGTGATCTCTGGAGGCAACACCAGCTTTTCTGGTGGTAGGAAGTTGATGCCTGTAATACCACAAAGCTCTTTAGAACTTGGTGATACCTCCCTTGGGTTAGACTGGTTTTGCACCCTGTTAGTATGGATCACTGTTTAACTCAGGTATTTCAAAAAAGCTTTTACAACTTAGATTATGCAACCTGCTTATCACTACTATAGCCCACCGTTGGAATTCCAATTTTTCTCAGATTACAATCACACATTTTAGTTGTTTACAGAAAGAACATTTTATTAATGAACATATATAGATTATAGCAAAGTTAGATTTAATCTTTAGTCCCTTATAAGCCAAACAAAATAAGAACAATAGTAAACGATGGAAATCAATGTTTACATAACAATTAAAATAAGAACAAAACAAGGTTATTGATGGCATGATGATAATGTGTGAAGTGTTACATTTGGGGTCTCAAAAGTGATCTGTTTTTCTTTTAAATAAAATACAAATTATACATTAAAATGAAAGAAGACAAGAAGAAACAGAGAAACTAGTTAGTTTTTAAAACAATTTGATTGTCAAATATCGTTTTTAGATGTTTAGTAGAGTCCAACATAGAAATATTTTCCCATTTTTTTCTGAAAATCATCCATACTGGATAATAAATCATTGTATCAATGAGGATGTAAGGATGGTTACACCCCTAATACAAAATGGTAAATTTCTTGAGCAGCTGGTGCCAACTTCCTTAAAACTTGTGCACCTTCTCTTCTCTCCCACAGGCTTCGTTAGCTATGATAACCCGGTGTCATCGCAGGCAGCTATCCAGTCCATGAACGGCTTCCAGATCGGCATGAAAAGACTGAAAGTTCAGCTGAAGCGCTCGAAGAATGACAGCAAGCCTTACTGACGATGCTCAGACATCGCTCACCTCATCCGGCAGGATGATGTTATGTGAAGTGAAGTATGGAAAACCACCTAGTCCTTTCAGAAAACTGTTCTGCCCTTTACAAGCTCTCCTGGTGACCTCCCCAAATCTATACATCCATCTGGTGACCTCCCCAAATCTATACATCCATCTGGTGACCTCCCCAAATCTATACATCCATCTGGTGACCTCCCCAAATCTATACATCCATCTGGTGACCTCCCCAAATCTATACATCCATCTGGTGACCTCCCCAAATCTATACATCCATCTGGTGACCTCCCCAAATCTATACATCCATCTGGTGACCTCCCCAAATCTATACATCCATCTGGTGACCTCCCCAAATCTATACATCCATCTGAAGACCTCCTCAAATCATCTGGTGACCTCCAGATGGATGTATCAAACTGCCATAAAGTCATCAAACATCTGCTTTTTTTTTTTTAGCTTTTTTTCATAAATCATTTCAACAACTTTTGACCTGAAAACTACCAAAAATGTATTAATCTTTTAAGCCTTTAAATTGCAGTTTCAATGTTCAAATTCTCTTTTATTTTCCAGATCATAAATATTATAGGAATGATTAGACACTTGCATCTGCCAATGATTAGTGACAAAGCTGATTTGACTGAATTAATTTTTATGTAGTATCCGATTCTCCCTCTGGTGACATTTATGGCATTTATGACAGGAAATCCTGGTATTATGTCAGAATTTCATGCATCTGCCTACAATGGAAGCCAGTTTAACCCAGTAGGAAAAAAGTACATAATTTTTGTTAATAAAAAAAAATTGGAGGTTTTAAAGAATAAATTATTTAAAACCATAAAGACTTTGAGATTAAAATATGTTGTTTTAATGATTTATGGGGCATTTTTCGCCACTAAGATCACCAAAGAGTGCAAGTGCCAAATTCATCAGTAGGGAATAAAAGATGTCAGAGAAAACAACACCAGATTGATTCATTCATGCATGATTTATGTAATGAGTGAATAAAAGTAGTTGCTTATCAACCTTTGCGTCCCAAATCCATTTCCTCTCTTTCTTCTCCTCCACACAGAATACTTTGTAAACGCATGGCAGAGATTCTACTTTTGTTCAGGAAACAGAATCATGGGAAGGTTTCTATTCTCTCTCTGAAAGCAACTGAAGTCAGAGGATGAGCTGATATGATCTGGTAAAGATGCAAACTTTCATTTTTCATTTATTGTAATCTGAAAGGACTTTATTCTGTTTCTGAGTAACATCTGATGATGTCACATTAATGCTTGCTTATATTTGGCTTGTCTGGGTGTAGAATCTGCTGCATGGCTTACACTGAGTGTGTGATTTAAGGTACTTTAATGGTTTGTGCTGTGTGTATACAAACATCGGTTGGACGCGGCTTTTTGGCGGACTATCTACCATCGTCACATGGTTTACTCACTACTGCTGTTGTGCTGTATCTGGAAATTATGAAGGCACGGTGAAACTGAACATAATGTTTTTCTACTGATCGCTTTGAGACGAGACAACTGTGTGCTGTGAAGCAGAGCTGCCAGCCGGAACCAGTAATACTGGTAGGCTGCTGTAACCAGTAATACTGGTAGGCTGTAACCAGCAATACTGGTAGGCTGCTGTAACCAGTAATACTGGGAGGCTGTAACCAGCAATACTGGGAGGCTGTAACCAGCAATACTGGGATGCTGTAACCAGCAATACTGGGAGGCTGTAACCAGCAATACTGGTAGGCTGTAACCAGTAATACTGGTAGGCTGCTGTAACCAGTAATACTGGTAGGCTGCTGTAACCAGTAATACTGGGAGGCTGTAACCAGTAATACTGGGAGGCTGTAACCAGCAATACTGGGAGGCTGTAACCAGTAATACTGGGAGGCTGTAACCAGTAATACTGGGAGGCTGTAACCAGTAATACTGGGAGGCCGTAACCAGTAATACTGGGAGGCCGTAACCAGTAATACTGGGAGGCTGTAACCAGTAATACTGGTAGGCTGTAACCAGCAATACTGGGAGGCTGTAACCAGTAATACTGGTAGGCTGTAACCAGTAATACTGGTAGGCTGCTGTAACCAGCAATACTGGTAGGCTGTAACCAGTAATACTGGTAGGCTGCTGTAACCAGTAATACTGGTAGGCTGTAACCAGTAATACTGGGAGGCTGTAACCAGTAATACTGGGAGGCCGTAACCAGTAATACTGGGAGGCTGTAACCAGTAATACTGGGAGGCTGTAACCAGTAATACTGGGAGGCTGTAACCAGTAATACTGGGAGGCTGTAACCAGTAATACTGGGAGGCTGTAACCAGTAATACTGGTAGGCTGTAACCAGTAATACTGGGAGGCTGTAACCAGTAATACTGGGAGGCCGTAACCAGTAATACTGGGAGGCCGTAACCAGTAATACTGGGAGGCTGTAACCAGTAATACTGGGAGGCTGTAACCAGTAATACTGGGAGGCTGTAACCAGCAATACTGGGAGGCTGTAACCAGTAATACTGGTAGGCTGTAACCAGTAATACTGGGAGGTTTGGTGAAAAATGCAAACCTCATAGACCTATCCAAAAATCCACCTAATAGTTTGAGAAACATTATGTATACAGACATAATGTGGTAAAGACAGGACATTCTCTCATTCGCATGTTTTACAGGTTCGACAGAACAACAACAACATGGGTTTTAAATGTGCTAAGATGAGGCAGAATTAAATGAAAAACACTAAACCTGTTTCCCTAGTTCATTATTTACTGAACAAAAACTGAAAATCTGAATCTGCATGAAACCTGGTTCCTCCTGGTTCTTCTAACAGTTCCTCCACCAGTTCCTCCATCAGTTCCTCCAGTTTCTACCAGTTCCTCCACCAGTTCCTCCATCAGTTCCTCCAGTTTCTACCAGTTCCTCCATCAGTTCCTCCATCAGTTCCTCCACCAGTTCCTCCATCAGTTCCTCCAGTTTCTACCAGTTCCTCCACCAGTTCCTCCACCAGTTCCTCCATCAGTTCCTCCAGCTTCTACCAGTTCCTCCACCAGTTCCTCCATCAGTTCCTCCATCAGTTCCTCCACCAGTTCCTCCATCAGTTCCTCCAGCTTCTACCAGTTCCTCCACCAGTTCCTCCATCAGTTCCTCCATCAGTTCCTCCACCAGTTCCTCCATCAGTTCCTCCATCAGTTCCTCCATCAGTTCCTCCACCAGTTCCTCCATCAGTTCCTCCAGTTTCTACCAGTTCCTCCACCAGTTCCTTCATCAGTTCCTCCAGTTTCTACCAGTTCCTCCACCAGTTCCTCCACCAGTTCCTCCATCAGTTCCTCCAGTTTTTACCAGTTCCTCCACCAGTTCCTCCACCAGTTCCTCCACCAGTTCCTCCAGTTTCTACCAGTTCCTCCACCAGTTCCTCCATCATTTCCTCCAGCAGCTTCTACCAGTTCCTCCACCAGTTCCTCCACCAGCTTCCACCAGTTCCTCCACCAGTTCCACCATCAGTTCCTCCAGCAGCTTCTACCAGTTCCTCCAGCAGCTTCTACCAGTTCGTCCAGCAGCTTCTACTAGTTCCATCAGTTCCTCCAGCAGCTTCTACAAGTTCCAGTTATGTGTTCTGGATGATGTCACCAGTCTGCTCATCTCTTCATCCCATTGTTGCTTCAGTTAATAGAGAGTTTCAGGATCTGAAGGTCCTACCAGCAGACAAGATGAGATTTGGATGAGGTCTGGACTCTAACTGGACCCCACTGAGACCCTCTCCTTCTCCAGATGGTCTGGTTTCTGCCGTCAGGATGAGGTCTGGACCCTACCGAGACCTCCACCCCATCCAGATGTTCTGGATCCTGGAGTCAGAATGAGGTCTGGACCCTACCAAGACCTCCTCCCCCTCCAGATGGCCTGGGACCTGCAGTCAGCAGAAGAAGCATTTTCGGAGGCTGAACCAGAACCAGGCTGCAGGTCCAGCTGGATCCAGACTTACTGGACTAGGTCTACACCTTGTTTCGCAGATTTGCTGCTGTGTTTGGGTCCACTCAGTGCGTGGAGGACCTCCAGACCCACCTGGACCCTCCACTACTGTGTTTGAGTTGTCTGCTTTGTTCTGGTCGGTCCACATGACATTGTTCCAGAAGCGGCTTTGCCGTCCTGCACCATGCTGCCACCTTCTTCTGTTCGCCAGAAACCCTTCCCAACAAGCCATACTGGTTCAGTCTTGTTCGAGCTGGACTGTTAGGAACCTTAAGTTTTAAGCTGCTAACTGGGACTGGAGAGTCTGATCCTGGGTTTTCTCCATGCTCTGACTTTGGACTGGACTTACTGGGACGCCCAGTCCTGGAAGATCACCAGCTGTAGAACGAGTCCGGATCAGTTGGAAATGATCTGCTTTTATCGAGGAACTCACACTGCTGATGACCAGTTAATCAGGATATTGATCAGCAGCTCCTGGCTGATTGTCTGGATTCCTGATGAAGGATGAAGATGGATGCAGGTTTTCAGTTTCTGTTCGGTAAATATTCATCATCTGAGGTGGTTTTATCTCATTTTAAATCCTGTCGAAGACCAGAACAGTTTCTGTTAGCCATTCAGAGGAAAAGCTCCGAATCAGAGAAGCTGGGCTTTTGTTTTCCTGACTCTTCTGTCGTTGTTGTCAGTTTTACTTCTGGACTGGAGGAAATTGTGTGGAGGTTCAGCAGTCACCAGCTAGCCATTCACCACCTGTCTGAATATCTTCTGCTTTTAGAGAACTAACAAATCGCTCTTTACAAACCTGTTTTCTTTAGATATGCATCAGTTTCTGTTTTTCCTTTGTTTTGTTTTCATTTATAGCTGGAAATTAAGAGAAATGTTTTATATTTGAACCATTATGCCTTTTCTATTTTTATATAGACTTTTTTGTTTTGTTTTGTTTGTATTTTTAAACTTCCCTGTATGTGGGAAATTATTTATTGCCTAAATTATTTATTTGAATTAAAAGTACTTTTAAAAATGTGAGGTCTGCAATTCTATAGTACATCTTCTTGGCTGTTTAGTGCTGTTTGCTTGTGGTGAAGTGACTTCATGTTAGTTAAGCATCAACTGTGAATGTAGATTCCATCAGTGCTATTTCAGAATCTGTATACCAAACCTTCATTCAAATAAATCTCATTTTACAAAAGCACAGAGTATTTTTACCCTGAAACATTCGTGTTTTGTTGTCAGAAAGATTTTTGAAATGAAAAAGTCCAAAGATCAAGTCTTCTTTGTTAAAGATGGTGTGATACTGTCAGGGCCGGATTAAAAGTGCACAGGCCCCTGGGTCCGGAGTGTTCCTGGGGCCCCGTTCCACAACATAACATTGTAAAAACTGTCAATTATACAGTAGGAAACAACATTTCTAACATCTCTCAGCCAGTGGTACCAATAGCAGTACTCTATACACTGCTGATGTATGCCCTATGTGGGCCCAACATGGACCCCCATTGGGTGTGGGCCCCAGGGCCTGTACCCATAATGCCCATTGGATAATTTGGCCTTGGATACTGTATGAGCCAGTGTACAAAATTGCCTCATGTTCAGATGGGAATGGATGGGGACAGAGCCTCTCCAGGTGTCAGCCTGTGATTTGCACCTGGCTGATCTACTGGGGTATAAAGGCAGTGCTGCACACAGCAGCGTCATTCTGAACACACCTGACATTCTGCTGGCTGACCTTCCTCCTGCAGAGAAATCCCTTTGTGGGTCTCCTTCACCCCTGCTGATCAGTTCATTGCTGGTAGGTCTGAATTCCCTATTGATGATCAGGTCTGAGTGATTATTAAGTGGGTGTGTTATTAGGTCATCTCATCGTGGGAAAAAGCATCAAGCTTTCTGCTCCGCTCTCTGGGTGACTGGGAGGATGTCTGATCGGTAGGTGATAGCACCACAGGGACTGAAGGTCTGGCTGATCATAGCCTAGTGAGTGAGTTCCTGTGCTGTGGCTCGTGAGGTGGGCGGCTGGAAGGCGGCTGCTGCTTTGCCTGTTTTACACTCGGGACGGAATCAAGAGGAATCCGCGGGCTGACGCCTGCATGGAGGAAATCGACTGGTGCATTGTCTGCACTGTCCAGTCCTGAGAGGACGATTCTTTCCCTTGCTTTACTGTTTTGTGGAGAAGCCGACTTTGTTAATGTGGTGTTTTGTCTTTTTAGAACATTTTCATTTTCTTTTTTACGCACCACTGAGGGAGGCTTTTAACTCGCCGTTGGTCTCAGTGTGAGTGTAATTGTGGAGCTTTTTATATTATATTTCCAGCAGACGAGAGCTGATGGTGGCGGTCGGGTCGGGTCGGATCTCCTGTGTGTTGACTGTTGGTGTGTGTGATGGTGAGTTGTCCGTGTGTTGTGGGGTGATTTTAGTTTGTCTGAGATGTCCCCCCCCTGGTCTTAACCCCCTTTTCTCCACAGCCTCACCTGCAAGTTTTTAACTGGTGCTCCATTTTAGTCTTAAAGTATTTTATTTGTCAAATAAAACTTCTCAAAATTGGAACAAGTCTCCCATGCTTTTAATAAACAAACTTAAGTGCCTTGTTTTGCTAAATAATTCCCTGGGTGAAATTCCCAAGGTGGCGTTGCGAACAACGAGTGAGACCCGGTATACCTCTCACCCTGCCACTTTCAAAACTGCCAATTTAACTGAAGCATAATCCTAGCAGTCCACGGGCGACAAAATATGTATCCTGCCAGTCATCACACACTGCAGCATCAGAGTACGGGCTGAATCCGGCCACTTCCTGGCATCTGCCAGATGCTCAAATCAATAAAATGTAAATCAGACTTACCATTAAATTTAGGCAACAACCACAGATTACCCAGATTACCCTGCAGAGACAACTTTGTCTCCTCCGTTCAACACCTCATCCTTTCCAACTCCAACTGTGCATCAAGTTCCACTTTTATTTTCATTTTATCATGCTCCAGCTGTCCCTTTGCTGCTCAAACGTCAGAGCAACAGCCTGAACACCTGATCTCAAACCAGGAGGATCAACCCTCAAGACCCCAAATCACAGAAATTAGCCTTCAAAACAGTTTTCACATTGTCCTTCAAGCTGTTATCAGGAATGTCCACCTTATAATGAGCCACTATCCTAAGAAGCTGCTCCTTCGTGCACCGATCTAACAACTCCCCCGACAGAGCCGCAACAAAATCAGACACCTCGGACATGTTCTCACAACCACAGGATGCGCGCTGGGAGCCAGGAAAAGACAAGTTCAAGATTCCTGCTGTCTTACCACCTGCCTAGACCAGCCTCACCTACCATAAACTCCTTCCTTCATACAGTTCCAGCGACGGGCTCTTATGCGCCAGATACCGATGGCACAGAAAAGCCACCACACAGAGGGCAACCCACCGAAACCACGGCGGGCTCCCAAGCAAAAGCTTTAACCCCCATTTACTGTAACACTACCAGCCCAATGCAACGCACCCAAAGGGGAGCGCCACTAAGCCGACAAGGGAATAACGCGCTCAAAACAGCACCAACTGACAGCGACACACATCCTGCCCCCACACAAACAATCTGAAAGAACCGACACGCAGCGAAACACATCCTGCCAACAAAACACCACAACCATCACAGCCTCCGCCTGCCAAACCAGCCACTAAACGCCACCAGCTGAAAAGCCCCACTAAGTCAGTGCTCCACGAACCCATTCACAAACCGAAGAGCCACGACGGCACACCAAACAGACGAGCCCCAAGTTTGTCATGACCTGGCTCAAAGAAGTGGTACACGGTCGAGTTGCAACCAAAAATAAAACATAACTTATTAAACAACGCACCGTGCCCAAACATAAACCAAAACGAGAGGGGAAGCAGGAAGGGAGAAGCGGGATCATCAAGCTGCAATTGATGGTATATGAGGAGGACCACATGCTCCTCGCTGGCCTGATGAGCTCCACCTACCACTCTGAAAAGGAAAACCAACCATAGGGTCGGAGGCAGCAGTGTTGCAACAATAGCTCCCATTGTCGTTTACTGGCTGTTAGCACTCATTAGCTTCTGCTAGCTTCCATTAGCTTTCATTAGCAACTGTTAGTTCCCTCCTCTAGCCGGTGGATGTACTCACAGTTGGGAAAGTTGCAATCGAGTATTCCATTGCTGAAACCAGATGTTGTGCTTTGACCACTGACATGAGCTATAATCCTTCTGGACATGCGTGGGTGGAAAGTGTTTCAAACAAAAAGGAATATCTAACTGAACTTCAGATGCTAAGTAAACAACATACAGCCGTTTACATTGATATGTGATGCTGTGTTGGACTGTGGTCCTAATCATTGATGTCAAGCTCTGCACAAGTCTGCTAATCAGGTCTGATGTGTGCCAGGTGTGTTGCAGCAGAGAAATTCCTAACATTTGCAGGACTGTGGCACTCGAGGACCGGAGATGCCTACCCTTGTTATGTGCCCTATTTAGATGTAAGGTAATAACAAGAGTACGCCAGTAGATGGCTCTGTTGCACCATGAATTGGCCAGAGAAATAAAGCTTTATGAAATAAAATCCATCAGCTTTGGCATTAAAAACTAGATTATAAATGACCTGTATGGAAAATGAGTTTGCTATCAGCTCAGAATATAAGTGCAAGATGCAGTTGAATGTGCCACCTTGTACTGAGTGTTGTCGAGACATTTGCTGTATATAGTTTATTGGTGTCAGTATGCAACTGGTTTAACTTGTAAGGTTTTTTTTTCTCTTTATAGTTGACACTAGCAGAAAATCTACTGAGTGGAAGCTGCCATGGCCTTGCTAGCTAGGCCTAAATACATCAGGACTTACCAGGACTCACAGCTGCAATAATGTCAAGTAAATCACAGTAAAAGTACCACAATACATTTCTTATACAGACCCACCAAATTACCTGGACGGGTTTTGCAAATGTGAATAATTAAACAATTAAACAAGTGTAAAAACAGACAGACAGACAATGGTGAACCCAAAGTTACACTCTTGCTCCCAACATCAACCAATTGTCGGCAGTGGTTTGTTGACAACCCTGGCTGTACTCTTTACTCCAAGCCAGTCTCTCTTCAGCACATATTAACGGGATGTAAAACGAGTCTTACCCAAGAACCATACACCTGGCACCACAACCAAGTCTTAAAGTGCCTTGTGGCCATCCTGGAGAACAAACAAATCGCCATCAACTCCCAACCATCACCAGGAGCCAGCCCCCCATGGAGAAAGGGTTTTGTTGTGAAGGGACCAACCAGGAGTGCTGCATCACTGGAGAGGGAGGAGGGCCAGCTGTGCTCGCCGACACTGGCAAACAGCTTGTGTTCCACAGAAAATGGATGGATGGACATGAATAATATATAAACTAATTATTCAATTTATTTCTTTGTGCTTTGGGGAGACACTGCCTACCCTCACTGCACACCACTGGGAATAATGGAAGTCTAGTATCACTGAAACTACACCACAATACTAAATCTCTCTACAAATGATAAGCAAGTCAGCATGATTGTATTTCTTGTCATTATGTTGCTGAAAGAATCAAACATTCTTTCTTACTTATACTTGCAACCTGAAGGGAGCAGTGAAGGGGATCCTCCACCCTTTAGGGAGCAGTGAAGGGGATCCTCCACCCTTTAGGGGGCAGTGAAGGAGATCCTCCACCCTTTAGGGGGCAGTGAAGGAGATCCTCCACCCTTTAGGGGGCAGTGAAGGAGATCCTCCACCCTTTAGGGAGCAGTGAAGGGGATCCTCCACCCTTTAGGGGGCAGTGAAGGAGATCCTCCACCCTTTAGGGGGCAGTGAAGGAGATCCTCCACCCTTTAGGGGGCAGTGAAGGAGATCCTCCACCCTTTAGGGAGCAGTGAAGGGGATCCTCCACCCTGAAGGGGGCAGTGAAGGAGATCCTCCACCCTTTAGGGAGCAGTGAAGGAGATCCTCCACCCTTTAGGGGGCAGTGAAGGAGATCCTCCACCCTTTAGGGGGCAGTGAAGGAGATCCTCCACCCTTTAGGGGGCAGTGAAGGAGATCCTCCACCCTTTAGGGGGCAGTGAAGGAGATCCTCCACCCTTTAGGGGGCAGTGAAGGAGATCCTCCACCCTTTAGGGAGCAGTGAAGGAGATCCTCCACCCTTTAGGGAGCAGTGAAGGAGATCCTCCACCCTTTAGGGAGCAGTGAAGGAGATCCTCCACCCTTTAGGGGGCAGTGAAGGAGATCCTCCACCCTTTAGGGAGCAGTGAAGGAGATCCTCCACCCTTTAGGGGGCAGTGAAGGAGATCCTCCACCCTTTAGGGAGCAGTGAAGGGGATCCTCCACCCTTTAGGGGGCAGTGAAGGAGATCCTCCACCCTTTAGGGGGCAGTGAAGGAGATCCTCCACCCTTTAGGGGGCAGTGAAGGAGATCCTCCACCCTTTAGGGGGCAGTGAAGGAGATCCTCCACCCTGAAGGGGGCAGTGAAGGAGATCCTCCACCCTTTAGGGAGCAGTGAAGGGGATCCTCCACCCTGAAGGGGGCAGTGAAGGAGATCCTCCACCCTGAAGGGAGCAGTGAAGGAGATCCTCCACCCTTTAGGGGGCAGTGAAGGAGATCCTCCACCCTTTAGGGGGCAGTGAAGGAGATCCTCCACCCTTTAGGGGGCAGTGAAGGAGATCCTCCACCCTGAAGGGGGCAGTGAAGGAGATCCTCCACCCTTTAGGGAGCAGTGAAGGGGATCCTCCACCCTGAAGGGGGCAGTGAAGGAGATCCTCCACCCTGAAGGGAGCAGTGAAGGGGATCCTCCACCCTGAAGGGAGCAGTGAAGGAGATCCTCCACCCTTTAGGGGGCAGTGAAGGAGATCCTCCACCCTTTAGGGAGCAGTGAAGGAGATCCTCCACCCTGAAGGGAGCAGTGAAGGGGATCCTCCACCCTTTAGGGAGCAGTGAAGGGGATCCTCCACCCTTTAGGGGGCAGTGAAGGAGATCCTCCACCCTTTAAGGGGCAGTGAAGGGGATCCTCCACCCTTTAGGGGGCAGTGAAGGGGATCCTCCACCCTTTAGGGGGCAGTGAAGGAGATCCTCCACCCTTTAGGGAGCAGTGAAGGAGATCCTCCACCCTTTAGGGAGCAGTGAAGGAGATCCTCCACCCTGAAGGGGGCAGTGAAGGAGATCCTCCACCCTTTAGGGAGCAGTGAAGGAGATCCTCCACCCTTTAGGGGGCAGTGAAGGAGATCCTCCACCCTGAAGGGGGCAGTGAAGGAGATCCTCCACCCTTTAGGGAGCAGTGAAGGGGATCCTCCACCCTTTAGGGAGCAGTGAAGGGGATCCTCCACCCTGAAGGGGGCAGTGAAGGAGATCCTCCACCCTTTAGGGAGCAGTGAAGGAGATCCTCCACCCTTTAGGGAGCAGTGAAGGGGATCCTCCACCCTGAAGGGGGCAGTGAAGGAGATCCTCCACCCTTTAGGGAGCAGTGAAGGGGATCCTCCACCCTGAAGGGGGCAGTGAAGGAGATCCTCCACCCTTTAGGGAGCAGTGAAGGGGATCCTCCACCCTTTAGGGAGCAGTGAAGGGGATCCTCCACCCTGAAGGGGGCAGTGAAGGGGATCCTCCACCCTTTAGGGAGCAGTGAAGGGGATCCTCCACCCTTTAGGGAGCAGTGAAGGGGATCCTCCACCCTGAAGGGGGCAGTGAAGGAGATCCTCCACCCTTTAGGGAGCAGTGAAGGAGATCCTCCACCCTTTAGGGAGCAGTGAAGGAGATCCTCCACCCTTTAGGGAGCAGTGAAGGGGATCCTCCACCCTGAAGGGGGCAGTGAAGCGCCGTTCCCACCTCCAGGCTTCCGTCATGAGGCGGTAAGCATTTCCGGGTTCTTCTTCAGACCAGCTCAGACCAGCGCTTGTTTTTAACGAACTGGTTTCGGTTTTGTTGGCAGAAGTTCTGGATTTTGTTTTGTTCCTGGTTGTGGAGAGACACCATGGCGACCACCATCAGCACCCAGAGAGGACAGGTAACCGAGCACGTGTCGCTGCGGGATGATCAGCTGGAAATCTGTCACTAGTAAACAACAAATAAACACTCAGCTGTGTTTATGTGGAAGGTGTAAACAGTCCGATCCACATGACCTGGTGGTTCAGGGGGCTTTAAACCATTCCAGGCGATGGTTTTCTGGCTTTATCAGTCAGTTTAAACAGGAATGAAGTGAAACCTGCAGAAACACGTAAAACCTCGTGAGGCTGGACCAGAACCGGAACCACAGCAGGAGAAATGGCTCCTACACTCCTTCTCCTGGAAGGATGTCACAGTTTAACCCTCTGCAGAAACATGATGGCAGAAATCGTGCTGCCCTTTCCATGATTTCACCCCCCGCCGAGAGGAGGACACAGCTGCTTAATCTGGAGATAATCTCACTAATTCACCTCCACCCAGTTTAAACTGAAGGCTTAACCTTCATCAAGGTGCTGAAAACTTGGAAGGACAGCATTCCTGCAGGATTAAGATGTTTCCTGAAGGCCTGATTCAGATGAAACGGATCTCCCAATCACGTTGATCGATTGGTTTGATCCAGGTTCTGGAAACATCTGGAACCTGCAGGACAGACGTCATCCTCCCTCCGGCTGCATGTCTGTCCTCCTCCTCCAGATGTTCCTCCTCCCATCACTCCGCAGGCTGATTCCTGAAAGATCACCTGATCTGGATGTTTCTCCAGATTATGTTTAACGCTCCCTTTTAACTCTGCTGTTTTTCTCAGATTTTCCACCAGTAACTCATTTATTCCTGAAGTTTTTATTAGAATGATGTTAAAGTGTCTCAATCTATTTTTCCATCCGTCCCCAGTTTTACAGGGAAACATTCTCATAGGAAAGTTTGTAGAGAAAGTTCTGTGTTGTAAAGGTTTTAGAAAAACATCAGAAACCAAATATTGTTTACCTTCTAAAATTTAAATTAAATTCAATTTAGAAAAACATTTAGCCCTTCTGGGCCAACTGGTGGTCCACAGAGTCCTCAATGAGAAACAGAAAAACCAGCAGCTGGGGAAGAAAATCAAGCAAGTTGTCGAATGAATAAGTAAAAGATGTTATAATATAATATAATATAATATAATATAATATAGTATAATATAATATAATATAATATAATATAATAT